>NC_044043.1:94477228-94788642 GCF_901765095.1 Microcaecilia unicolor | reverse complement strand
CACCAATGTAGCCACGCAGGCTTCTGCTTCTGTGAGTCTGACGTCCTGCACGTACGTGCAGGAAGTCAGACTCACAGAAACAGAAGCCTGCGCAGCCTTCTACATGGAATGTTGGTAGTGGAATAGCAACATTCCATGTAGAATCTCCAATAGTAGTAACATTCCATGTAGAATCTCCAATAGTAGCAACAGAACCTCAAATAGTAGCAACATTCCATGTAGAATCTCCAATAGTATCTATTTTATTTTTGTTACATTTGTACCCTGCGCTTTCCCACTCATGGCAGGCTCAATGCGGCTTACATGGGGCAATGGAGGGTTAAGTGACTTGCCCAGAGTCACAAGGAGCTGCCTGTGCCTGAAGTGGGAATCGAACTCAGTTCCTCAGTTCCCCAGGACCAAAGTCCACCACCCTAACCACTAGGCCACTCCTCCACTGTTGCTACTATTTGAGATTCTACATGGAATGTTGCTATTCCACTAGCAACATTCCATGTAGAAGTCGGCCCTTGCAGATCACCAATGTGGCCGCGCAGGCTTCTGTTTCTGTGAGTCTGACGTCCTGCACGTACGTGCAGGACGTCAGACTCACAGAAGCAGAAGCCTGCGCGGCCTTCTACATGGAATGTTGCTAGTGGAATAGCAACATTCCATGTAGAATCTCCAATAGTATCTATTTTATTTTTGTTACATTTGTACCCTGCGCTTTCCCACTCATGGCAGGCTCAATGCGGCTTACATGGGGCAATGGAGGGTTAAGTGACTTGCCCAGAGTAACAAGGAGCTGCCTGTGCCTGAAGTGGGAATCAAACTCAGTTCCTCAGGACCAAAGTCCACCACCCTAACCACTAGGCCACTCCTCCACTGTCATTAGGCCACTCCTCCACTGTTGCTACTATTTGAGATTCTACATGGAATGTTGCTATTCCACTAGCAACATTCCATGTAGAAGACGGCCCTTGCAGATCACCAATGTGGCCGCGCAGGCTTCTGCTTCTGTGAGTCTGATGTCCTGCACGTACGTGCAGGACGTCAGACTCACAGAAGCAGAAGCCTGCGCAGCCTTCTACATGGAATGTTGCTAGTGGAATAGCAACATTCCATGTAGAATCTCCAATAGTAGCAACAGAACCTCAAATAGTAGCAACATTCCATGTAGAATCTCCAATAGTAGTAACATTCCAAGTAGAATCTCCAATAGTAGCAACAGAACCTCAAATAGTAGCAACATTCCATGTAGAATCTCCAATAGTAGCAACATTCCATGTAGAATCTCCAATAGTAGCAACATTCCATGTAGAATCTGCAATAGTATCTATTTTATTTTTGTTACATTTGTACCCTGCGCTTTCCCACTCATGGCAGTCTCAATGCGGCTTACATGGGGCAATGGAGGGTTAAGTGACTTGCCCAGAGTCACAAGGAGCTGCCTGTGCCTGAAGTGGGAATCCAACTCAGTTCCTCAGTTCCCCAGGACCAAAGTCCACCACCCTAACCACTAGGCCACTCCTCCACATTTGTCCACATTGTTTTTCATATTGGCTTTGTGATGTATTAGAATGAGGGATTCTCTTAAATGTTCTCCCTCGTTATCTTTGCTCATGACATCGTTGAGCAGCACAATACGAGCTTTCCTTCCATGCTACTGACTTTCAGTAACTGTTCTACAGGACTAAATTACTGTCATACGTGTCTCACCGGTGGCTCTCAACTACTACTACTACTACTACTACTTGACATTTCTAAAGCGCTACTAGGGTTACGCAGCGCTGTACAATTTCAACATAGAAGGACAGTCCCTGCTCAAAGGAGCTTACAATCTAAAGGACAAATGTATAGTCAGTCAAATAGGGGCAGTCTAGATTTCCTGAAAGGTATAAAGGTTATATCTTCCCAGTTATCGCTTCCCAGTTATCGCTTCCCAGTTATCGGTTGCACTACCTGGAGGCTGGACTTTGTCTGCAGCTTCGTCGCTTTTTAGGCGCGGCAGTTCGGAGCCGTGTATCCGATTGGATAATCAGCTGTAATGTCGACTCAACTCTGATCATCCTAGACCTCAAAGATTTTCAAGCTAACCGTCATATTCTAATTAACCTGCTTCTTGTACGTTCATGAAGGCTATCCTGAAAACAGATCTCTTTGGAGGCCCTGGGGACTAAGGTTGAGCATCAGTTGTATAGGTGAAAATGTCTATCCCTGTGCCAGGGCTTTCAGCTGCCCAGTTCTACCACAGTCGATGTTGGCAGGGAAGGGCTATCTGGCCTATCCAATCTGCCCATTTCTTCTTTCTTACACTGCTCTGGTTACACATTTCTCCCAGCTATTCTTACTATAACAGTTACCCTCACTGACCACCCCCCCCCCCCCCTTTACTGTGGTAGGAATATCTCCTAGCTGCCAGGACTGTCTGCAGGGCATTGCCTCTTACCAGGGGCATAGCCAGACAGCCAATTTTGGGTGGGCCTGAGCCGAAAATGGATGGGCACGGAATTCAGCCCCTCCTGGCCGCCCTCAAACACAAAATATTAAATACCCGAGCTGAAGATTTCCTCCTCCTCGGGCAGCCGGTGCTCTTCCAAACAGGAGAAGCAAGACGCCGTTGCCAGTACTCCGTACGTGCTCGGTGCTTCCGCCTGGTGAAAACTGAGCACGTGCAGAAGGGCTGGTGTGTGGCAGAGCACTGGCTGCCTAACAAGGAGGAAATCTTTAGCTGGTGGGGTTTGAGGATTCCCACCAGCCACACATCAAGAGAGCCACAATTTTGGGTGGGCCACAGCCCACCCAGGCCCACCTGTAGCTACGCCACTGCCTCTTACCTTTGTATTGTTAACTGAGAAGTATAGAAAAGAGATCCTGCAGCTCATGCTTAAAAAGTTGTAGCCTGCCCTTAATCTGAGAATTTATCAAGGTGCTACTAATCTGTATCCTTATGCAAATCCTATGACCAGTGGTGTGCTGGAGCAGGCTCTCACAGGCTCGCAAGAGCCGGTTGTTAAGTTTTTAAGAATTTTGGGAGCCGGTTGTTAAAGTAGGGCCCTCCATGGCTACTTTAACAACTGGCTCCCAAAATGTGGGCTTGGGCCCCCTGCTGAATTCTCTTTTACTTTGCTGGTGGGGATGCTGAGCCCCGCCAGCCAAGTAAATAGACTACTGCTGCTCCCCGCTCCTTGTTTCCAGCTCTGGGCAGCAGGCTGGGACTTCTCGAGTTCCAGCATGCTGCTCAGAGCAAGACGTTGGGAGTGGTGGCAGTCCATTTATTGGCTGTCAGCAAAGGTATGCCTAGCGTGCCTGCACGAAGGGAGGGAGGAGAGAGAGAGGCAAGTGTTGCCACCCCTGGCTCTTCCAACTGCAGAGCTGGCTATGTCCAGAGAAAGAGCCTGTTGTTAAAAATTTACCAGCACACCCCTGCCTATGACCCTCCCCCCCCCCTCCACGTCTATAAGTGACTGGCTATGTATTTCTGTGCCAATCCCCTGAGTCCTCCGGACCAAGAGGTGACAGGCTCTGTATCCCTGAGACCCTCCAGTCCTAGTTCCAAGATATTTCTTCATAAACACAGAGAAACAACAGTGAGAAGGTAGAAAGAAAATTCCCTACACGAGTTATAGGTGTGAATTGTTCCTGTTTCTGATTCATCTGCAGAGGTGGGTCATCCTTCAGCCAATTAATGAGGGCCAGGGGGAGTTTTCTCCATTAAAATGTTAATGTGTTTGTAGAGGTAGGTTAATAAAAGCATCCGTGTGGTATCATAAGTCATCTCGGAAGAACAAGACCTCAGCTTTGTATAAATCTTTGCTCCATTTACAGTGCAAGCCTGATCCTCGCTGAGATTTTTGGAGTCTTGGTCTCTCCACGGCTCTGATTCCTTGTCAGGGTACAGACCTCCAACCCACCACGTTGCTGTAGGAGGCAGGAGAAAATGACAGTCCCACCAGGCCCCGTAGCTGGAAAGTTCCTGTAGAGCAGAGCTTCCCAAAATCCCAAATGGGGGTCACATGTTTTGAGTCATGACCTGGGTGGGCTTTCCATAGGTGCATTGTTATTCTGAACATAACGTAAGTATTACCATACTGGGACAGACCGAAAGTCCATCAAGCCCAGCATCCTGTTTCCAACAATGGCCATCTAGGTTACAAGTACCTGGCAAGATCCCAAAACAGTACAATACATTATATGCTGCTTATCCTAAAAATAAGCAGTGGATTTTCACCAAGACCATCTTAATAATGGTTTATGGACTTTCCTTTTAGGAAGCTATCCAAACCTTTTTAAACCCCGTTAAGCTAACTGCTTGTACCACATTCTCTGGCAACGAATTCCAGTGTTTAATTACACATTGAGTGAAGAAATATTTTCTCCGATTTCTTTAATTTTACTACTTTGTAGCTTCATTGCGTGCCCCCTAGTCCTAGTATTTTTGGAGAGTAAACCAGCGATTCTAGTCTACCTGTTCCATTCCACTCCACTCATTATTTTATATACCTCTGTCACATCTACGGAAAGATATAAACAGGATGGAGTCAGTCCACAGGGCGGCTACAGAATTGGTAAGCGATCTTGGACATGAAACATATAAGAACAGGCTTATGAACCTCAACATGTATACGCTGGAAGCGAGGAGGGAATGAGGAGATATGATAGAAACATTTAAATATCTCAGGGGCATTAATGTACAGGAAGAGAACCTTTTTCAATTAAGGAAAACTCTGGAACGAGGTGGGCATACGATGAAGTTAAGAGGAGATAGGCTTAAGAGTAATCTAAGAAAATAACTCTTTCACGGAAAGGGTGGTGGATGCATGGAATGGCCTTCCAGTGGAGGTTATGGAGAAGAGGACTGTGTGAGTGTTTAAGAAAGCAAGGGACAAGCATGTGAGATCCCTTAAGAAAAGGAGGAGTTAAGGGTTACGGAGGATGGGCAGACTGGATGGGCCATTTGGCCTTTATCTGCCGTCATATTTCTGTGTTTCTATGTTTCTCTCATATCTTCCCTCAGCCGTCTTTCCTCCAAGCTGAAGAGCCCATGCCGCTTTAGCCTTTCCTTACAGGGAAGTTGTCCCATCCCCTTTATCATTTTCATCACCCTTCTCTGTACCCTTTCTAATTCCACTATATCTTTTTTGAGATGCGGCGACCAGAATTGAACACAATATTTGAGGTGCGGTCGCATCCTCATTTTTGTTTTCCATTCCTTTCCTAATAATACCTAACATTCTATTTGCTTTCTTAGCTGCAGCAGCACAATGAGCAGAAGGTTTCAACGTATCATCAACGACGACACCTAGATCCCTTTCTTGGTCCGTGACTCCTAACGTGGAACCTTGCATGACATAGCTATAATTTGGGTTCCTCTTTCCCACATGCATCACTTTGCACTTGCTCACATTAAACGTCATCTGCCATTTAGCCGCTCAGTCTCCCAGTCTCGTAAGGTCCTCTTGTAATTTTTCACAATCCTCCCGCAATTTAACGACTTTGAATAACTTTGTGTCATCAGCAAATTTAATTACCTCACTAGTTACTCCCATCTCTAGGTCATTTATAAATATGTTAAAAAGCAGCAGTCCAAGCACAGACCCCTGGGGAACCCCACTAACTACCCTTCTCCATTGAGAATACTGACCATTTAACTCTACTCTCTGTTTTCTATCTTTTAACCAGTTTTTAATCCACAATAGAACACTACCTCCTATCCCATGACTCTCCAATTTCCTTCTCACCTCTTTGTAGGTCACACGATTTTATTTGGCTGTGTCACAGGGTCATGGCACTGCTGTAGAGGTTGCATCAGAAGAAGAGGGCTGGATCAGACACATAGGCCTCAACCCTGAAGATGAAGATGGGCAGGTGGTAGAAAGGCTGTTTAGCAGCAGGTGACTGACATTGGTCAGTCCTACAAAAGGACCCAAATTGTATTTTCAGACCAGGCTATGCGTCATCTAAAAACAACCACCTTAGCCGCCATAATCCCGCACTCCTGTGGTTAATAACACAGAAGGAGCAGGCCAGGCCCAGTACAAGTCAATGTTCGCTAGCCAGGCAGATGCTACAGACGCCTGGAAATGGTGGTGCCACATCAATATCCCGTTGATATAGAGCAGATAGAATGTGTCTAGATAGGTTGGGTTTAGTTGTTTTCTCAGTAGACATACAAAATTTACAGATTTTTGGGGGGGGCTGTTGGTTTTCTGCTACATCTTTTGAACTTCCAGCCAATGAAAAGTTCTTTCAGGACTACCTGGGTTTTTTTGTAACCCCTTCCCAACTCAGCCCAGGTATTGCAACTACAGTTCTTGGCCAAGGGACCCAAGCTATTGCTCCCTCCAGAACTCAGCTGATGGGAACCCTAAGACCAGCCATTAGGTGTCACTGTTGAGTGTGTAATGGGTTCACTTCTACCCCTACATCTCTCCCCATCTTCAGGGGCCATCTTTGAAGCATCCCTAACCCGCACTGACCCATGGTGGAGAAGTTTCCAGGCCCTTGAATTCCAATGGACTGCACTCATCACTGAACCAGCCCAGACATGCAAAATAGTTGTTTCTCATACCCTGTGTTTGGTGCTGTGGAATGTAATCATTGCTGATTTGGCTGTTTATGTAAAGCACCCACTTCTCATGGTGTTATGAGTAGCTAAGAATAAGTTGACTGTATTATTAAATATCCCCATCACAACTGCCTCAGTTAACTCCAGAGCCTTAATTAACTGTTCTCTGAAAGAGATTTCTCCTGGTCTCTTTAAGCCTCTGACTACTTATGTGATGGTCTAGGTTACTGGACTGCCCCCTGGTGGGCAGGGCTGCATTTTTCCCCTGACTACCTGGGTTCACTCAGCCTTCTCTCTTTGCCTGGAAGCCTTGCAGTGGTCATGGCATTATCTGATATGATTAATGCAGCGCCTTTGTCCATCAAATTCGTTACTGAGACTCGTTTGTCGTCATCCCACTTTAGGCTTCTTGAGAAAGACAGACAGGAATTGACCGTGCAAACATGATAGGCCAGAGCAGACTGAAAAAGTCATATATCTAAAGGGTGGGCAGACACGGACAGGCCTCAGGCTTCTGCTCAAACCTCAGGACAGTTTGGCAAATGATTCTTGGGTCGAATATGGGAAGAATGAGCCAACGGTTCTCGGTTAAGAAAATCCTTAGGCCACCCTCACTATGCTGGAGGAATTCTGAATCATTAGAGAAGTGGCAAAGGGCCAGGTGAGCCTACCAAACATTACCACTAGCATTTCCAAAACATCTGTTTACGTTTTATGAGGTAGGGTTGGTTTTTAGGTCTGTTCATGTTTTATTGAAGTCTTCAGCTGATGTTGCACAGAAACCACTGAAAAGGAAAGTCCAAAACGACTTAGATATTCAACTAGATTTACAGAAGTACATAAGTATTGCCATACTGGGAAAGACCAAAGGTCCATCGAGCCCAGCATCCTGTTTCCAACAGTGGCCAATCCAGGTCACAAATACCCGGCAAGATCCCAAAAAAGTGCAAAAACATTCTATACTGCTAATCCCAGAAATAGTGGATTTTCCCTAAGTCCATTTAATAACGGTCTATGGACTTTTCCTTTAGGAAGCTGTCCAAACTTTTTTTAAACTCCACTAAGCTAACTGCCTCTACCACATTCTCTGGCAACGAATTCCAGAGTTTAATTACACATTGAGTGAAGAAAAATATTCTCCGATTCATTTTAAACTAGTAAAAAAGGCCAGTTTCTGACACAAATGAAACGGGCGCTAGCAAGGTTTTCCTCGGAGTGTGTATGATTGACAGAGTGTATGTGAAAGTGACTGTGTGTGAGAGAGAGAGTGAGTGAGTCTGGGTGCGAGTGTGTGTGTCTGGGTGCATGTGTGTGTATGTGAGAGAGAGAGTGAGTCTGGGTGCGAGTGTGTGTGTCAGAGAGTGAGTCTGGGTGCGAGTGTGTGTGTGAAAGAGAGAGTGAGTCTGGCTGTGAGTGTGTCTATGAGAGAGAGAGTGTGTGCAAGTGTGTATGTGAGACAGTGTGAGAGACAGAGTGTGTTTCACACAGATACAGTGTGTGCGAGAGAGAGTGTGTGTGAGACTGAGTGTATGAGACCAAGAGAGTGTGTGAGTGACTGTGTGACACATAGAGAGTGAATGTGATACAGTGTGAGACATAGAGTGTGTGAGAGTGAGAGAGAGAAAGACATTGTGAGAGAGAGAGAGAGAGAGTGTGTGAGAGAGAGAGTGTGTGTGTGGAAGAGATACCTCCCCCCCCCCCTCTCTGGTGTCAGCCCCCCCCTCTCTCTCTGGTGTCTGAGCGTTACTGTGCAGGACACTGAGCTCTGGCTGTGCTTCAAGGAGCTGACCAATCCTATTTAATAGAATGCACCTCCAACATTCTGAAGCTGAGAAACCTCGTGTGGTTGGTCACTTCTGCTTGTGACGAACCCGGAAGTATGTGATGTCAATTCAGGAGATGGATACAGAGAGCAGGAATGCCTCAGCCATGCAGTCAGCTTCAGAATGTTGGAGGTGCCTTTTATTATATAGGATTTACTACATTGTAGCTTCATCACATGCCCCCTAGTCCTAGTATTATGTTATATGACTGAGACAAATACCATCTTCCCTAGCAGAGAGGGCACAAAGAAAGATTATACAGTAACATAAAGGGAAAGAGAGATGGGCTGACTTGATACTGGTCCTTTGCTGAGTTGCAGGAACATTTCTGTTGGTAAGTTCTTCATTACATGGACTACTGGAGGAGTAGCCGAGAGGTTGGCGCAATAGACGAGTAACCAGGGAAGTTGGGTTGAAATCCCACTGTGGCTCCTTGTGATCTCGGGCAAGTCACGTAATCTTCCCTCTAGATGTAATTCACTTTGAGCTACTGCAGAAAAAGGAATGAGTTGAAGTATGACCAAAAATGATGATCTGGTGAAAATAGATTGTAGCTATTTAACTTTTTTTTTTTTTTTTTTACTTTTGTGTTGCTGGTGTGTTTTTCCAGTGTATGATTTTTTATTTAATCTTTTTGGCTGCCGGTATGCTTCCCAGTATACGATTTACTTGTCTTTGAGCACCAGCGTTAGTCTTTTTGGCAAATTGAACAGAGACATGCACAGGTGAGGCTGGTTTACATAAAGAGTTCACTGCCTATTTTTTGTGAGTTGTTTGTTTTGAACTGACAGTTTTGTACCATACTCTTTTATTATTTTTTAGCTTTTGTTCTTTAGCGTTCCCAGCTGATTGACTAATTTTCGCACTAAATGTGATTCATGGTGTCTAACACTGACACCATGGTCTTCTTAACTCTCAACAGATGTAGTTCAATATTATACACCCCTTATATCTAGTACGTAAGATGGACATTTTTCCAGAAGAATCATAAGCATCGCCATGCTGGGACAGACCAAGGGTCCATCGAGCCCAGCATCCTGTCACCAACAGCGGCTAAAAGAACAAGCAATTTGTCCCGCCCATCCTAGAAATAGTGTATTATTCCCTCGTCCATTCAATAACATTCTATGACTTTTTCCTCCGGGAAGCCGTCCAACCCTTTTTTGAAGACCGCTAAGTTAACCGCCTTAACCACCTTTTCCGGCAGCGAATTCCAGAGTTTCACTACGCGTTGAGTGAAGAAACATTTCCTCCGATTTGTTCCAAATTTACTACACTGCAGCGTCATCACATGCCCCCTTGTCCTAGTATTTTTGGAAAGCGTAAACAGACGCTCCACATCGACCCATTCCATTGCACTCATTATCTTATAGACCTCAATCATATCTCCCCTCAGCCGCCTTTTCTCCAAGCTGGAGAGCCCCAGCCTCTTCAGCCTATCCTGATAGGAAAGCCGTCCCATCCCCTGTATCATCTTTGTCGCCCTTCTCTGCACCTTTTCCAATTCCACTATGTCTTTTTTGAGGTGTGGCGACCAGAATTGAACACAATACTCGAGGTGCGGTCGCACCATGGAGCGATATAATGGCAGAATAATATTTGTGTTTTCAATCCCTTTCCTAATGATACCAACATTCTATTTGCTTTCCTAGCCGCAGCAACACATTGAGCAGAAGTTTTCAACGTATCATCAACGACGACACCTAGATCCCTTTCTCGGTCCGTAACTCCCAACACTGAACCTTGCATGATGTAGTTATCGTTTTGGGTTCCTCTTTCTCACATGCATCACTTTGCACTTGTTCACATTAAACGTTGTCTGCCATTTAGACGCCCAGTTGAGACTCTCTCATTTGTGGTGGCTCTTTAGTACGTATCCCAAGTTTTTGGAATTATGCTTTTTTAGAAAAATAGAAAGAGAAAAATGTAGGCAGATAAAGACCATCCTGCTTATTTTCGAAGGAGATGGCCGGCCATCCAATAAACCTGGCCAAATCTGTATAATCGAAAGCCGATTTTGGCCGGCTGCAACTGCATTCCGTCGCAGAGCAGGCCAAAGTTAAAGGGGGTGTATCGCTAGGGTACGGAAGACGGGACGGGGGCGTGGTTACTAGATGGCCGGCTTTGGCCGATAATGGAAAAAAGAAAAACGGCTCTGACGAGCACTTGGCTGGCTTCACTTGGTCCATTTATTTTTAGGACAAAGCCTCAAAAAAGTGCCCCAATTGACCAGATGACACCGGAGGGAATCGGGGATGACCTCCCCTTACTTCCTCAGTGGTCACCAACCCCCTCCCACCCCCCCAAAAAAAAATAAAAATCATTTTTTTCCAGTCTCTAGCCCCAAATGTCATACCCAGCTCCCTGGAGCAGGTGGACCCAGGCCCATCCCCCCCTACCTGTTACACTTGTGGTGGTAAATAGGAGCCCTCCAAAACTCCCCCAAAACCCACTGTACCCACATGTAGGTGCCTCCCTTCATCCCTAAGGGCTATGGTAGTGGTGTACAGTTGTGGGGAGTGGGTTTTGGGGGGGATTTGGGGGGAGGAGGCTCAGCACACGAGGTAAGGGAGGTATGCACCTGGGAGCAATTTTTGAAGTCCACTGCAATGCCTCCTAGGGTGCCCGGTTGGTGTCCTGGCATGTGAGGGGGACCAGTGCACTATAAATGCTGGCTCCTCCCACGAGCAAATGCCTTGGATTTGGCCGGGTTTGAGATGGCCGGCATCGGTTTCCATTATCGCTGAAAACCAATGCCGGCCATCTCTAAAGCCGGCCCAAATGTTGAGATTTGGCCGGCTCCAACTGTATTATCGAAACCCAAGATGGCCGGCATTCTTGTTTCGATAATAGTCGGGACGCCACTTTACGGAGCCGGCCCCGTTCGATTATGCCCCTCCATATGGCCTATTCAGTCTGTCCATCCATACCATCTGCTCTCCCTATCACTCCCTTAGTAATTCTATGGGCCCTGTTTACTAAGCCATGTTATAGGTGCGTTAGTGTTTTTAACGCATATTAACCATGTACGCATGTTAACAGTGTACATACCTACAATATCCTTATAGGCACCTACACAGCGAGTGCGCTAATTGTAGGTGTGTTAAAAATGCTAACGTGCCTTAGTAAACAGGGTCCTATGTACTTGTCCCAAGCTCTCAAATTCAGATACTGTTTTCTTCTCCACCATTTCCACCTGGAGGCCATTCCACAAATTCACCAGCCTTTCCGTGAAGAAGTATTTCCTCAGGCTACTTCCGAGTCTATCCCCTTTCACCTTATGTTTTGAGCCTGTATATTATCCACTATATGACAGGGGCGTAGCCAGACTTTGGCGGGAGAGGGGTCCAGAGCCCGAGGTGAGGGGGCACATTTTAGACCCCCCCCCCCCCCGCTGCCACCACCACTACCACCACCAACTTTGCACCCCCCCCCCCCCCGACGACCCTCTCGACCCCCCCCCCCCCGCCACCTACCTTTGCTGGCGGGGGACCCCAACCCCCGCCAGCTGAGGTCCTCTTCTTCCGGCGCAAGGCTTCGTTCTGGTTTCTGTGAGTCTGACAGCAGTTTAAGAAAGATCTAAAGACAAATTTCTTTCTCCAGGTTTTTAAAGTATGATGACTGTGTTTTGAACAGTGCAGATATAGTTGTGTCAGGATGTTTGTTTTGTATATAAGTACATAAGTAATGCCATACTGGGAAAAGACCAAGGGTCCATCGAGCCCAGCATCCTGTCCACGACAGCGGCCAATCCAGGCCAAGGGCACCTGGCAAGCTTCCCAAACGTACAAACATTCTATACATGTTATTCTTGGAATTTTGGAGTTTTCCAAGTCCGTTTAGTAGCGGTTTATGGACTTGTCCTTTAGGAAACCGTCCAACCCCTTTTTAAACTCTGCTAAGCTAACCGCCTTCACCACATTTTCCGGCAATGAATTCCAGAGTTTAATTACACTTTGGGTGAAGAAAAATTTTCTCCGATTTGTTTTAAATTTACTACTCTGTAGTTTAATCGCATGCCCCCTAGTCCTAGTATTTTTGGAAAGCGTGAACAGACGCTTTACATCCACCTGTTCCACTCTACTCATTATTTTATATACCTCTATCATGTCTCCCCTCAGCCGTCTCTTCTCCAAGCTGAATAGCCCTAGCCTCCTTAGTCTTTCTTCATAGGGAAGTCGTCCCATCCCCGCTATCATTTTAGTCGCCCTTCGCTGCACCTTTTCCAATTCTACTATATCTTTCTTGAGATGCGGCGACCAGAATTGAACACAATACTCAAGGTGCGGTCGCACCATGGAGCGATACAATGGCATTATAACATTCTCATACCTGTTTTCCATACTTTTCCTAATAATACCCAACATTCTCTTCGCTTTCCTAGCCGCAGCAGCACACTGAGCAGAAGGTTTCAGTGTATTTTCGACGATGACACCCAGATCCCTTTCTTGGTCCATAACTCTTAACGTGGAACTTTGCATGACATAGCTATAATTCGGGCTCTTTTTTCCCACATGCATCACCTTGCACTTGCTCACATTAAACGTCATCTGCCATTTAGCCGCCCAGTCTCCCAGTCTCGTAAGGTCCTCTTGTAATTTTTCACAATCCTGTCGCGAGTTAACGACTTTGAATAACTTTGTGTCATCAGCAAATTTAATTACCTCGCTAGTTACTCCCATCTCTAAATCATTTATAAATATATTAAAAAGCAGCGGTCCTAGCACAGACCCCTGGGGAACCCCACTAACTACCCTTCTCCATTGGCCCATTTAACCCCACTCTGTTTCCTATCCTTCAACCAGTTTTTAATCCACAATAGGACATTTCCTCCTATCCCATGACCCTCCAATTTTCTCTGTAGCCTTTCATGAAGTACCTTGTCAAACGCCTTTTGAAAATCCAGATACACAATATCAACCGGCTCCCCTTTGTCCACATGTTTTTATTTTTTTATTTTATTATGACTGTTTTGCTGTAAACCACCTAGTATTTAGGCGGAGTATAAGTTTTATCAATAATAAATAAATTTTGAGTAGCAAATGCTCTGTTTTTTTTTCTTTTACTTGATTTATTAATGATTTTATTATACATAATTGGGACTCTTTTTTATTATTGATTTATACGTACAAAAATATGTTTAGTTTTGCCCGATTTATTGTTTATAATTTAATCTTTTTATTGACCACAGAGCAACAGGAACAGAACAGTCGAAACGTCAAACAGTCAGTGGTCATCAAGAAGTTTAGCATTTTCTCCCTCTTCCTCCCAATCCCCTTTCAACCCCACCCCAAACAATCCTCCCAACTCCATATTACAAGAATATCCGAAAACTAAACAACCCTTCCTCCCCCCCCATCTCCTCTCATGCATATCGTATATCATGATCTTTGAGTAGACAGAGGAAACTGGGACAAGAAGAGAGATCATTGCCCCATGTAAGCCGCATTGAGCCTGCCATGAGTGGGAAAGCGCAGGGTACAAATGTAACAAAAATAAAATAGATACTATTGGAGATTCTACATGGAATGTTGCTACTATTGGAGATTCTACATGGAATGTTGCTGCTATTGGAGATTCTACATGGAATGTTGCTATTCCACTAGCAACATTCCATGTAGAAGGCTGCGCTGGCTTCTGTTTCTGTGAGTCTGGTGCAGGACGTCAGACTCACAGAAGCAGAAGCCTGCGCGGCCACGTTGGTGATTTGTAAGGGCCGACTTCTACATAGAATGTTGCTAGTGGAATAGCAACATTCCATGTAGAATTCAAATAATAGCAACAGTGGAGGAGTGGCCTAGTGGTCAGGGTGGTGGACTTTGGTCCTGGGGAACTGAGGAACTGAGTTCAATTCCCACTTCAGGCACAGGCAGCTCCTTGTGACTCTAGGCAAGTCTCTTAACCCTCCATTGCCCCACGTAAGCCGCATTGAGCCTGCCATGAGTGGGAAAGCGCGGGGTACAAATGTAACAAAAATAAAATAGATACTATTGGAGATTCTACATGGAATGTTGCTACTATTGGAGATTCTACATGGAATGTTGCTACTATTGGAGGTTCTACATGGAATGTTGCTATTCCACTAGCAACATTCCATGTAGAAGGCTGCGCAGGCTTCTGTTTCTGTGAGTCTGACGTCCTGCACGTACGTGCAGGACGTCAGACTCACAGAAGCAGAAGCCTGCGCGGCCACATTGGTGATCTGCAAGAACCGACTTCTACATGGAATGTTGCTAGTGGAATAGCAACATTCCATGTAGAATCTCAAATAGTAGCAACAGTGGAAGAGTGGCCTAGTGGTTAGGGTGGTGGACTTTGGTCCTGAGCAACTGAGTTCAATTCCCACTTCAGGCACAGGCAGCTCCTTGTGACTCTGGGCAAGTCACTTAACCCTCCATTGCCCCATGTAAGCCGCATTGAGCCTGCCATGAGTGGGAAAGCGCAGGGTACAAATGTAACAAAAATAAAATAGATACTATTGGAGATTCTACATGGAATGTTGCTACTATTGGAGATTCTACATGGAATGTTGCTATTCCACTAGCAACATTCCATGTAGAAGGCTGCGCTGGCTTCTGTTTCTGTGAGTCTGGTGCAGGACGTCAGACTCACAGAAGCAGAAGCCTGCGCTGCCACGTTGGTGATTTGTAAGGGCCGACTTCTACATGGAATGTTGCTAGTGGAATAGCAACATTCCATGTAGAATTCAAATAATAGCAACAGTGGAGGAGTGGCCTAGTGGTCAGGGTGGTGGACTTTGGTCCTGGGGAACTGAGGAACTGAGTTCAATTCCCACTTCAGGCACAGGCAGCTCCTTGTGACTCTAGGCAAGTCTCTTAACCCTCCATTGCCCCACGTAAGCCGCATTGAGCCTGCCATGAGTGGGAAAGCGCGGGGTACAAATGTAACAAAAATAAAATAGATACTATTGGAGATTCTACATGGAATGTTGCTACTATTGGAGATTCTACATGGAATGTTGCTACTATTGGAGGTTCTACATGGAATGTTGCTATTCCACTAGCAACATTCCATGTAGAAGGCTGCGCAGGCTTCTGTTTCTGTGAGTCTGACGTCCTGCACGTACGTGCAGGACGTCAGACTCACAGAAGCAGAAGCCTGCGCGGCCACATTGGTGATCTGCAAGAACCGACTTCTACATGGAATGTTGCTAGTGGAATAGCAACATTCCATGTAGAACCTCCAATAGTAGCAACATTCCATGTAGAATCTCCAATAGTAGCAACATTCCATGTAGAATCTCCAATAGTAGCAACATTCCATGTAGAATCTCCAATAGTATCTATTTTATTTTTGTTACATTTGTACCCCGCGCTTTCCCACTCATGGCAGGCTCAATGCGGCTTACGTGGGGCAATGGAGGGTTAAGAGACTTGCCTAGAGTCACAAGGAGCTGCCTGTGCCTGAAGTGGGAATTGAACTCAGTTCCTCAGTTCCCCAGGAACAAAGTCCACCACCCTGACCACTAGGCCACTCCTCCACTGTTGCTATTATTTGAATTCTACATGGAATGTTGCTATTCCACTAGCAACATTCCATGTAGAAGGCTGCGCTGGCTTCTGTTTCTGTGAGTCTGGTGCAGGACGTCAGACTCACAGAAGCAGAAGCCTGCGCGGCCACGTTGGTGATTTGTAAGGGCCGACTTCTACATAGAATGTTGCTAGTGGAATAGCAACATTCCATGTAGAATTCAAATAATAGCAACAGTGGAGGAGTGGCCTAGTGGTCAGGGTGGTGGACTTTGGTCCTGGGGAACTGAGGAACTGAGTTCAATTCCCACTTCAGGCACAGGCAGCTCCTTGTGACTCTAGGCAAGTCTCTTAACCCTCCATTGCCCCACGTAAGCCGCATTGAGCCTGCCATGAGTGGGAAAGCGCGGGGTACAAATGTAACAAAAATAAAATAGATACTATTGGAGATTCTACATGGAATGTTGCTACTATTGGAGATTCTACATGGAATGTTGCTACTATTGGAGGTTCTACATGGAATGTTGCTATTCCACTAGCAACATTCCATGTAGAAGGCTGCGCAGGCTTCTGTTTCTGTGAGTCTGACGTCCTGCACGTACGTGCAGGACGTCAGACTCACAGAAGCAGAAGCCTGCGCGGCCACATTGGTGATCTGCAAGAACCGACTTCTACATGGAATGTTGCTAGTGGAATAGCAACATTCCATGTAGAATCTCAAATAGTAGCAACAGTGGAGGAGTGGCCTAGTGGTTAGGGTGGTGGACTTTGGTCCTGAGCAACTGAGTTCAATTCCCACTTCAGGCACAGGCAGCTCCTTGTGACTCTGGGCAAGTCACTTAACCCTCCATTGCCCCATGTAAGCCGCATTGAGCCTGCCATGAGTGGGAAAGCGCAGGGTACAAATGTAACAAAAATAAAATAGATACTATTGGAGATTCTACATGGAATGTTGCTACTATTGGAGATTCTACATGGAATGTTGCTATTCCACTAGCAACATTCCATGTAGAAGGCTGCGCTGGCTTCTGTTTCTGTGAGTCTGGTGCAGGACGTCAGACTCACAGAAGCAGAAGCCTGCGCTGCCACGTTGGTGATTTGTAAGGGCCGACTTCTACATGGAATGTTGCTAGTGGAATAGCAACATTCCATGTAGAATTCAAATAATAGCAACAGTGGAGGAGTGGCCTAGTGGTCAGGGTGGTGGACTTTGGTCCTGGGGAACTGAGGAACTGAGTTCAATTCCCACTTCAGGCACAGGCAGCTCCTTGTGACTCTGGGCAAGTCACTTAACCCTCCATTGCCCCATGTAAGCCGCATTGAGCCTGCCATGAGCGTGGGGTACAAATGTAACAAAAATAAAATAAAAAACCCAGTGAGCAAACAAACAAACAGTGCATGAACAGATCCCCCCTCCCCCCGTTCAAAAAATTAGGGATCAAATATTATGGTTAAAAAGTCAAACTGCGAGGTAGGCGGAATCTCAAACCAGTGAAAACGGAGAAAGGTCCGTATTCTTATAACCTCTCTCCCAAAGTAATGCTCATCCCAACGGACTACCTCCTTCCCCCTCAATCGATCGACAAACAAAAAGAAAAAAGAGAACAAACACACAAAAGGAAACAAATGTATATATAAAAGAAACAATAAAATAAACGCCGGAGTCCATAGCGCAAAGCAGCCCAACAGCCCGAGGGTGTCTTTAAAGAGCATTCAAAGCAAAATTACAAGCCCTTGGAGCAAGGGATGAAAGATAAGGGTTTCATATCGATAAAAACATTTTCTTTTGTTTAAGGCATAGTTTCCCAACACGCGGTATTCGTACAGTGCTGAAACGCGGTGCCATGTCGAGTCTTACATATTGCAGCAGTAAAGTTTGATTGTTTATCCCATCGCTTGTTAAGCTTTCTTCCTTTTCCCGCTTCCTGTTTCACTTAATTTCTAGAGCCCAGTTCCAGAATTGCCCCCCCCTTAGTGTCTGTAGTGAGGCACTTTCTGCGCACCCACAGAAATGTACATCCGTTGTGCAAGAGAAGTGGCCAGCGCAGCCCACGTCCAGGCTATGAGACTTGGATCGGTGTAAATCACTTATCTGGAACCAATAATAAAAACACATTAACAGGAAAAGACACAAGAAAAAACCCAGATGTCAAAACTGGAGGACAGCCAAAAAAAAATGGTCCATGGGGGAAAGTGGGTATAGGAAGAAAATCATAATGTTAAGACTTTCTTTCAAAATGAAACAAAAAAGCAGCACAGAATGGATGAGGAAAGACAGACAGAGCAGTGAAGGATCCGCCGGTCACCATCGCAATTACTGGGCCCGCACCTGCTGACTCCATCATAACTTCTACAAAGGGGACCTGATCTGAAGAGCACCCCGTCAGGAAGTGGGGTGCACTAAAGCAAAAAAAGGGCAAAGCGGAGGGAAACGGCAACACGAATCGAGGGTGACGCAGTAACAGCATAGTTGGCCGTAGATGGAACAACAAAGCGGAGCCAAAAGATCAGAGAGAGCAGATTTTATCGATGAACCCGACACGGCCTGTGCATCGGCGAATACTTGCGTCGGAGGTCTACGCGTGCAAAAAAACACAACTACTCATAACCGCGATTCACAGTGCACTGCCCATGCCGACATCGGAGCCTTCAGTCTGACCTTCCCTTCCGCCTATGCGGAAACAGGAAGTTGTGTCGTACAGAAGACTCCGATGTCGGCATGAGTGGCGCATTGTCGCTGCCCCGCTTCCAGCAACCTCTGTAAGACAGCTTTGAAAAGGTATTGGGGTGGTGGTGGGGGGGGGGGGGGGAGAGGGACGGAGGGATGGATGCCATTGCACTTGAGATTTTTTTTTTTTTGGCCAGGAGCCGCTCACCGCATACCCTCTGGGGAGATATTGTGTTCCTGCCTCTGCAAAACTAATGAACATGCAGCCGAGTTCAACAATATTTGAAGGTCTTTAAAAAGACGGTAAATGGATGGACGCTGCACTTTCCAAGCGTCAAAAGGTGGTAAGCTAATGAGTGCCAGCTAGGCGGAGAGCGGTCTACTCCTAGCACGTTCTGCTGGCATTCGCTATCTATGCACGGCATTAATGTGCGCACCTAAAAGCGACACTTTTGCGGCTAACGTAGTATTGTCCCATGCATATTTTCTGTCCGGTCTTCTTCCCCCTCCCCCCCCCAGCATCAAAGGCATCAGCATTGGCATCGTGCACTTCCATCCAGCATCTGCCCTCTTCACTTAACTCTCCATTTCCCCAGATACAAAAAATGGTGTTTCAATCCACTAGGGACAGATAAAGTACCTGTATATATAAGTATATCAGAAAGGTGGTATATCAAATCCCTTCCCCCTCTTTCCTTTCAGCATCTGCCCCCTCTCTCCCCACTTTCTTCCAGTGTCTGCCCACTCAGCATTTGCCCCCTCTCTTCGCCACTTCCATCCAGCATCTGCCCCCCACCCTTCCATCCAGAGTCTCACCTCCCTACTTCCATCCAGCATCTGTCTCCTCTCCCCTGATACCCCGGATCTGTGGACGAATAAGAAGTCATCAACAGTCTCAGGACTCAGTCTAGCTCTCCTGTCTTCCACAATCCCTCTTTCAATAGAAGATGTCTTCTTAGAAGATGTGCAGGTAGCAGGATGTACAGGATCCCCCATGCAAATTTTGCTAGCTGTGGCCAGCGTGTTTGCTTGTTTTCCCCCCCAAAATAAAAATATTGTCTGCACCAATCAAACATAAATAATGGTCCAGTTAATTAACAAGTTTGTCCCCGTCCTCACAGGCTCTGTCCCCATCCCTGCCCCGTCCCCATCCCCGCGGTTACTGCGGATCCCCGTCTCCATGTTATTCTCTAGTACTACGGGCTACCCAGACCTGGGCAGTTTCCTATAGAGACTAGATGTAGTAAGAAAAGTGGGAGGGATCTTGCAATTATCTAGACTAAGGGCCACTGCAGTTGTCAAGCATGTTACAAACCTGTCAGAGATGAAAACATGCCAAAGCCCCAGTCAGGCGCCCTCTAAAAGCAGCTGTGTGCTAATGAGTTTCTCAGCCTGAGATGCTTGGAGATGTGCAGAGAGGAAATTAGCTTCTGCAAGACAGGGAGGTAAACGGGTGAGGGAATAGGTGCCACAGCTTTTCCTGGTCCATCTTGTCTTCTCTTTTTTTAATTAAAAAGGGAATGTGAAATCCTGAGGCGCAGGCAGAGCACAGAGCAGTGCAGCCAATCAGAAAGAGGACATCTGCATATCAGATCAGGCCAGGGATCAGAGGGAGAGGATTTGGCATATATGCAAAGCAAGGAGAAAGAAAGCAAGGGATGATGGGGGAGGGGTGCTGGAGCTGCCTAAGGAGGTATAAGGAAGAGGGAAAAGGAGAGCTGAGCTCAGATTCTGCTCTGTCCTGACCCTGGGGGAGTCACTTTCTCTCCCTGTGTCTCAGTCACTGACTCTCTGTGTGATCCTGGGGAGTCACTTTCTCTCCCTGTGCCTCAGTCACTGACTCTCTGTGTGATCCTGGGGAGTCACTTTCTCTCCCTGTGTCTCAGTCACTCACTCTCTGTGTGATCCTGGGGAGTCACTTTCTCTCCCTGTGCCTCAGTCACTCACTCTCTGTGTGATCCTGGGGAGTCACTTTCTCTCCCTGTGCCTCAGTCAACTGACTCTCTGTGTGACCCTGGGGAGTCACTTTCTCTCCCAGTGCCTCAATCCCTGACTCTCTGTGTGACCCTGGGGGAGTCACTTTCTCTCCCTGTGCCTCAATCCCTGACTCTCTGTGTGACCCTGGGGGAGTCACTTTCTCTCCCTGTGTCTCAGTCACTGACTCTGTGTGACCCTGGGGAGTCACTTTCTCTCCCTGTGCCTCAGTCAACTGACTCTCTGTGTGACCCTGGGGGAGTCACTTTCTCTCCCTGTGCCTCAGTCATTGACTCTCTGTGTGACCCTGGGGGAGTCACTTTCTCTCCCTGTGCCTCAGTCACTGACTATCTGTGCGATCTTAGGGGAGTTTGTTTACTCCCCCCCCCCCCCCCCCAATTTGTCCTCATTTACCTTTCAAATCAAGGTCAGGTTTACATATAAAGTAGCACATATGAGTTTATCTTGTTGGGCAGACTGGATGGACCATACAGGTCTTTCTCTGCCATCCTCTACTATGTTACTATGTTATATTATTGAGGAATAATAAATGTGTTTTCTCTTTTGTTTTTAGAGACCGTCATACAGATCAAGTCCCCCAAAGATGGCATTCGTTCTCTAGTGCTTTGTGGCATAGTTTGATGCAGGATGTTCTAGAAATTCCTATTTCTGCATCTTTCCCCCATCCTTCACTCTTCCCCCACTGGTCGTACCCCGCCACTCTGTTGCTTGTTCTCTTGCAAAGTGGTTTCCTACCCTGTTCTTCCCTCACCAACATACAGTCTACTTTACAAGATGAAGGCCAAGTGGAGGCAGCCATGTTTTTCTTTTTAATGGGAAAACCCAGATCCCCCTTTTTGGAGTTCTTATTGAGTAGCCAGGTGCTGCCAAGTAATTGTAGGTGGTCTCTCCAGGCTTAGCTCACCAGCCCCCTGCTTCCAGTATCACCTGTCAACTCCCTCTGTCCCACCAGTGCAGCCCTATTAGCCCTGCAGGAAGCAGGAAGGGGCCACCCGACGCTAAAAGCTAAGGCCCCAGCGGCTCTGACTGACGGCCAGCCAAGTCCTCCGGGCCATGGAGCTGCCGTGTGCCAGCTTTTTCAAGTCATGATTTATGACTTATTGTAAGAGAGCTGATGGGCAGCATCCGTCTCTGAACTCTAGATTATAAGGTAACAGTGATGTTGTCAGCCAGTCGGCTTTCTCCACATCCTAATAACCCCTCAATTCTTTATGCTGGTAGCTAGTTCATTGGCCACCTCAGTTCTGAGCTCTTGTATTAGGACCTGCACTGCTCAACCTAAGTGCGTCTTATGGTCCTGTAGCTTCTTTGGTAATGTTTCATATTGGCCCAATGAAAGTTAGGGCAGTCTGTAAAGTCAAGATCCTCAGGGTACAGGCCATGGGGTCAGATGCGGCCTGCAAAGCCCCTTTTTCCAGCCTGCCACACTCTTCCTAACCACGGTTGAATTCAACCCGTGGAGAAAGTTTTCAGTAGCAAGGAGGGAACTGTTCACAGGCTGCACTGGTTGGAGAGGATGAGGGCAGTATGGCATGGGAGCAAACCCAGCAATTCCAAGTTGGACTGTCTCCAGTCTCCCGCTCAATGCTGTCAGACCCTCTCGGTGATTTGAAATACCCTATGGAGTAGAGTTGCAAGGGGACAGAAATGTCACCCATCCCCGCCAATCACCAATGGAATCTAACCCATACCATCCCCACAATTAATCTCCTCCGTCCCCATTCGTACCCGCAGGAGTCAATGCTATTATTTACTTGCTCGCAGCCCTTTGTTTCCTTCTCAACTAGTGAGTGTTCCAAGTCTGTCTGGTGCTCTGGTTTCCTCTCTGGGCATTCCAAGCCTCATTCTGGCGCTCCAGCTGTCTTTCTCCATGCGTTCCAAGCCTCATTCTGGCGCTCCAACTGTCTTTCTCCATGCGTTCCAAGCTTCATTCTGGCGCTCCAACTGTCTTTCTCCATGTGTTCCAAGCTTCATTCTGGCGCTCCCAACTGTCTTTCTCCATGCGTTCCAAGCCTCATTCTGGCGCTCCCAACTGTCTCTCTCCATGCGTTCCAAGCCTCATTCTGGCGCTCCAACTGTCTTTCTCCATGCGTTCCAAGCTTCATTCTGGCGCTCCCAACTGTCTTTCTCCATGCGTTCCAAGCCTCATTCTGGCGCTCCCAACTGTCTTTCTTCATGCGTTCCAAGCCTCATTCTGGCGCTCCAACTCTTTCTCCATGTGTTCCAAGCCTCATTCTGGCGCTCCAACTGATTTTCTCCATGCGTTCCAAGCCTCATTCTGGCGCTCCAACTGTCTTTCTCCATGTGTTCCAAGGCTCATTCTGGCGCTCAAACTGTCTTTCTCCATGCGTTCCAAGCCTCATTCTGGCGCTCCCAACTGTCTTTCTCCATGCGTTCCAAGCTTCATTCTGGCGCTCCCAACTGTCTTTCTCCATGCGTTCCAAGCCTCATTCTGGCGCTCCCAACTGTCTTTCTTCATGCGTTCCAAGCCTCATTCTGGCGCTCCCAACTGTCTTTCTTCATGCGTTCCAAGCCTCATTCTGGCGCTCCCAACTGTCTTTCTCCATGCATTCCAAGCCTCATTCTGGCGCTCCCAACTGTCTCTCTCCATGCGTTCCAAGCCTCATTCTGGCGCTCCCAACTGTCTCTCTCCATGCATTCCAAGCCTCATTCTGGCGCTCCAACTGTCTTTCTCCATACGTTCCAAGCTTCATTCTGGCGCTCCCAACTGTCTTTCTCCATGCGTTCCAAGCCTCATTCTGGCGCTCCCAACTGTCTTTCTTCATGCGTTCCAAGCCTCATTCTGGCGCTCCAACTGTCTTTCTCCATGTGTTCCAAGCCTCATTCTGGCGCTCCAACTGATTTTCTCCATGCGTTCCAAGCCTCATTCTGGCGCTCCAACTGTCTTTCTCCATGTGTTCCAAGGCTCATTCTGGCGCTCCAACTGTCTTTCTCCATGTGTTCCAAGGCTCATTCTGGCGCTCCAACTGTCTTTCTCCATGCGTTCCAAGCCTCATTCTGGCGCTCCCAACTGTCTTTCTCCATGCGTTCCAAGCCTCATTCTGGCGCTCCAACTGTCTTTCTCCATGCGTTCCAAGCCTCATTCTGGCGCTCCAACTGTCTTTCTCCATGCGTTCCAAGCCTCATTCTGGCGCTCCAACTGTCTTTCTCCATGCGTTCCAAGCCTCATTCTGGCGCTCCAGTTGCCTCTGTCAGAGCATGCTAAGTCTCATTCTAGTCACCAGAGGTTTTGACTACATTCCCAGGGGAATCCCACGGCAACTTCTTCCATCCCCATGGGATTCCCGCAATCCCCATTCCCATGCAGCTCACTACTATGAAGCCCTTCTGTTGGAGGATCTGAGGAAACCTATTGTGAAGCATCTGTTTATAAATAACTTGGGAGAGGCCAAGAGCTAGACTTTAAACCGTTCTATGTAGGGCAAGTGTCAGACATAGTGAAACCTAGGGAAAAATGTAAGAGGCGGCCCTGGATTCTGAGAATTCTCCCTTCTGCCCCTCACGGTCCATTCCACCTGTCCTCAGCCTCAGCTTTCATGGTTCCTTCCTGAGTGTTCTCCCTTGCCCTCTTTCTGTTCCCAATAGCCATTTTTAGTTGCTCTCCCTTCTCCTCTCCCCTTCTTATGGACCCTGTTTTCCCTCGTGGCCTCTCCCAGATGCTCTCTCTCCTGCCCTTTCCCTCATTGCCCTTTTCTTGAGTTCTGGCCTTCCTGCTGTCATGGCCTCTTCCCTGACTTTGCCCCCTGGACACCCACTGAATAGCCGTTTTCATCTTTTGTAGTTATCCCTGATATTCACTGGCACTATCTAATTAAATGCAGCTGAATATCCTGCACAGGTGATTTAACTGGGCATAAGCCTCTTCTGCCCAGTTAAATCGCTTTGAATATTGACCCCCGTTAATTCCGAAAATGGGCCAGATTGAGAAATAATTCCCCCCCCCCACCTCCAAAAAACCCCCAAAATGGCTAAATGCATTTCTATGGGTGAAGAAGTTCCAACTTTCGCGTCACAGAAAGCGATAGTGAAACACGTTATTTAGGGAATGGCTCCCTTTGAACAATCTGTCGTCTCTTCTCTGCTCTCCTGGTTATAGACAAGCACACAAAACAGAGAGAAACAAATTCATGCACAGGAGCAGAAACCCAATGGATATGACCCTCTCTCTGGACACTTTCAAAGAGTTTGTCAATATTTGGGATGCTGACGCACACAGAGCTGGCTCCTAGGGATTCATGTATACTTGCATATATATCCACATGCATGCACATGCACATACATTCACATGCACACACACAACCCACCCACATACATAGGCATCCACATACATACACATGCACATATATACACTTGCACACATGCAAACATATACATATGGACACTCGTACAAACATGCACACACACACATAACACACACACGCATATATAGACATGCACATGCATACACATACATGTACATACACACATGTAAATGTGCAAATACATGGACATGCATACACAGATGAGTTGGAAAGAATTCCACGTGCCGCATGTTTTCCCCACATTTTAAATAATTTAGCAACTGAAATAAATTTTTTCCCCAAACTGTTGTTGTGCAGCTAGATATGACCCATGAAGAAAAGTCTGTTGAATTTTATTCTTTTCCTGAGATATGACAATTAAGCATTGTCTGGGGTTTAATGTCACCAGGAAATTGATGCATGAGAGTTCCACGTTGCTGTTCAGATTTGTAGCTGGGCATCAGTTTTCAAAGTTATTACTGGGCAGCAGTGGGGTAAGTTCACATTCTGGACCCTAAAAAAAAACCCCTTTACTTGTGGGCTTCCTACAGCAGAGGGGAGAACTGCCCTTATTCCCATGTTCCTGATAAAACCTTAAGCCTCTGTTGAGGGTGGCAGGAAGTGAGGTCTGGCCACACTTGTTGCCTCTCTGGATCTTCCTCAAATGAATTACTTGGCTGCAAACAGGTTAGACGCAGAGAGGAATTAGAATGAAATTAGGGTTTTCCCCCAGGCTCATGCCTGTCTCCAGCTTTATTTTGTGTTTAACGGTTAAGCACTCTTTATTAAATTCCCCACGGTTTACAATATGGCATCCATACATCTTAAAACAAAAATGATACATATACAATAAAAAATGAAAACGTATGATAACATGAAAATATAAATCAAATAAGAAACATAAGGCCTAATCTACATAAAGTCTTTTGAAAAAGAGTTTCTCAGGTTTTTTTTTTTTAAGTTGTCACAATACAATTGCAGACTTAGAGGCAGAGCGTTCCACACTTTTGAGGTTCTGCGATTGAATGAGCTCAATTTCACGTAATTGTCTGTCTGAATCACTAATAAACCTTGATCATGAAGTAAGATGATATTGTTTCAATCATTAACCAAGGAGAGATATGAAAGAGCATCTTAAATAGCAGAAGACTTTATATTTCAGCACAAGTGGGAGCAATGCAAAGCTTTCAGAACAGGTATAATAAACTCTCTCCCAGGTGTCATAAGAATTATCTGCAAAGGCCTTATCACAGAATCTGGCCAACCCAGGTACAAAGTTTTGTAATAATCAGTAACAGCAGGGCGGGATTTAGGGGGGTGGTAAGCAGGGCGCCTGCACTGGTCCCCCACGCCACAGAGGGGCCCCATTATTGCTTCAAACTGAAGGAGACGTGGAGGGGCATAATCGAACGGGGCGCCCAAGTTTTCATGAGGGCGTCCTCGCAGGATGGCCCCTTAAAGGGGCGGGGCAACCTGTATTATCGAAACAAGATGTTTCGATAATACGGTCGGGGACGCACAAATCATGAAATTTAGGTGGATCTTAGAGATGGTCGTCCTTAGGTCGTTTTTGAGATGGTTATCCCCGGTTTTCGGCGATAATGGAAGCCGAGGACGCCCATCTCAAAAATGACCAAATCCAACTCATTTGGTCGTGGGAGGAGCCAGCATTCGTAGTGCACTGGACACCAACCGGGCACCCTAGGGGGCACTGCAGTGGACTTCAGAAAAAGGTCCCAGGTGCTGAGCCCCCCAACCCCCCCCCCCAAAACCCACAACTGTACACCACTACCATAGCCCTTAGGGATTGAAGGGGGGCACCTACATGTGGGTACAGTGGGTTTCGGTGGGTTTTGGAGGGCTCACATTTACCACCACAAGTGTAACAGGTAGGGGGGTGGGCCTGGGTCTGCCTGCCTGAAGTACACTGCACCCACTACAACTGCTCCAGGTACCTGCATACTGCTGCGATGGACCTGAGTATGGCATTTGAGGCTGGCAAAAAAGTATTTGTAAACTTTTTTTTTTTTTAATGATGAGAGGGGGTTAGTGACCACTGGGGGAGTAAGGGGAGGTGATCCCCGATTCCCTCCGGTGGTCATCTGGTCAGTTCGGGCATCTTTTTTGATGCTTGGTCATGAAAAATAAATGGACCAAGTAAAGTCGCCCAAGTGTTCATCAGGGACGCCCTTCTTTATTCCATTATCGACCGAAGATGCCCATCTCCTAAGCACGCCCTAGTCCCGCCTTCGCTACACTGCCGACACACCCCCGTGAACTTTGGTCATCCTCGCGATGGAAAGCAGTTGAGGGCGCCCAAAATCGGCTTTTGATTATGCCGATTTGGGCGACCTTGCGAGAAGGACGCCCATCTCCCGAATTGTGTCGGAAGATGGGCGCCCTTCTCTTTCGAAAATTCACCTGATAGCCTGCAGGTAGGCTTTGGAGTCCCTTCCCCCGTTTCTGCCTTGGGCCCCTGTGTGTCTAACACTGGCCCTGATTAGTAACGCAATTCTGTAACTGGGTGTGCGCAGACGCACACATCAAGCCGGATTCTATAAACGGTACCAAAATCTGGGTGCTGGAACAGATCGGCACTAAACGTAATTCATAAAGGATGCGCATCGCTTCCAGATTAGTGCTTAGTGTTGATTCTTCGCCCAAGTGCCAGACTTGCACCTGCTGATACATGCTGTAATCCCAGTGGCCATGTTGGGCATGGAAACCCCTTTTCTCAGAAAGCCCCTGAGCCACTCATGCCCCTCCAATGGCCATGTCCTCTTTTAGGATGCGTGCTAAGGGATTTGGTTGCCCAGGGTAACTGTATAGCGCGCAGGCAGACACACACGCAAATCCAAATAATTGCCAATGAACATCAATGATTGATTACATAAGTACATAAGTATTGCCGTACTGGGAAAGACCAAAGGTCCATCAAGTCCAGCATCCTGCTTCCAACAGTGGCCAATCCAGGTTATAAGTACCTGGTAAGATCCCAGAATAGTACAATACAGTTTATCCTGCTTATCCCAGAACTAAGCAGTGGATTTTTCCCAAGTTCATTTTAATAATGGCTTATGGACTTTTCTTTTAGAAAATTATCCAAATCTTTTTTAAACCCCGCTAAGCTAACTGCTTTTACTACATTCCCTGGCAACAAATTCCACAGTTTAATTACACGTTGAGTGAAGAAATATTTTCTCTGATTCGTTTTAAATTTACTACTTTGTAGCTTAATTTCCCACCCCCTTGTCCTAGTATTTTTGGAAAGAGTAAACAAGCAATTCACGTCTACCCGTTCCACTCTGATCATTATAGATTTGTTTGAAACTGCTGTGAAGGTGGGCAATTGTCTAAGCTAAGTACTTTTATAACAGTTGAAAACATTTAAAAGTTAAAAATACTTAAAAATTGATGGCAAGCCTTTTAACTGGAGGTTTTTTTTATGCCCGTGATTGCAACTAAACCTATAATAGACCAGAATGTTACAATGGTCTGGGTTTGCTGAGACTTTTTCCTCCATATTAATGCGTTCTTGTTCTAATTGTAGTGAAGATTTTGGTGTTTTTGCACCTCCTTCACATTTTTCTTTTATTCTTTAAGAAGGGACGGGTTTTGGTCTATACAGTTCTTTTTTTCTTGTGATTCTACAATTTCCTTGGCTATAAATAGTTTTCGTCTCTATTTACAGTTGATTAATACTTGGATGAAGGCCAATAGATTAAATATGACAAACTTAGGATTTATTTTTATCTTGTCATTTAAAGGCAGAGGTACCGGAGCGTTTTCAGACTGATGGTCAGAAAGTGGAAATTACTAATAAGGTAAAAGCAATGGGAGTATTTGTCGACTCAAATTTAACTATAAGAGATCAGGTTAAGAAAATGGCAAAGAGCATATTTCATAAACTGAAAATAGCGAGATGATTAAAGGGTTTGCTTTCTGCTGAGAATTTCAGGATGGTGATACAAAGTGTTATAATTCCACTTGTTGATTAATGTAACAATTTGTTAATAGGTGTCCCCAAAAAAAGACGACGAGGACTCTACAGTTGCCACGGAAGGCCACTGTTAAGAGTGTTACGTGGACTGTCTAGATGTGACCACATTTCAGGAGCATTGGCAATGTTACATTGGTTGCCAGTAGAATTTACAGTTAGCTATAATATACAGTAATACCTCTGCGTTTACATTGACTTCGGTTATCATCAGTTTCGGTTTTTGTAGATTTTTTTCCCTCAAAAAAATTTGTCTCGGATTTCGTCGGCATACCCACGTGACCTCGCTGCTAATTTTGCAAAAACAAAGGGCGACCCACGCATTCTCCTGCTCAGTGTGGCGTTGATTCTCGTTGTGTGAGCATCACCCCGCGTGTCTAGCCAAACAATTCCATGTTAAATGTTCATTTATTCTTTACATTAATCTTTTATATTCATTTTATATTAATTTCTTATTGTTTTTGGTATTAAACACTATATTTATTCTCTATAAAATGTGTTTTTGGTATGTATTTTGGAGTGTCTAGAATGAATTAATTGGATTTACATTGATTCAGATGGAAATAATTGTCTCGGTTTTCGGCGGTTGCGGATTTCGCCAATTGTTTTCAGACGGATTATCGACGAAAACCGAGGTATCACTGTACTTGGTTTTTAAAGTTTTAATGGATTTAGGGGTCCTTTTACGAAGCGGCGGTAAGCCCAATGCGGGCTTACCACGCCGGGCTACCCCAGCGCACACCACTTCCGGCACTTCAAAAAATATTTCAATTTTTATCGCACCGGTGTTTACCCAGCGGTAATCGGGCGGCGTACAGCACTGCGCGGGATAGCGCGGGAACCCGTACCACCACCTCAATGCGTGATGGTATGTGCTCTCCTCCCCCCCCCATTGAAAATGTGCGCTGGTGCCGGCAGAAGTCCACTCACGCGCCGCTTTCGCTCCCCCCGTGCCGTCAACCTGGCTCCGCTTCTGGTGCAGAAGGAAAGGAACGAGAGAGAAAAGAAGCTAAACACGGGGAGGGACAGGGGACGCAGAGAGGAGAGATGCAGAATATAGCAGGAGGTTATGGACACTAAGAGGACAATTGCTGAACATGGGGAGGAGGATAGGGACAGGGAGCCAGAGGGGAGATGCTGGACAGGATGATTAGGGACAGAGAAGAAATGTCAAAAGGGCAGAAGATCCTGGAATGAGAGTTAAGAAAAAAACAGAGAAACGTGGAAAAGAGACACTGGGACCAAAGCAATGACTAGACGACAAAGGTAGAAAATAGTTGTGTTTTTTTTTTCTTTTTTTTGAATTTACTAATTGTAAATATTTCAGCTTTGGGCAATGTGCATTGCTGTATCTTGCATTTCAGTTTCTATTCTATTACTGGGAGAGGTTTTCTATAGAGAGGTCTGGAATGTGTTTGCTTTTTGCAGGATTTGTTTGCAGGAGCTCTTAAGGGATTCTTCCGCCTCCCTTCCCCCCCCCCCCCCCCCCCCCAACCCCTTGAAGGGGACACCTTTCATTTTGCTTTTTTTGGCCATTTAGGAGATGAAATAGCAGTAAGGTTTTGGAAAAGAACGTTCTTCGTGCTTTGGATCACATGAAAAATCAGGGTGGTTTAACGCCGGATGTCCATCAGGGCGTACTGCCGGTACTGGTACCAACCCATTTGTTTGGAATGCACAAGTGCACGGCTAAACCACTGAAATGATTACCATCTGGGGGGCAGGGAGGTTAAATGCCTTCACCTATTCTTCCAAAGAAAGAAAGAATGTAAGAGATTACGCATTTTATTTACTAAGTAACTCTAGTAGGCTACATTGTTTATAATGGTTATCTGAGAACTGTAACTTTCAAAAAGCATTTTCCAATACTGAGGATGGGGGTGGGAGGGGGGGAGAGAGAGAGAGGTCAAAGGAGAATCTTCCAGACTGTGGCCAACTGTTCCAGTAAAGCCAGTTAGCTGTCTCCGACTCTTCCCAACAGCACCAGTAAAGCCAGTTAGCAGCTTCAAAGTGGGTGTGTGTGGGGGGGGGGGGGGGGGGGGGGGGGGTCATGCTTGCTGTCTTGGCTGCATTCTCCTTGGCTATTGGAGTTGGGCCAGCATCCAAGATCTTTGGTTGAAAGGTGGGGAGGAAGATTATGGATTTGTAATTGTGGCCTTGAAGGAGGTTCCTTCGTATTTTTGTTTGGGGGGAGAGGGGGATGATGAAAAGGTCCCGAGATGCCAGGTGGAAGTAGCTGGGAAAGGCTGCTGGCCTCTTTTTCCTGCCCAATAACAGGGGAGCCTGCTGGCCCTCCCAAGGCACAGAAGAGCTATTTATTGAGGACGGCCATGTGGCTAACAGCTTAAGCCCTACTAAGCTTGCAGCGGTCGGTGGGTCTGTACAGAAGGATTTCTCAGCACTGTAGTTAGGACCCTTTGTGGCTGCTGGGCCCCATAGGGTTGGAATGCACCCCCCCCCCCCCCAACCACCACCAACACCACGCAGCCCTATTATCCTTGCAAGAATCTCATTAAACTCTCCTATCAGTAAGCTCTTTCTTCCACACAGGGAACTCTTCTCCCCCCCAGTGCTTTCTCTTTACCATTTTGTCTGCTGCACCCCCCCTTTCTTTTGCCATCCCCTCTGCCTAGCTTTGATTTATTTATTTTTATTCACCCCTTTCTGGCTTCTCCAGCCTGTTCTCCTTTCTCTACCTGCCTCCTACCCAGCACATTATGTAAGTCTATGTCTCAGTACAGGAAGGGTTAAAATCCCCAGACAGGGTTTGTCTAGGGTGTGTTCTCCTGAGTGATTTTGGGATGTGTGGGTTTGTCGTTCCCCCCCCCCCCCCCCCCCATCAGTCTTTTGTCTGTGACATTGTGCAGCATGGCAGTCTGTTGCTGAGTCACTCTCCTTTTTACACAGTCTGCATCTCTCCTTCTTTCAGGTTTTCAGCTCCCTTTTTCTTCAGTCTTACACATGTCTCTCTTTCTCTTTCTGGGGATCTCCTCTCTCTCTCTCTCTCCCCCCCCCCCCCCCCCCCCCCCCCCCGCCGCTCGGTGTCCCTGTTTTGTCCTCTCTCTCTCTCTCTTCATTTGTGTATGTCTGTCTGTATGTGTTGTTCTTGTTTCTGTCTCTTCTCTTTTTCTCTGTTTACCTAGCTTTGTCTTCCCTTATTTTTGTGTATCTCAAGCTGCCTGTTCTCTCTCCCTTATATCTTCTCCTTTCTCCCCTTTTCTCAGTTTACCTTTCTTTGTCTTTCCCTTATTTTTGTTAAGAAATTATAAACCATAAAGCTGTATGTCTCTGTTGATCACCCCACCCCTCACCTACCCACCCCCATCCTCCCACCCTGTCAGACTGTCATAGTAATGCTTGAATGTTTTCACTTATATACACTGTCAGCTAGCACATTTGCTTATTTCCAATCTGAGGAAGAAGGGCAACCTTCGAAAGCTAATCAAGAAATGTATTAAGTTATGTCCAATAAAAAAGGTATCATCTTATTTTCTTTTCCATGTTTTATTTTGTTTGATTTCTATAGGTTCTACATGGAATGTTGCTATTCCACTAGCAACATTCCATGTAGAAGTCGGCCCTTGTACATCACCAACGTGGCCGCGCAGGCTTCTGCTTCTGTGAGTCTGACGTCCTGCACGTACGTGCAGGACGTCAGACTCACAGAAACAGAAGCCTGCGCAGCCTTCTACATGGAATGTTGCTAGTGGAATAGCAACATTCCATGTAGAATCTCCAATAGTAGCAACATTCCATGTAGAATCTCCAATAGTATCTATTTTACTGTCATAGTAATGCTTGAATGTTTTCACTTATATACACTGTCAGCTAGCACGTTTGCTTATTTCCGATCTGACGAAGAAGGGCAACCTTCGAAAGCTAATCAAGAAATGTATTAAGTTATGTGCAATAAAAAAGGTATCATCTTATTTTCTTTTCCATGTTTTATTTTGTTTGATTTCTATTGATAACCTTATTTTTGTGTATCTCAAGCTCCCTGTTTTCTCTCTGTCCCTTATATCTTCTCCTTTCTCCCCTTTTTTCTGTTTACCTATCTTTGGCTCCAATGATCAAAAGTAAATGCGGGCGCTCGAGGCCATTAGCGCCATATTAACGCACACTTGTACCAGCGCAGAATGATCGGAGGGGTCTAGCGCGGCAGACAATGAGCGTGCCAGGCCTTAGCGCAGATAGTATGAGGTCATTCTGTATTTCTCCCCAATGATCAGAAAATTACGCCCGAAACAAAGGTGCCCTACCGCTGTAAAAAATAACGCCAGGTCCGAGCAGGCGTCAGGGTGTTGGAAGAGAGGCTTTCCCTTGATTCTCATATGATTCTTTCTGCAAAATCTACAGGCTTTGATTGCTTTTGGAAGCAGAAGGAAGCCCGTGTAAGCCCTTGAGCGCAGGTTGTGAGATACAACAGACCTGAACGTGAAGCGCACATTGGCGTTCTTGTCCTGCATCTAAATTTAAAGCAGCCACACTTTAAAAAAAAAAACCCCAAAGCACACAATTTCATCTGTTACTTACATAAGTACATAAGTATTGCCACACTGGGGCAGACCAAAGGTCCATCAAGCCCAGCATCCTGTTTCCAACAGTGGCCAATCCAGGTCACAAATACCTGACAAGATCCCGAAAAAGTTCAATACATTTTATGCTGCTTATCCCAGAAATAAGCAGTGGATTTTCCCCAAGTCAATTTAATAATAGTCTATGGACTTTTCCTTTAGGAAACCGTCCACACCCTTTTTAAACCCCGCTAAGCTAACCGCCTTTACCACATTCTACTTGCATCCAAATATAAAAGTATGCAGGGAAAAAAATGTTAAACGCTTATATTTAGGCTGCAGAAAACAGACGCCAATGTGTGCATCACGTTCGGGTTTTACCAGGCGCATGCGCATAGTAACTGAGATTACCGCTGAACTCTTCTGCGCACGCGCTAAGCACAATCCTCCCGCCGAACTCCCTAATGCTCAAAGCTATGAGCGAGCCTATATTTGCATTAGCTTTGAGCTTTAGGGTGGTGTTTTTCTGCGCTGTTCCAGTGGTATTTTTATGGCGCTACTCAGAATAGCGCCGGAGTTTTGATCATCGGCCCCCTTTGTCTTTCTAGTCTACATCTCTTGTCCTGTTTTCTCTCTCCCTCATCTCTCTTTTTTCCCCTTCTATTTCCCCCTCCCCCCTCGCTCCCTCCTTCCCAGCAGCTTTACATGTATTGCCAAAGTAATACGTTTATTGGTATCAAAAGAGAAAGTAAGAACAGTGGTGAAATTTCCTGAAGGATTTTACCTGTCTTTAACCTGCTTCTGCTCCTCAGGAAGAAAAACTTGGTTTGCTTCCCACTGGTACAGTCAAACCCTTTGAGATCTTGAAAAGCCAGTATCTGGGGGAACAGACAGGGTTTGTTTTATCCCCCTGCTCCTGCTGAAATGCAATTGTAGATGGATAGAGCGGAAAATAGGAATATTTTGGCCCAGAAAAAGGGCTTTTCTTAGCGAGAAACCCCAGGGGAGTCTGTTGCAGGCTCCTATTTCCCTGTTGCTTGCTCAGCTGTGGCTGATGTGACAGTGGAGCAGAACATGCAAAGTTTTTTCAAAATATCAACTTGTGTTCGTAGTGACTATTTTGCTATTTCTTTGGGTCTTGCTTTACCCAGTCTCTGCTTTCTTTTATTTCTTAATAGTTTTTTTTTCCTTTTTCCTTAAAATGGCACAATTGCCTGTTTTACAGAATCTGCTCCTCTGATTCTGTGGTTTAGCAGTCTCTCCTGTATTCCTGTTTTATATACATCACCAATGTGAGGCCTTAACGATGGGGGGAATCATTCTGATGATGATAAACAGAGCAGCAGCATCCTGATTTACTTAGCTTCGTAATGGTGTTGGGAGGGGAGATCATTCAAAGAATTTGAAGGACATAATATTACTTCAGATTTAAATATAAATAAAAACACGGTGGGGAAGGAGAAAATAATTTTGCATGATATAGCACAGTATGTGGTTTCTGTAGCTGTGACTCTGCAGTAGGACATGCGGAACCCAGTTCCTGTGAGCGAATGATGACACTGCTTTGCACCGCCCAGGGGGGAGTAGAGCACATCAAGTTCAAGGTTCTAACTCCACTTCTACATTCAGAAGCAGGCGGTGAGTGGTCCATAAGAGCTTGAAAGTTGGACGGTGGTTTTGGGCCACTGAGCCGTGTCACTGATTCTATGTGGTCTGTCACAGAGCCACGCGATGGATGTGCTATTGAGGAAGAAAATGGTAGATGGATGGCAAGAAATGTTTTTTTTTTTTTGCTTTTTAGCTGTTCTTTGTTGCAGTCGCAAAGCAGGTGAGTGTGCACTCTTTTGAAAGAGACGCACTGCATGCAAAGTGGGCGCACACTTTCTGAAAGAGTACTCGCTAGGTGCCATTCACAGTGGGTGCCATCTTTGCAAATAGTGTGAAGTGTCTCAAACGAGTGCGCACGGTTATCGGTAAATGATAGAATGTTAATTTTTATGGGATTTTTTTCTGCTCATTTTTGTATAATAGCAACATGCAGCCGCATGGAATATGTCAGTGACATATCCCATTTGTTGCAAATGATCATGAATAAGTGTTACCAAATGAACCAGGCTAGCCCTGATCCAGTCCTCCAGTTCCATGATTTTTATTTAATTTATTTTATTTTTTGGCGCAAAACATCAATATACATGATAGAGGTATTTAAAATAATGAATGGAACAGGTGGATGTGAAGCATCTGTTCACGCTTTCCAAAAATACTAGGACTAGGGGGCATGCGATGAAACTACAGTGTAGTAAATTTAAAACAAATCAGAGAAAAGTTTTCTTCACCCAACGCGTAATTAAACTCTGGAATTCGTTGCCGGAGAACGTGGTGAAGGCGGTTAGCTTAGCAGAGTTTAAAACGGAGTTAGACGGTTTCCTAAAGAACAAGTCCATAAACCACTACTAAATGGACTTGGAAAAATCCAAAATCCCAGGAATAACATGTATAGAATGTTTGTACGTTTGGGAAGCTCGCCAGGTGCCCTTGGCCTGGATTGGCCGCTGTCATGGACAGGATGCTGGGCTCGATGGACCCTTGGTCTTTTCCCAGTGTGGCATTACTTATGTACAGAAATTTTGCTGGTCACTGAAATATTTCAGAAAATGAAACGGTAAACAAGGACTGGAAAAGCTTCCTCTTAACTATTCAGTCCCTTAACAATCCATCCAGCTAGTCCATATTTACATAATCTAATTTCTACGCTTTATTTAATCTCCCCTCCTTCCCCTCCCCCCACCTGTCAAAAACCATTGAGTACATTAACATTTCTAATGATCCAATCATGTGTTCCTTGCCATTCCACGTTTCTAAATCCATGTCCCACTGAATTCCTGAACTTGTTCTTTAACCCCCCCTCCCCCCCCCATACACAAATGCTCAGGTAGGTGACCATCTCTGGGGCAAAGTGATGAAAGTCTCCAGAAACAAAATTAAAAGATTTTAATTAACTCTGTTAGAGCAAACAATTTGGAATACACCAGTCAAAACCCCAACCTGTTATGTGAAAATTTAAAAAAAAAAAAAAGTTACAGAAGTTCAAACATGTAACTTTGATTTTAATGTACATCACCTTGTTATTTTCTCGAGGAAAGGCAATTCACTAACTTTCAATAAACCATAACTTTTGCAGACTTTCTCAACATTTTGGATCTGCAACTTTAGGTCATCTTTTCCCAGAGACAGTCACATGCAGGATTTATCAAAACAAGGGTTGGATCGGACTCTTGAGCCTGGCCGTTCAAACTTATGTGGCATGTCTGGCCTTCGAAACAGGACATCATTCAGAACTGAGGAGCCCAAATAGTTCCATGTCCTAATCCACAGCCGGTGCGGATTTTCATCCGTGACATCTCTGGACCTGTAGTTGCATTTTCTTCACGAAAAAGCAGGAAGTAAAAGTTGATGGGGGGACAGGGAGAGGAAGCCTGCACAGGCTCAGCCTGGTCCTTATGCCATGGAACTTCACTGGCACCTTGTACATTGAGGTGGGAGTCCAGAAACCAGAACTGGAGCATAATCCCATGACCACCTTAAGGGGAAGGTTGGCAATGCAGCTGGCCAGCCTAGTGCAGGAGCCACAAATAGTTGCCTCCCCTCTGATGCTGGAGCCACCTGTTGTCTGCAGGGCTCTCCAGGCCTTTTTCCAAATTGAGGTCAGCAAGCTGGCCGCAGCTGGTACCTTTGTACTGGGATAACCTCTTACATTTAGGGCACGCTTTCAATCCGGTCTTCCTCATGGAGACCACAAAAACAGCTCCCGAATACATGAGGCAGGGCCGGGAACCGTGTCTGTCGCACAGCATCTTTGGTTACCGAAGTGAATGGATCCAGCAACCGCTGTGCTCCATTCAGCCCTTCCATTGTAACCTTTTTTCTGAAGGGAAAAAAAAAGGTCGTCCTGCCTGTGTGTCCCCCTCCGATAACTTGTGCATTCCTTAGCGTCCCTCCGGACCGGCCCAGTGATTGACTGATGGGTTGTGCACGCCTTCTGGGCCGGTCCGGAGGGAATAAAGGAAAGCAAATTAGCAGGTAAGGCCTAATTTCTAATTTGATGTTTTATCCACAATAGAGAATCCACAAAGCGTGGAGAACTCAAAGAAGACCCACGGATACTTTGTAAAACAAACAGAAAAGTGGGCACAAAACCCTTCACGCAAGTGATCCGTTCCACAATTCAATACAAAGGTCTTTTTTTAAGACCATTTATAGACTATTCGCCGGTATTTCTTATTCTGGATCATCATTAGCTGTCTACCTTAGTATTTAGACTCCTGATGCAGGCCTTTTGGCCGAAACGCAACGGTTGTGTCGAGTCAAATATACTAATTAATAAAATTTGGTTTTAGCTTTACTGTGATCCAGTCTCTGGGACTCCTGGTTTTGTGCCCACTTTTCTGTTTGTTTTATCCACAACACATTTTCCCCAGATCCACGGATATCTGTGGACACGTGCATGTGTCCAGAAGACTGTTGTTCACTTTTGTCTGACCCTTTCTTCCTTGTGGCAGAGGTATCTTTATTTATTTATTTTTTTTGGGGGGGGGGGGGGGGGGGGGTCCAAGAAAGCACAAAGGCAGACGGTCTGCAAACTCCAAGGTGGAAAGCAAAAAGAGCAGATCGTTTAAAAGTAAAATGTGATTTATTTTTAAACAGTATAGCAATCAAACATATAAACGGCGAGTGACCGTACTCACTCGCAAATGCGCAGTACAGACCTTCTCTGCCCCGCCCCCACGTCAATACGTGATGACGGGGGGCGGAACACAGAGGGTCTGTACTGCGCATTGCTGAGGGAGGGACACCGCCGTCTAACGCTCCCCCCACCCGAGTCGCCGCCGCCACCCACCTTCTACCCGGTCGGGCCCTCGCTCCACTATTGAAACAGCGAGGGTCCGGGAACGCAGCACTGAGCTCTGCTGAGCTGCCGACATCGCCCTTCCTTCTTCTTCTCTGCCTCCGTCCCGCCCTCGACGACGTTACGTCACACGAGGGCGGGACAGGCAGAGAAGAAGAACGAAGGCCGATGTCGGCAGCTCAGCAGAGCTCAGTGCTGCGTTCCCGGACCCTCGCTGTTTCAATAGCGGAGCGAGGGCCCGGCCGGGTGGAAGGTGGGTGGTGACGGCTCGGTGGGGGGGGGGGGGGGCGCGAACTCGGAGGGGGAGGGGCAGCGGCGAACTCGGCGGTGGGGGCGGGCCTTTCAACCCCCCCTTCCTATAATAGCCCGTTTTTACGGGCTCAAAGGCTAGTACTTATATAAATACAAACAGCCCGACACAGGCCGTGTTTCGCCCAACTGGGCTGCTTCAGGGGCTATACAAGAGTCCTTTGCTACCAAATATGAGGCAAATGGAGAATGTCCTGTCAATAAATATACGGAGGATTGATTTGATCTGAAAAAAACAGCTGAATCAGAGAGGCCAAAACATAATCCGCTGACGTAAAGCCAGTACTACGGTCACATATCTCTGAGGTTGCTTTTAAACGATCTGCTTTTTTTTGCTTTCCTTCTTTATTTATTTTGGTGCATTTCTACCCCACTTTTTCCCACCAGTGCAGGCGCAATGTGGCTTCCATGAATTCAAGAGGAAACAATGCAATGCAAAGATGACACAGAGATGGTGACAGGCAGGGAATGGAACAGGGGACAACACGGGGAGGGGGGGGAGGGAGTTAGGGGCAAAGCAACCGGCAGATAACCATGCAGGGTCAGCAAGGGAGGGAGGTTAAACATAGGAGACATCATCGGAATAAGCTTTGGCGAATAAGAATGTTTTGAAAGACTTTTTGAACAGCTGGTGGTCGACTAGTTCTTTTAGTTGTCTGGGCAGAACATTCCAGCATTTTGGACTGATATAGAGGAAGGACGAAGCAAAAAGGGTCTTGTCTGTTGTGCCTCTCTCTGTGAAACAGGAATGCAGGCCCCAACAGCTTGATTTTCTTTTTTTTTTTTTTTTAATTCCCATTGCTCTCCCCGCGCAGTGTGGAGCTGACCTTGGCCTGTTGTGCATCCCATTAGAAAACCAGCAAGACCCCGGCGAAATTGGTGCCTAGAAGTGCACTGGGCATGCTCCGTGGCCGAGCGAGCAGCAGGCAGAGAAAGCTCATCCCGCTTGCTTCAGGCTTTGTTCAGCGAGCTGGCGGGTGGGGGAGGAAAGGAGAAAATAGACAATGTATTATATCTCTTCTGATACTCGGGTATAATGTCAGAACCTGGAACAGGCTTCCTAACTTAAACACAGAGGACTGTAAGATGCTACTTGTCGGTGTTAGAGGTTCTCAGCAGCTGAGTGATCAGTGTGTTTTTTTTATTTTGTTATAAAGTAAAATGAGTAGCCTAATAGAACAGTGGGTTTGAGACGTAGGGGGATCCCACTGCTGCTCCTCGTGACCTTAGGAAAGTCACTTAGGGGTCCTTTTACTAAGGTGCACCAAAAAATGGCCTGCGTTGGTGTAGACACGTGTATTGGATGCAGGCAGGTCCATTTTTCAGCGCACCTGAAAAAAAGGCCCCCTTTTTTTGGCCGAAAATGAACGTGTGGTAAAATAAAAATTGGTGCGCATCCATTTTGGGCCCGACACTTTACCGGCACCCTTTCACTTAGCAGTAATCAGACTCACAGAAACAGAACGAAGCCTTGCGCCGGAAGAAGAGGACCTCGGCTGGCGGGGGTTGGGGTCCCCCGCCAGCAAAGGTAGGCGTTGGCGGCGGGAGGTGGGGTCGAGAGGGTCGTCGGCAGGGGGGTACAGGGCCAAATTGTAGAATATGCAGTTTGTAACATATGCGCATAATTTATAACATTCTAGAAGTTACACCCGTCTGAGTCCCACCCATGCTCCACCCAGACTCCCCCTGTTTCTATGCCTACCCGTGGAATATGCAGTTTGTAACATATGCGCATATTTACAGAATAGAGCTTAGAAGGAATTTTGGCGTTTTACGCACAGGTGTACATTCAATTTTTCTAATCATTTACACACGCAGTCAGCACATAAATGCTGGGCAGCTACTTTATACAATTACCTCTGTAATGTCTGTTTAAGTATTCAGCTTGTCTGCCTGTTGTTCGTCCCCGGACCCTTCAACATACAGCAGCTAGAAGATTTCAGGATACGTTAGACTTCTAAAAGCTGGAAAACCCAAATACAATGTTCCCATTGCTCCCTTTGTGTGAAATAGAACCAGGACCGGTGCTTGCCTCAGCTGTGGTAAGGGCTTTTACCGTATCACTGAGCTGATTTTGCTCGTCTTCAGCTGGCCGTGCCTTGGCAATGTGGCAGACGGAAACCTGCGCGGCCAGCTCAGGCAAAAGATGCACCAGCAAAGATACTGGTGGAGGGGCTAATGCTGGATCCAGGGCCAGAGGAGACCGAGAGAGATGCAGGACAAGGAGGGTGGGGTGGGGTTGGAAGGCCCACCCATCCTGACTGTGGGCCCACCCAAAATGATAGGGCTGGCTACACCACTAATTACATTGTTAAATATATTGAGACAAAAATCAAAAGAAGACCCAATCTAAAGAAAATGAACCAAGTTCATTTTAGACATCATTTATCCGACTTTCTAACCTGAAATGTATTTTAAATTTTGTTAATTTTGTGAGAACAAATATAAAGTGATGTTGAGGTAAGATAAAGTTCATGTGGCTCAGCCACATTAGGGAATCGTACAGCGGAAGAGTTGTGTTATGTCCATTACGTACTTTAGTTTTGTTGTGTTGCGAAGATCAGGCATTTAGGTTGGATCGGTAGGGTATGCCTTTTTAAACAGTTTAGTTTTTAGTGTTTTCCGGAAGTTTAGGTGGTCATTCGTACTTTTCAAGACTTTTGGTAATGCGTTCCACAGTTGTGTGCTTATGTAGGAAAAACTGGATACGTAAGTTGATTTGTATTTGAGTCCTTTGCAGCTTGGGTAGTGCAGATTTAGGTACATTCGTGTTGATTCGGATGTATTTCTAATTGGTAAGTTGATCAAGTCTGTCATGTAACTCGGGGCTTCTCCGTAGATGATTTTGTGAACCAGGGTGCAGATTTTGAAGGCGATACGTTCTTTGATTGGGAGCCAGTGTAGTTTTTCGCCGAGGGGTTTTGCGCTTTCAAATCGTGTTTTTCCAAAGATAAGTCTAGCTGCCGTGTTTTGAGCGGTGTAAAGTTTCTTTAATGTTTGTTCTTTGCATCCCGCATAAATTCCATTGCAGTAGTCTGCGTGGCTTAGAACCATTGATTGTATCAGGGTGTGAAATGTTTCCCTCGGGAAGAATTGTTTTAAGTGTTTGAGTTTCCACATTGAGTGGAACATTTTCTTTGCCTGGACCTCATTTTGTTTCTGTTCCCTCCACCCCTTCCTGCTGGCCTATACCTTGGACCTTACTGAGCTTCAGTTGCACCTTGTGGAAATCACCCACTGGTGCTCCTGCTGTGTCCGTTTCACTACCACCCATGAGTGGAGACAGTGGACTGGGAGCAATTTTTGCCTCACTCCATATTTGTACACTGGCTTGAGGGGTGGTACCAACAGCAAGTTGAGTGAGGCAGGGTCCTACGAGTGACATAGTCCTTGCACCAGTGGCGTACCAAGGTGGGGGCAGTCCGTCCCGGGGGCACGCCGCTGGGGGGGTGCCGTGCGCCGGTCAGCGTTGTTCGTTTCCATGCTCCCTCTGCCCCGGAACAGGAAGTAACCTGTTCCGGGGCAGAGGGAGGATGGAAACGAACGATGCTGACCGGCGCGCGGCACCCCCCCCGTGGTGTGCACCCGGGGGGCGGGGCGCATCAGCGATCCGTCCCGGGTGTCAGCGCCCCTCGGAATGCCACTGCCTTGCACTTACTGAACCTGCTGCTGATACCAACCCGGGAGCCATGATGGCAGAGAGAGGGTGGGGCCCAGAAGGGGGGGGGGGGGGAGAGGCAGAGACATGTTTGAGGGTGGAAGGAGAGAAAATGTTTTCAGATCTATGGAATTGGGGGAACGTTCCATGGGGGGTGGGGGTGTGAAGGAAATTGGGGGAGGGGGAAAGAGGGGCATTAGTACAGTGTCAGCCTCTCACTAACTAGATAGTATCATGTTTAACCTCTGTCAATCCCTATAACAAGGAAGGGGAGGGGAGTTAGATTCAAGCTCTATAGATTTAAGTCTCCTTGTTCGCCGTTTTTCAGATGTGCCCTCATTTCTTCTCTTGCTCTTTGCATTTCCCAATGGCTGTGGAACAGGGTTTGTTCTTTTTCAGGGGGTATCTGTTAGCACTGAGTACTGCACCTTTTCCATTGCCTGCTAAAACTGACTCAGACCCCAAATGCACCATAAAGAATCCCCACCCGCCCACCCCCTCAAGGAGGAAAAGCAGTATCGTCAGCCAAACCCTGCTCAGCCCCTGCAAAACGTGGGGGCACAAGCTACAGAGGCTGAGCTGTCCAGACAATAAAAGCAGAAAAAAAATTGCTTTTGCTTTAGTGATTTGAATATGCAGCACCTCTCTGACCATCATCTGATAACCTTCACATTTAAACACCCTCTCTCCACCCTCCCGATCCCTTCCATTTATACATTTAAGAATCTTCAGGCTATTGACTCTTGCTCTCTCTGCACCAGTGTTTTCATCCCTCTTTTGATTGAGTCTCCCTTGATTTGTGAAAGTGCCAGATCATCCTACTCCTTTGCGTGCTGCACTACTTTGACGTAGGGATTGAGGGTTCCTCCACTTCTTGTGGCTGCTCCTCGCTTTTCATCCCTCTTCTCAACCACTATGTTATCCAAGTCTGTCAACGAGGCTGTCTCTTCCTATAATACTACTCTCTCCTCTGCTCTGGATACTCTCACTCCTCCTATTCCCCATTCTGTAAGGCGTACCAATTGGATGACCTCTAGAGTCCGCTACCTATGCTCCTGTGCCTGATCTGCCGAATGCCTTTGGCTGAAATCCAGTGTCCATGCTGACTTAACACATTTCAAATTCTTGCTGACCTCCTTCTATCCTGCTCTATCACTTGCCAAACAGGACTACTGCATCCACTTGACAAACTCTCTTGGCTCAAACTCCTGACATCTCATTGCCACATTGAACTCTCTCCTCAAAGCGCCTTCACCTCCAACCCCCCCCCCCCACCCCCACCCCTTTCTTCCCAGACTATGGCTGAGTACTGTCATGGCAAGGTTCACAAGATTAACCTTGAGTTCTCAACCAAGTCATCGCCACCTCTCCTTCCCCCAGTCCAATCTGTCAACCCCTCCCTCCTTGTCTTCCTTTTTCTGAAATCACTGACAAGGAACTGCACCTTTTCTTTCCTCCTCCAAACTGACTACCTGTTCCTCTGATCCTTTTCCCACCCATCTACTCAACATTACCTCTCCTACTGTCATCCCTTCTATCTGTCATACCCTCAATCTTTCACTTTCCACTGCAACTGTTCTTGATGCCTTCAAACATGCTGTAGTTATACCACTTCTCAAAAAAACCTTCATTGGACCCTATCTGCCCTTCCAACTATCGCCCCATCTCCCGCCTCCTTTTCTTATCTAAGCTACTTGAACGTGCTGTTCACTTCCATTGTCTTGACTTTTTTTCATCTCAAGCTATTCTTGATCCACTTCAATCTGGCCCTTTCAAAGTCTCCAGTGACCTTTTCCTGGCCAGATCCAAAGGTCTCTATTCTATCCTCATCCTTCTCGATCTATCTGCTGTTTTTGACATTGCTGATCACCACCTACTCCTTTTTGGGGCTCTGTTCTTTCTTGGTTTTCTTCTTATCTCGGCCATCGCACTTTTAGTGCATGCTCTGGTGGATTCTCCTCCACTTCTATCTCACTTTCAGTTGGTGGGACCTCTTCTTTTCTCCATGTGTACTTCTTTCCTTTGTGCTCTGATCTCCTCCCATGGTTTTCAGCATCACCTTTATGTGGATGACTTCCAGATCTACTGCTCCACACCAGAAACTTCAGCAGGAATCCAGGCCCAAGTCTCAGCCTGCCTGTCTTGACATTGCCACCTGGATGTCTCACCCAGGGTGGATCGGGGTGGACTTGGGAATCACCCCGGAGAGTGCTGGAAGGAATATGCAGATGGACTGCAAGTCCTCCATAGTACCTGGTAAGCGGCCAGAGGGAGCACGGGCCACCTGGAGTGGAGGCCCTGGGTAGATCGGGGTAGACCTGGGAATCACCCCAGAGAACGCTGGAAGGAATGTGCAGATGGACTGCAAGTCCTCCTGAAGTATCACTTCTGCCAGCTTCTACACATGAAGTCTGATTGGAGAAGGTTAGATGGAAAACAGACCATGTGTTTTGAGTTTTGCTATCACAAGGACATTGTACACAGTGCTGAGTTGGGCATTAGCCCAAGGCGGGCGGGCATGCAATTCTTCCCCCCCCCCCCCCCACCCCCAGTCTCTGCTCCAGGCTCCTCAAAATATAAATACCTGAGCTAGCGGGGTTTCCAAGCCTCACCAGCCGAAGACCTCTCCTGCCTGTCGAACCAGTGGAGGAGTGGCCTAGTGGTTAGGGTGGTGGACTTTGGTCCTGAGGAACTGAGTTCGATTCCCAGCACAGGCAGCTCCTTGTGACTCTGGGCAAGTCACTTAACCCTCCATTGCCCCATGTAAGCCGCATTGAGCCTGCCATGAGTGGGAAAGCGCAGGGTACAAATGTAACAAAAATAAAATAGATACTATTGGAGATTCTACATGGAATGTTGCTACTATTGGAGATTCTACATGGAATGTTGCTATTCCACTAGCAACATTCCATATAGAAGGCTGCGCAGGCTTCTGTTTCTGTGAGTCTGACGTCCTGCACGTACGTGCAGGACGTCAGACTCACAGAAGCAGAAGCCTGCGTGGCCACATTGGTGATCTGCAAGGGCCGTCTTCTACATGGAATGTTGCTAGTGGAATAGCAACATTCCATGTAGAATCTCAAATAGTAGCAACAGTGGAGGAGTGGCCTAGTGGTTAGGGTGGTGGACTTTGGTCCTGAGGAACTGAGTTCGATTCCCAGCACAGGCAGCTCCTTGTGACTCTGGGCAAGTCACTTAACCCTCCATTGCCTACCGCATTGAGCCTGCCATGAGTGGGAAAGTGCGGGGTACAAATGTAACAAAAAAAAAACAAAACCTGCAGCATCACTTATTCAGCAGACATGCTTCACCGCTAGTTCCGGCTCTCCTGCGCATGCTCAATTAGACCTGAACTGAGCATGCGTGAGAGAGCCGGCAATAGCTGAATAAGTGCTGTTTTATAGACCTCTATCATATCTCCCCTCAGCCGTCTTTTCTCCAAGCTGAAGAGCCTTAGCCGTTTCAGCCTTTCCTCATAGGGGAAGTCGTCCCATCCTCTTTATCATTTTCATCACCCTTCTCTGTACCGTTTCAAATTCCACTATATCTTTTTTTTCAGATGCGGCGACCAGAATTGAACACAATATTCGAGTGCGGGGGTAGAACAGCTCTCTTATGATGAAAAGCTAAACGGGTTAGCAAGGCTGACGCTAGGAAGGTACAGAGCCAAGGGCAGATCTGCCAGAGAGCCCCTCTCTCCATCCACTGAGGTCAAAGGGCATTAACTCAGTTCACCCCCCAATCCGAAGGACGGCTTAGAGAAGGGAGTATTGTTAGGGGATACAAAAGAGTTGTGTTATGAAGCAAGCAATTATTTACCTGAAAAGAACTGGAAGTTTCTAGAACAAACTTATGAAAGTATTTGTACAGTCAATGCATGAAGTAAATTGTGAAATCTGTTCCTCGAAGTTGCGATCAACATTTATAATACAGCTGGGTTTCGAAAGGGTTTGGATAAGATTCTCAAGGGCAGATCCATTGCCAATTGTTAATCAGGCAGACTAGGGACCAGATATCCATCACAGACATCACCATTAGCGTCTGCCAGGACTGGCTATGGACTGGGATTGACTGCTGTGAAAGAAAGGATCCTGGGCTCAGTGGCCCAGTGATCTGGCTCGGCAAGAAGAAAATGAGAGAAAACTGAAGTTCCAGGAGTAACCAAACGGCACTCAACTGCTGCTAGCTACTGTAATGCCTGTGCCCAGCCCTTAGTCTCTGGAATTCGTAGACCCAAAAGTGTGTGTTGTGTGTGTGTGTGTATGTGTGTGTGTGTCGGGTTTAAGAAGTTTCTGACCTGCAGTACATTACTCTGTCTTAGGATCTCCCAGTTACCAAACGGTAAGGAGAGTCGGAGAAGTGCAGAGGTAGAGAGAGAACCAGCAGATTCATGAGTGAGACCTCATCCAGTGTGGCCCAGTCCTGGAGGCTGCATCCTCAGAAGATTTATGGTCACGATAGAGGCAATCCAGTGTGGAACGAGTCTCTGTCATAAGTCCTATCAGGCAAGATGTAAGGTACCCTAAGAGGAGGCATTATTGAAGGCATTTAGATACCCCCCAAGCCTAATTAAGACATAGGCAGCAATTTGTTATTTCTGAGATGAAAGGAACTCGTAGAACAAGGAGTGTTGCCATGAGGTTGGAAGGAAGTAGATCCTTATTTCTTCCCAGAAGGGGTAGTGGATACCCAAACAGCCTCTGAGTGGAGGAGGTGGGTAAGTAGGGATGGAGCTGGCAAATGTCAGTGTTCTGCAATATGAAGGGGAAATGGCCGGACCAGATGGGTGCTGGAGTATTTTTCTGCCTTCTAGCCATTAATGCATGTTGTCTCCCACTATTGAATCATTACCAATATACTTAACCTGTGTTATGTGACATCTTTAAGGGTTTTATTACAAAACTGGAACAGGTGGAGTCACTGCATTATTATTCATAATGGGTTTTTTTTTTTGGGGGGGGGGAGGGGTTGACCCAGCATAGTGGTGTAAAGCCCACACAGGCAGCCACAGGAATAAGGGGGCCCACCTTTCTGCTCCCATGACTTCTGAGGTAGATCTTCCGCTATTGGCAGTTTGTTTAGGGGGGGCATTTAATTTGAGCTACCACTACCCCAGCACCTTCTCCCTACTCTCCAGTTGAACTGGAACCAATCTCTATTAAAACTGACATCTTGAACTTTAACTTCAGAGAAGTTTATTTTTAACAAAAATAGGCCTCCTCCCCACCTCTTCTAGACCTCTTTGAAGTAGTATTTCTTGACCTAAAAGCTGTAGTTCAGGGTTCCGCTCCAGAAGCCCATCCACGTGCACTGCGCCTAGATGACATGATGGCATGAGGCTCCTCTTCCACCGCAGGGACTGTAAATGCCGTCAGGAGAAGTGAGAATCGGCCTTCAGATCTCTCAGATATTGCAGTGGAGAGGACTGCAGCTGAACCATCAGAGCATCCCAACAATTAATCTTTCGAGATGATATGACATTCGCTCAAGTCTCATGAGGAAGCATGAATTGTATGAAACAGCTTCTCTGGGAAGCGCCTGAGGAATGTTACATTTTTATTACATGTAATATAGGCGTGTTTTTAATACAGCTTGTACTGCTGTGTCTTGATCTTTAGTTCAGATTTATGGCTTGTGGAGTTGGATTGTTTGCTTAAAGGTCTGGCACTGGTCCTTGTTACTGTCTTTCTTGAGTATGGAAACCTAATGATCCATCCAGGAATGTATAATATTGCTGTTTTCCTTTCCCAGTGTGGTCTGAGCATGTAATCCAGTGCCCATGTGGATCAGTGTGTGCCGAGAACCATGGCATGGAGGTTCAATGTTCCCATTTAACAGATCTGCCTCCTGTGTTACCTGTTCCTAGGATACTGAAGATGTGAAATGGGTGTGGGGGGGGGGGGGAAGTGTGAAATGGGTGTGGGGGGGGGGAAGCAGATCTGGTATGGGGGGGATGTTCAAGACCCACAGAGCTGTCAGGGCTCATGGGTGGAAGGACGGCTTTCCAAGGGACACAGAGCTCAAGGGGGCACTTGCTGCATGGCAGCAGGTGAAAAGAATCCCCCTGGCTCTATGAAATGCAATGCATTGATTCTCAATTTAAAGATCCAGCAGTCGGTGCGCATCCCCCACCCCCCTTCTCCCAGGCTGCTACCACTGCAAAACCACACAGATGCTGGAACCTGGCCCCATGCCTCCATTTATGTAATCTAGATTGCCACCTTATGGTCAACTTGAATATGTTGATCCAGTCTTAAACCTACTCTTATTTTACAATTTTGGATTTTCAAATCAGCATCACCTAGGAGTCCCTCCCCCCCCCCCCCCCCCTTAAATGTAGGCTTCTGTCAGTGTCATATGGTATATATGAAACCGCATGCAGCTCAGTCTAGTGCAGCATAGGTGGCAAGGTGTAGTTAGTGAGTGCTTGAGAGTCCCCCCCCCCTCCCTCCAGGTCCAGGAATGGATCATTCCTGTTGCATTTAGCTCCCTCCATCAATGTGGATTCGATTTGGTTTCTATACAGGCCACTAACTACTCTTTGAGGTCACGTAGCACTTGCCAGCCGGTTGCTGTGTCCCGGACAGCGAGACATTGGAACGAATCCACCCGCGCCGCGCTGTCAGGACTGACGTCAGGACCAACCTGAATGGTGCTCCTCTACCATTGGCTGCGGCGCAGTTCCATATGCAAACGAGCTTGTCGAGGTCCCTGGCGGGTTTGTTTTTCGTTCCCTGTTACGCTTAGGGCAGGTCGGGGTTGGTGGGTGTCGGGTCTCTATTCGGGGCAGCTGAAAGAGGGGCGTGTGGGGTTTGGGCTGCGACAGCTCGAAAGCTCCGGAGCTGCGGTTAATACACTAAAAGGAAAAAAAAAAAGTCTTTTGTCAAAGCTCAGGCTGTCTCCAACCTCCTTTAATTAAAGACAATTACTGCTTTCAGCCTTTCTTTGCAGCTTAGCTCGGCTGTTTGCAAACACGCAGCTGCTGTGGCTTTTCTGGAGTCCCCGCCGCAACTCCCCCCCCCCCCCCCCCCCCCCCCCCCCGCTTCCCCAGAGACACACAGATGCTCCTTTATTAGCAGTGTAGTGCATCTCCCGGCTAAGGAAGGGGGGGGGGGAGGAGGTAGGTGGGTTTCATGTCTCTCACAGTCCCCCAAGGTTTGGAAGGGAATGGAGCGGGTGGGTGCACTTCTTACTCTTTCTCCTACCCCTCCACCCCTGCTCTGTTACTTTGCACTTCTCTCCCCCCCTCCCTCCCCACCCCATTCTTCCTCCATTGCAGAGCTGGGGGTGCTGTGACAGTTGCTCAGGGGACGCATCACAGAAAAGTGGTATATCAAATCCATTAACCTTACCCTACCTTTCTTGTTCTGAAGGGGGAGGGTGGCAGGAGAGCATTAACCCTGTCACTCCCACATTCCCTCAAAAATCACTCTCTGTTCAGTACTGAGGACAGCAGGGACTTCTGAGCCCATCCCCATGGCCTGGATAATCCCACTGTTTCTCCTTCCACCTTTGGTCTTTCTCTATTTCCTTCTGTTTCCTCTCCTCCCCCCCCCCCCCCCAATTTTCCTCATCTCACGTTCCCGCATGCTGCTATTCTCCCCTTCTCCACTCCATTCACTTTTTCCACCTCAATATCTTTTTTTTTTTTTTTTTAGTGGGGGAGGGGTGGAGATTTCATGACCCCCCCCCCCCCACCTCTTATCCCACTTTATTTTCATCCGCTCTTGGCTCCATCCTGTTTCCTTCGGAACCTCCGTTCCTCCAGGTTATCCAAACCAAGGAGGTTAAATTGATAGAAGACGGCAGGATTGTGTTTGGTCCATTATCTGGCAAACCAAGCCAGTAGGCAGAGTTTGCCACCATACGAAATGAGTGTATCAGGCTGCTGTATAGGGAAGCAATTAAACCTCCTTGGGTGTAGAAGGCTTATCACGTGACACCACCTCCTGTCAACCAAACCTTGACCTTTCTTCTCACCCTCCTGCACCTTAACATTTCTGGTATCTCACTACTTAACACCCTTCTTAACCTTTATTTATTTTACAAATTTATACCCCACTTAGCGGCTTACAATAAAAACATAAATAAGTCCACATCACTTCTGCTAGTAACATAGTAAATTGTGGCAGATAAAGACCTGAACGGTCCATCCAGTCTGCTCAACAAGATAAACTCATTTTACATGGTATGTGATACTTTATATGTATACCTGAGTTTGATTTGTCCTTGCCTTTCTCAGGGCACAGACCGTAGAAGTCTGCCCAGCACTGTTCTTGTACTAAAAGTTCTGAAGATTCTGGAATCCTAAAGAGTTACAAGATTCCGGAATCCCAATTAGTAGCAACATTCCATGTAGAACCCCAAAGAGTAACATAGTAGATGACAGCAGATAAAGACCTGTATGGTCCATCCAGTCTGCCCAACAAGATAAACTCATTTTACATGGTATGTGATACTTTATATGTATACCTGAGTTTGATTTGTCCTTGCCTTTCTCAGGGCACAGACCGTAGAAGTCTGCCCAGCACTGTTCTTGTACTAAAAGTTCTGAAGATTCTGGAATCCTAAAGAGTTACAAGATTCCGGAATCCCAATTAGTAGCAACATTCCATGTAGAACCCCAAAGAGTAACATAGTAGATGACAGCAGATAAAGACCTGTATGGTCCATCCAGTCTGCCCAACAAGATAAACTCATTTTACATGGTATGTGATACTTTATATGTATACCTGAGTTTGATTTGTCCTTGCCTTTCTCAGGGCACAGACCGTAGAAGTCTGCCCAGTACTGTTCTTGTACTAAAAGTTCTGAAGGTCCTGGAATCCTAAAGAGTTACAAGATTCCTATTACCTTTAAAAGTGGACTAACATGGCTACCACACCTCTCTACATGTAGAATCCCAAAGAATAGCAAGATTCTGGAGCCCTAAAGAGTTACAAGATTCCAGAATCCCAAGTAGTAGCAACATTCCATGTAGAACCCCAAAGAGTAACATAGAGGGGCATAATCGAACGGCGCCGGCCATCTTCGGGGCCGGTGCCGCAAGGGGCGGTTGGGGCCGGCTAAATCGATCGCTTTGTGAAGCTTGGTCTTGAGAAAAAAGGGACCAAGTAAAGCCGGCAAAATGCTCGTCAAGCCTGGTTTTTGTTTTCCCATTATCGGGCGAAGCCGGCCATCTCGTGAGCACACCCCTGTCCCGCCCCCGTCTTGCCTTCACTACCCTACCGACACGCCCCCTTGAAGTTTTGCCGGCTCCGCGACGGAAAGCAGTTGGCGCCGGCCAAAATCGGCTTTCGATTATACCGATTTGGCCGGGTTCAAGAGATCGCCGGCCATCTCCCGATTTGTGTCGGAAGATGGCCGGGGATCTCTTTCAAATTAACAAGGACCTGGGGGTCCTAGCCCATTATGAACCATAAAGCTGTATGTCTTTGTTGATCACCCCACCCCTCACCTATCCACACCCATCCTGTTAGAATATCAATGATATGCTTTGATGTCCCCATGCATACTTCCTACCCACCCCCCTCCTCCCACCCTGTCAGACTGTCATAGTAATGCTTGAATGTTTTCACTTATATACACTGTCAGCTAGCACATTTGCTTATTTCCGATCTGAGGAAGAAGGGTGACCTTCGAAAGCTAATCAAGAAATGTATTACGTTATGTCCAATAAAAAAGGTATCATCTTATTTTCTTTTCCATGTTTTATTTTGTTTGATTTCTATAGATTCTACATGGAATGTTGCTATTCCACTAGCAACATTCCATGTAGAAGTCGGCCCTTGCAGATCACCAGTGTGGCCGCGCAGGCTTGTGCTTCTATGAGTCTGACGTCCTGCACATACGTGCAGGACGTCAGACTCACAGAAACAGAAGCCTGCGCAGCCTTCTACATGGAATGTTGCTAGTGGACTAGTTCCACTAGCAACATTCCATGTAGAAGTCGGCCCTTGTAGATCAGCAATGTGGCCGCGCAGGCTTCTGCTTCTGTGAGTCTGACGTGCAGGACGTCAGACTCACAGAAACAGAAGCCTGCGCAGCCTTCTACATGGAATGTTGCTAGTGGAATAGCAACATTCCATGTAGAATCTCCAATAGTATCTATTTTACTGTCATAGTAATGCTTGAATGTTTTCACTTATATACACTGTCAGCTAGCACATTTGCTTATTTCCGATCTGAGGAAGAAGGGCAACCTTCGAAAGCTAATCAAGAAATGTATTAAGTTATGTCCAATAAAAAAGGTATCATCTTATTTTCTTTTCCATGTTTTATTTTGTTTGATTTCTATTGATAACCTTAAGAGTGGACTAACACGGCTACCACACTCCTCTACTTAAGATGGAAAATGAGCTGGATAGTAACATATAGTAACATAGTAAATGATGGCAGATAAAGACCTTGAATGGTCCATCCAGTCTGCCCAACAAGATAAACTCATTTACATGGTATGTGATACTTTAGACCCGAGTTTGATTTGCTCTTGCCATTTTCAAGTCACAGACCGTAGAAGTCTGCCCAGCACTGTTCTTGTACTAAAAGTTCTGAAGTTAACGTCAAAGCCCCTTAAAATTTACAGTCCATCCATATCTATTCAGTCACGATCAGGGCACGGAAGTCTGCCCAGCACTGGTTTTGCTTCCCAGCTACCGGTGTTGCCACCCAATCTCCGCTAAGATTCTGTGGATCCTTTCCTTCTAAACAGGATTCCTTTATGTTTATCCCATTATGTTTGAATTCCATTACCGTTTTCATCTCTGCCACCTCCTGCGGAAGGGCATTCCATGTATCCACCACCCTCTCCGTGAAAAAAATACTTCCCGAGTCTGCCCCCCTTCATCCTCAATTCACGTCTTCTAGTTCTACCGCCTTCCCGGCTCCGTAAAAGGTCTGATTGCGGATTAATACCTTATTTGAACGTCTGTATCGTGTCATCCCTGTTTCTCCTTTCCTCCAAGGTATATGTTCAGGTCGGCAAGTCTCTCGTACGGTTTGCAACGCAAATCCCATACCATTTTCGTAGCTTTTCTTTGCACCGCTTCCAGTCTTTTTAAATCTTTAGCAAGGGTTTGTGTATTCCTTGTGTTCTGTTATGAGCCATAAGCCATTTATAGAACCAGTTTCAATGGAACAGAGGCTTATTAGATTGTGTTGATGTTTGTGTTTGCCGGGGGGGGGGGGGGGGGGAGTCCCTTGTATGTCTTGGAAATGGCTAGAATTGTAGTTCCCAAACTTTGTTCGCGGGTAGCACTGTGCAAGGAGAGGTGACTTTTCTGGTTTCCTGGGGTGAAAGGCGGAGAGTAGCTTGACAGATGTAGGTTTTGGCACGCTGGACCCTCAGCACTGTGAGAGTGATTGAAGGACCGCTATTTCGAGTGTCCTCATGCCGTATTTTTGGATTTGAGTGTGTTGTTTTTGAGCGATTGCTATTCTTAGGTTGTGTTGTTGACTTTTGACACGTCAGTCTTTGGTATGTTTTATAAGAGGCTGGATTGTTTTGTTTCTCCGTTTGTTCTATGTTAAACCTGTAAACTGCCCTGAGCACATACTGGAAAGTCAGGGTAGAGATTTGCGTAAATACATCATTTGTTTGGAACAGGGCATCGCATTCATCCCTTGGCAAGGTTACGCCTTCCTCCCCTCCTTCATACCCCACATTACGCAGTTTCAGGCCTTATACCGTCTTTCCCTTCATTTTCTGCTCTCTCTGTTTTCTTTCCTTCTGTCTTATTCCTCTCCCCTCTCTCATCTTTCCCCCCCACCCACCCCCTCCTTCTCATTTCTGCTGCAGAAGGTCTCTAGCATGGACCTCATGGCTGGTGTTAGCCTTGCTGGGGCCCAGGGCAGGAATTTAAGAGGGGACCTCTCTTCATAAAGGCTGTTAATAAATCCAGATAAATAAATAAAGCCCACCGGCATTCTCTGCCTTATTCAGCTTATGTGGCGTGGAATCCCCGGGCAATTGCTCACATTGTCCCTGATGGCCTGAGAATGCCTGTGTCTGGATCATAACGCGAGATGCCTCCTCCCTCCTCTGAGGATGTCAAAATGCCTCTGAAGTAGCAGAGAGAGAGGGATCTAACACGCTTAGAAAACACAGGTGTGATATTAAACATGGTGGGAGCCCTCTCAGAACAGGAGCCTTAGGATTAACCGGATCAGGAAATCTGCGGCGGTGCACGGAAGGAGTACATTGGCACTCCCTTCCCTGTACGCCAAGAGGGTGGGATTCAGTCTGGGAATGCCAGGGGGGGGGGGTGTGAGGACAGAGTGGAAGTTGCAGCCCATAGCCATTCTCATTCTGTGCAGGAACCGCTTGTGTTTGCTTCATCCTTTGCCAGACATTTCCACCCTCCCTCTGCCACCACCACCACTGCGGGCACCTCGCCCATCTCCATGGAAATGACTTTGGGCAATTGGAATCCCGGGCTGCTTTGGGACGTGGGCACCAGCTGGAGAATGCCAGGTGGTATGTGGTTCTGTGGGGAGAGGGTCGTCCGCACCCTTTTTTTGTAGGCATGTTAACATTCTGGGGGCCGAGAGTGACAGGCAGCGTGTCAGTTTCACAGAAATTCAGCTTATTTAAAACGCAACTTGCCTGCAGCGGCAAACTGAAGAATAATAAAAAAAACAAAAAAAAACAAATATCCATGGTCACTGGCTGGTCATTTATTGGTTATTTTTAAGGGGTTCCGTTGAGCTTAGGCTTGGTGGAAGTATTTTGAAAAACAGAGATGATCAGTGAAAATGTTTTTCTTCCCCCACTTTTTTCACTCACACGCTGTACCCCACCACAACACAGATACAACTCAGGCAGCAGCCAAGCAGACTTCTCTCTCTCTCACTCATACACATGCCAAAGAACAGATACAAGAGCAGCAGGGCAAACTTACCCCCCCCCCCCCACTTCCCTCCCCTCCCCCCACACACACAGCCCCACCATAGAATTACATGCGAACTGGTCACATGTCTACACCCACCCACCCCAGAACAGGTACAGCACAAATAACAAGCAGTGAAAACGCCCCCTCCCCCACCCCCCCACCGCAGACATTGCCTCACTATGGAACTGCAAAGGGTGGCAGCCTATTGTGGGAGAGCCCTGGACCCTGGGAAGAGAACAGCATTGCATTACTATACTGGGTCACAGTTCCAGCCCTAATAATACTCTTCCTTTTTGGACCTTTCTTGTCTCTTTTGTGTACGTTAACAAGAATGTCAGATTTAAACCATGTTTTAGAGCTGTTCATCCCACAGTGTTATGATTTGATAGGACCCCAGAATTCTTAAGCGTTAGACCAGAGTTCTGAGTTAAACAAATGGCCCATTTATTTCCGGGCAATGTTAGCGAGCCCCTCGTCCTTCCTCAACACACGCGCCTGCCTGTGGGCTTCAGAGGTAACCTTTCAGAGATTGCATTATTCCACGCAGACGTGCAGCGTCTGTTCAGCCCGCTGAATGTGAAAGGACGGGACTAAAGGTCAGCGTGATGTCTGGTGAATTGCCATGGCAACAGAGATTTAGTTCAGCGCCGGGGGGGGGGGGGGAGGTGACTTGACTCTCAGCTGAAGGCACCCAATGAAATATAACGGTTTAGCTCTTTGGTGACCCCAGGCCTAGCCTGCGAGGGCCTGGTAGCCGAGGTAATTTACACTGATTTGCACGTCGGTTAACGTAATCTGCCTGGGCTAAGAACCAGTAAAAGCTGTTCCACCGCAGCACTTAATTAATTTTATTTATTTAACACATTTATACCCCACATTTTCCCACTAGTTGTAGGCTCAATGTGGTTTACACATAACCGTAGGTAGGCTACAGTTCAAAAAAGTACAATTAAACAATGTAATAGTAAGATAGTAATCAAATAGGTATCATATAAATCAGCAAAGATAATAAGATAATACAAGATAAAAGGGTCAATGAATTTTGTTGAAACCAAGAAGAGGTAATTTAGGTTGAGTCTGGAAGGTAAGCCTTCTTGAACAAGGTGGCCTTCAATAATTTTCTGAAATGTAGATGATTCTGAGTTGATTTTAAGATTTTGGGTTGTGCATTCCAGAGTTGTGTGCCTATGAAGGAGAAGTTGGATTTTAGATTTGTATTTTATTTATTTATTTGCTGCATTTATATCCCACATTTTCCCACCTTGGGTGGGATACCGGTGTCGGAGCAAGTGCAAGGTGATGCATGTGGGAAAAAAGAACCCAAATTATAGCTACGTCATGCAAGGTTCCACGTTAGGAGTTACAGACCAAGAAAGGGATCTGGGTGTCGTCGTCGATAACACACTGAAACCTTCTGCTCAGTGTGCTGCTGCGGCTCGGAAAGCGAATAGAATGTTGGGTATTATTAGGAAAGGTATGGAAAACAGGTGTGAGGATGTTATAATGCCGTTGTATCGCTCCATGGTGCGACCGCACCTTGAGTATTGTGTTCAATTCTGGTCGCCGCATCTCAAGAAAGATATAGTAGAACTGGAAAAGGTGCAGCGAAGGGCGACTAAAATGATAGCGGGGATGGGACGACTTCCCTATGAAGAAAGACTAAGGAGGCTAGGGCTATTCAGCTTGGAGAAGAGACAGCTGAGGGGAGACATGATAGAGGTATATAAAATAATGAGTGGAGTGGAACAGGTGGATGTGAAGCGTCTGTTCACGCTTTCCAAAAATACTAGGACTAGGGGGCATGCAATTAAACTACAGTGTAGTAAATTTAAAACAAATCGGAGAAAAGTTTTCTTCACCCAACGTGTAATTAAACTCTGGAATTCATTGCCGGAAAATGTGGTGAAGGCGGTTAGCTTAGCAGAGTTTAAAAAGGGGTTGGACGGTTTCCTAAAGGACAAGTCCATAAACCGCTACTAAACGGACTTGGAAAAATCCCAAATCCCAGGAATAACATGTATAGAATGTTTGTACGTTTGGGAAGCTTGCCAGGTGCCCTTGGCCTGGATTGGCCGCTGTCGTGGACAAGATGCTGGGTTCGATGGACCCTTGGTCTTTTCCCAGTATGGCATTACTTATGTACTTATGTACTTATTTGCAGGCTCAATGTGGCTTACGATATAATACAACGACAATCACATTGATGGAATAAGAAAATCAGAATACAGATAACAGATGAGGTGCATAAGAATATTATGGCAATCATATTAACGGAGTAAGAATTTCAGAATTGTTGCAATTAAGGTGCATAAGAAAATTAAGAAGTGGATAAATAGATAAAACATAACATAATGATATCAGGACAAGATACGTTATTCAGTAATTTCCGGAAGGTTGTCAAGTCGTGTGTTGTTCTTATGGTGGTCGGTAAATCGTTCCATAGTTGTGTGCAGATGTATGCACGTATAGATTTGTATTTAAGTCCTCCGCAGTCGGGATAATGGAAGTTTAAGAAAGTGCGCTGCAGTCTGGATAATGTAAATTTAGGTAGGATCGGGAGAAACTGGAACTGTTTCTGGGTGGCAAATCAACCAGATCTAGCTTGTATTCAGGAGCTTTTCAGTAAATAATCCTGTGAATCAAGGTTCAGACCTTAAAGGCGATACGTTCCTTAATGGGAAGCCAGTGTAATTTTTCACGAAGGGGCTTGGCAGATTCGAATTTTGATTTTCCAAAGATCAGCCTCGCTGCTGTGTTCTGGGCGGTCTGAAGTTTCTTGATTAGATGTTCTTTGCATCCTGCATAGATTCCACTGCAGTAATCTAAATGGCTTAATACCATAGATTGTATTAATTTAATGAGATGTCCAAGCTGGTTCTTTTGGGGCCGAGGGGAGCTGAAGTTCTCCTGTATGTTGCAGACTTCAGAGTCACCGGTGAATGTGATGTCGGTGACGGAGAACCCCTGAACTCATGTTGGAAGGCTGTAACAGAGGACATGGTGCAGTAGGCCGAGCCATGTAGATAACCATACTGAAATGCAGTAGTATCAGTTTGTGAACTAACAGTGGCATAACCAGAAGGCTCTTGGGGGGGGGGCTTTTCACACTGGGAGGTACATTTTAAATCCTTTTTTTTTTATTCTACTTGTTTACGTGGAGGGGCATTTTCAATATGACATCTAAGTCCGACTTACGTCCAAAATCCGAATAGGAAAGGTCGTTTTCAGAAAAAAAAAAAAAGTCTATCTTTCATTTTTGAAAATACTGCTCCGAACAAAGGTTTTGTGATTTGGACATTTTGTTTTTTGGTCAATTAAAAAAAACCCAAAAAACGTCCAAGTGCAAAATTGCACAAAATCAAGCCATTGGGATGTAGGAGGAGCCAGCATTTTTAGTAGACTGGTCCCCCTGACATCCCAGAACAGCAATAGGGCACCCAAGGGGGCACTGCAGTGGCCTTCATAAAATATTTCCAGGTACACAGCTCACCACTGTTCCCTTACCTTGTGTGCTGAGCCCCCCCCCCCCAACCCACTACCCCCAAATATACACCACTACCATAGCCCTTACAGGTGAAGGGGGCACCTATATGTAGGTACAGTGAGTTTCTAGTGAGTTTTGGAGGGCTCAAAGTTTTCTCCACAAGTGTAACAGGTAGGGGGAGGTAGGAGCCTGGGTCCACCTGTCTGCAGTGCACTGCACCCAGCACTAGACTGCTCCAGGGACCTGCATGCTGTTCTAATGGACCTGAGTATTACATCTGAGGCTGGCAAGCAATGGTTTAAATCACATTTTTGGAGAGTTGGTAGTGGGATGGGTTAGTGATCACTGGGGAAGTAAGGAGAGGTCATCCCTAATCCCCTCCAGTGGTCATCTGGTCATTCAGGGCAACGTTTTGTGCCTTAATCGTTATAAAAACAGGTCTAGCTCAAAATTTAAGTTTTAGTCATGAACGGTTTTGTTTTGTTTCATTATGGCTGAAAAACGTCTAAGTCTTAGGAAGCCTTCCAGACCTTTTTTAACCCCTGCTAAGCTAACCGCCTTTACCACCATGGACCGATACAAAGGCATTATAACATCCTCACTTTTGTTTTCCATTCCTTTCCTAATAATACCTAACATTTCTGTTTGCTTTCTTAGCCGCTGCAGCACACTGAGCAGAACGTTTCAATGATGACACCTAGATCCCTTTCCTGGTTGGTGACTCCTAACGTGGAACCTTGCATGACGTAGCTATAGTTCGGGTTCCTCTTTCCCACATTCATCACTTTGCACTTGCTCACATTAAACGTCATCTGGCATTTGGATGCCCAGTCTACCAGTTCCCTGTTGTGTGTGGGGGGAATGTAAGAACAGTGATACATCAGTGCAAGGACCAGTGTTAAAATGTGTTGTGTTGGATGTTGTCATAAGAGTTCAAGGACTAACTTGTCTCCCTGTGCTCCAGGACACAGTGTTTCCTCCTTCCTGTCTCTGGTAGGTAGAGTTGCTTTGGTCCTGGGATGCTGAAGTGTATTAACCTGATGCACGGAAATGCCTGATCCCTCTGTTCTGAGAAGTCGGCTTCAGTGAGCCTTTCTTCCTCCCTCCTCACCCTCCACCCTTCCTTCTGCTTTTCTCATACAAATTGTTAGTCAGACAAAAGCCTGATGCCTGCAGCTTTGCCCAATTAGATAAGCGATCTGTAAACCCACATTTTCAGATTTCATCTACCCCTGCTGTACTAGATAATAGTCAACAGCGAACCTAACTGCCTCAAGGTTTTAACTCAGACTCTTAGACCCCCTCTGCTCGGATCTTTGCCTATCCCAGTTCAGAGCATATGTGATGTGAGTAGACTGAACCTTAGTGCTGTGCTACTCCTCTGCAGGACTGACCACATTGGTACAGCCCAGTGATTTATTTAGAGATTTACCCAAGGCAGTGACCACGTTGGTACAGCCCAGTGGTTTATTTAAAGAGATGTAGCCAAGGCGGGTGTACCTCAGGTACAGCGTGACATAAAACTCACAGTTTCCTTAACAGTATAAACAACAGTAAAATTAACAAAAATAAGCATGTATACAATCACTGAGGTAAATTTGGAGGTGGCAAATTGAATGCTAGTAATAGGACTACCATGAAATAGGGTCAGAAATATACACATTTAACAACACTTCTGGTCGCCCCACCTCAAAAAAGATATAATGGAATTAGAAAAGGTGCAGAGAAGGGCGACGAAGATGATTAAGGGGATGGGACGACTTTCCTATGAGGAAAGGCTAAAGCGGCTGGGGCTCTTCAGCTTGGAGAAAAGACGGCTGAGGGGTGATATGATAGAGGTCTATAAAATAATGAGTGGAGTGGAGCAGATAGATATGGAGTGTCTGTTTACGCTTTCCAAAAATACTAGGACAAGGGGGCATGCCATGAAGCTGGAGTGCAGTAAGTTTAAAACAAATAAGAGAACATTTTTCTTTACTCAGCGTGTAATTCGACTCTGGAATTCGTTGCCGGAGAATGTGGTTAAGGCGGTTAGCTTAGCAGAGTTTAAGAAAGGTTTGGACGGCTTCCTGAAGGAAAAGGCCATAGAATGTTATTAAATGGACGTAGGGAAAAATCCACTATTCCTGGGACAAGTAGTACAAAATGCTTTGCTCCATGGATCTTGTCGGGTGATTGTGACCTGGATTGGCCACTGTCGGAGACAGGGTGCTGGGCTAGATGGACCTTTGGTCTGTCCCAGTGTGGCGATGCTTACGTCTTATGTTAACACTGTAAAACAATCATATAACAGAAATATGATAAATGCCATCAGAATACAAATGATACCATGATAGATAGTATGGAAGAACATTCAAATAACAGAGATACAATAGTCACAATGTCAAGACAATAAAATGTAACACCTTAACAGACTCGCTGGCGTAGCTACAGCAATTTGGACTCAGGCCCACCCTAAATTGTGGCACTTTTGCTGTGGCTGGTGGGAATCCCCAAACCCCAGCAGCTAAAGATATCCTCCTGCTCAGGCAGCCAATGCTCTTCCAACCGGCACTTGACACCACACACCGGCCCCTCTGCCAGGGGCGTAGCTATGTGGGGCTACTGGGGCCTGGGCCCCCGTAGATTTGGCCCTGAACCCCCCCTGCCGATGACCCTCTCGACTCCCGCCCCAACCCTCCCTCGCCTACTTTTGCTGGCGGGGGACCCCAACCCCCGCCAGCCGAGGTCCTGTTCGTCCTTCGTTCTGTTTCTGAGTCTGATGTCCTGCACGTACAATGTGCAGGACGTCGGAAACAGAACGAAGGAAGAAGAGGACCTCGGCTGGCGGGGGTTGGGGTCCCCTGCCAGCAAAGGTAGGCGATGGCGGGGGAGGGTTAGTGGGGGGGGGTCGAAAGGGTCGTCGGCAGGGGGAGGTCAAAGGTGGCGCCAGGGTGGTGCTAGTAAGGTTCCCCCTCCTCTGTAACAGGAAGGCTCTGCACTAGCAGTGATGAGACTTTTGTAGACTCGGTGACTGCTGCACCCCAAATTACGCCACCCTAGGCAGATGTCTAGTTTGCCTAGTCCTCAGGCAAGTCCTGATCAGGGAGAAACCACATCTGAAGAGGAGCTCCTTCACCTTCAACTCAAATCCTGTTAACTGAAGGAATGGAAGAGGAGTAAAAGAGACTGGGAGTGAAAAATGTTATTTTCCAGATTTATCCAACTCAATGACAGTCAGGCCAGGAGTTATGGGTCTGGAATAGTAGCAGCCTGTGACTCGTGGGATAACGTGATGACCATTGTGCTTCTCTAAAAATATAGACGTTTGTTTGGAAACATCAGTTTTTTTGCCTGTGCCCAAACTGAGAGGCTGGAGGTGGTTTTATCTGACTCAGGGAAGTGTCTCCGTTTCCTAAGTGGTCAAGTTTGGCGTTTCTACCGAGAAGCTTAGAACTGTTCCAGGTACAGAGGGACTGGTCTATGCTGTCCACCTCAGGAAGACCCACTACACAACCATTTAAGAAACTGGTAACCCAGATATAGTTTAGAGCATGGAATCACAATAATCAGAATAATTAAAGAGGTTAACATTGGGAAGCTTTGGGGTTTCTCAGTCCAGCGTCCAGCAGTCAAAGTTTTGCAGCTTTAATGAGCCTGTGTTTAATGGGAAAAGATGGCTTTTAACAAAAAGTTTTACCATCTGTTGACCTCGGGGAACATTCTTGCCCTGCCTGGGAGTTTTTGAACTTGGCTCTCGTTGCAGGCATGCAATACCATGTACCTTCCGCCCAAACTTTAAAAGTTGTACAGAGGTTATTTACATTGCTATCTGACAGGGCGCTTTCGATCTAGGAGGCATGAGCTCCTTGTGAAGAGATTGATGTTTGGCAAAATTGTCTCCTTCCTAATCAACTTCTCCTTCCCCTCCTAACTGCAAACACAGCATAACAGACTCAGTAGGTCTGCTTTGGCTCATGTTTTTGCAGTTGCAAAGGCCAACAGCCTTCAGTGGGCACAGATGTGTTTAAAACTCTCAGGATTGGTCTGCCTGTGACCCAGGGTTGGCGTGTCTCTTGTCTCCCGTCTTGTGGGACCAGGGAGCTTCAGACCTGTCACAGTGTGAGGGGAAGCCAGATCCCCATGTCTTCTTTTCCTGCTTCTTTTGGGAGAGGGAAGCCAGGTCACTTAGAGGGAAAGGGTGTCCGCAGAGAGAACAAAGAGGGGGGGACATGTGAACTGAAATTCAGGGTCTGTGTAGGGATATAATGCCACAAATTAGGCCTTTTTAGAATACTAAAAATAGGCGTTTATCAGTGTTTTCACGGCGCAAACCATACTTGCAGACACATGGCAGTTGATCTAGTTTTGAAACACTATTTATTTGAAGAAGGGGTTACTAGCAAATGACAGCAGATAAAAGAAGCCCAGCCAGTCTTCCTAATAAGATGGTGGGCTAGGCAGCTCTGGTCAGGTTGCAAGTTTCAATTAATATAAGCGAACAGAAGCTGACCCAACTTCTACCTGGCACAAAATTAGTATCTTGCTGCAGAATTATTCTTTAATTGAAAATCTTTTTTTTTTTTTTTTAAAGTGAATAAGGCGTGCATAAAAGTTTTCTTGATTCGTTACTATTTTTAAAAAATTCGATCAGATTCTTGATATTCCACCTTTCTGTAGTACGACCAAAGTTGTTTCCATATCGCATACAGGTACGTTCTCTGTCCCTAGTGGGCTCACAGTCTAAGTTTTTGTACCTGGTTTATTGACTTGGCCCAGTGTCACAGGGATCCACAGTGGGACTCAAACCCAGTTCCTCTGGTTCTCGACCCACTGCACTAACCACGAGACCGGCTCCTCCGCTAAAAGTTAGTAAGGCCTAAAAGGTTGGTTGGTTCATTAGATCTTCAGGGGCCCTTTTACTAAAGGGCTGCCGCCGGCCCAATGCGGCCACCGACGGTAGCGCCGCCTCGAGCGTGTTCCATTTCTGGCGCTACGGAAAATAATTCCGTAATTTCTAGCACAGTACTAACCCAGTGGTAATTGCGCAGCGCCAAGCACTGACTGGTTACTTCCGGGTTACCATGGGAGCCTTTACCACAACCTTAACGGATGGTGGTAAGTGCTCCCCCCCCCCCCCCCCCGGCATGGCTATGTAGTAAGAATGATCTTACCACATGGCCGTGTCTATGTTAGGGCCTTTTTTTTAACCTGAGGGGTCCTTTCACCAAACTGCGGTAAAAAGGGCCCTGGTGCATGGCAAAAACAGCCCCTACTTCTACCGCAGGGCCCTTTTTACCGCAGCTTGGTGAAAGGACCCCCTCAGTTAGGTAAAGACAATTCCACTATAGGACAAACACTCTGAAGCTTCTGTCCGCTCTGAACATCACTCTCCAGACCAACCAGGTGTCCCATATGCCCCCACCCCATCTCAACAGTTGGTTTTCATTGACTTGGTACCACGAGTCATGGTGCCTTTCTTGGGAGGTACCTATCCTCTGAAACTCACTTCTAACCATTACGCTACTCATGTGTGGAAGAGTAGTTTAATAGTGCAGCAGGCTCAGAACCTGGGTTCAATTCTCACTGCAGCTCCTTGTGACTTTGGTCAAGTCACTTAACCCTCCATTGCCCCAGGTACAAAAACATAGATTGTGAGCCCTCTAGGGACAGAGAAAGTACCTGCATATATAATGTACAGCGCTGCGTACATCTAGTAGCGCTATAGAAATGATTAGTAGTAGTCCTTTCAGGTTGTTGTTGTTGCTCTGTCTACTTGTAGGACTCATGGGCTCTTCTAAGTAGCTTGTCTGAGCATCTGAAATTGAAGATAATTCACTCTTGGAAAGCAAGGGAAGGTTATAAAACATTTCTAACTCTTCCAGCCAGCAATTTCAACTGTCTGAAACATCGTTGAGAAATGAAAGGTACATGAAATTGTCAAAGTCAAGTCAAGAGTTGGACGACCCCAAAAAATCTCTGAAAGAACTGCCCAGATTTGCAGAACAGAACCCACAGATCTCTGGAATTGAGCTGCTGAAACGTTCAGTGGACTGGAGCAAGTCGCACATGGTACAGTGTTGCTTATACAGCAATGAATCTGCATGGGAGGGTTGTCAGAAGGAACATTTTTCTGTGACCTTATCACAAAGGTCATCAACTAAAGTATGCATCTGCCTGAAAAACATTTTGGACCAAAGTGCTTTGGGACTGATGAAAAGAAAATTGAACTGTTTGGCCACAACTACATGATTCATTTGCAGAATAGAAAAAGGGTGAAGCCTATGACGAAGAAAACATGTTGCCAATTGTTAAACACGGTGGTGGGTCTGTTTTGCTTTGGGGTTGTGTGTCAGTCACTGGCGAAGGAAGTATTGCGCTGGTGGAAACAATTCCAAAGGGGTAACGAAGTGCGGACTGAAAGAGTGTCCAGACGTTTGCACCAAGCATAGTCACTGTTTCTTACTGAAGTATAAAAAAATTTCAAATTGAAGTACTGTCACGTTGTCCTGACCTGAGGAAGAAGGCTTTGGCCTTCGAAAGCAAGTCAAACAATGCATTAAGTTAGTCCAAGAAAACAACACAGCAACTCCAGCAATTTGGAAACAAGGTCAGAAGCGGGCAGATTTCTATATCTGTTCCCCAGTCATGGCAGGACAGATCTGGTTGGGCTGGAATGGGCTTTGGCGGCAACTCCAGTAGATGGGAAATAAGACCAGTGCCGGGCAGACTCATGCTCCCATTATCAGCTGCTGCATAATTTATTTATTTAAAAAAAGTATACCTGACTTACAAATCTACATACTCAAATAACCAAATCAAAATCTCTATATATAAAAGGCACCACCAACGTTCTAAATGAAGCCTCCAGCCGGAAGTGCGAAGGGGGAGAGATATCCGGTTTCCCCATGAGTGTCTGCCCCGCCCTCGCTCTCTCTGTAACACAAACAGTGAAGGAAAACACAGCAAAGCAGGAAACCAAATCGCTCTCTCTGTAACAGTGAAGGACTCAGAGGGGGGAGGGGAGAGAGGGCAGAAGCCCTCACTATCTCTGTAACACAAACACAGCACAGCAGGAAACTTAACACTGAAGGACTCGACTCCGAGGGGGGAGGGGACAGACAGCACAGGGGAAGGGAGAGAGGGCAGAGGGCAGGGACACATACACTCCCACATGCACACAGAAGAAAACCTTGCTAGCCCCCATTTCATTTGCATCAGAAACGGGGCTTTTTTACTAGTAAATAAATAAAACAGACATTAAAATTAGAAAAAAATATACAAAACAACATTTAATCTGCCATTTTCTGGATAACTGGGCCGAAATTCTTTAAAATAACTACCTCATTTCTACATTTCACAGTCGTGCACCTATAATTAGGCAGTGAGATGGGAAAAAGCTGACTGAGACAAATGAGTCTTCACTGTTTATGAAAATTCACTCTCTGTGTAACTGACCTGATTGAGAAAGGGTAACGCATTCCAACAAACTGGGCCTGTAATCTGAAAAATACTGAAACGGTGTTCGTCAAATTTAATCTGATGACAAGTTGGCACATTCAAAGGTAACTTATCTGCTAATCATAAAGCCCTTAAAGAACTGTAATGTTCGCAACTGTGAAACAACACAGAGCGAAGCTTCATTGTTCACATTTTTCTGTGGATTAAGGTTAACACCTTAAATTGAACTCGCCGTACAATTGGCAACCAATCCAAATTTGTCAACACAGGTGATCTGTGTTCATAGCGAGAAGCTTTGCGTAATAGTCTGGCAGCAGTTGCCACCCTCACCAATGCCCATAATACAGGTGGGCTAATAAACCTTGGATCAGGGACCCGTTCTACCAGGCATGTCCCCCACCTCCCCCCTATACTTTTTCAGTCAATAACTCTTTGCACACAATTGTGGGATAACCATAGGCCGCAGCTTGATTTATTAACATTTAAACTTCCAATTAACATCCGTATAGGATAACCCCCCACCCCCGATCTACAGTTGTCATAACAAAAGCACCAACAGTTGCCCCCTCTGTCGCTCGCCATGATAGCAAAGCAGCAACTTCCACTTCCGGCTGTCACCACAACTCTTCGCCTTTGCGACTCCGCCTTCACAGCAAGAGCCCCGGCCCGTGTGGACCTCCACACATTATTCCGGGTCACCCGACCCATCTTAATGACTTGGCTCAGCCCCCCCATGAGCCATTGCTCCTGTAGCTCGGGTTTTTTGCCGCTGCGACAAAGTCCAACGCCATTCCTGAAAAACAACATTTACAACACCGCACAGATAAGTCTGCTCACATCCCGTACATGCGAGGGTGGGAGGGAGGGCAAAATGGCCTCCGAGGATCAGACGACGCCCTAAGCCTCGGAGGAAGCAGAGCCCTTATTCCCTTCCCACGGCCCCGCCCCCCCCCCCAGCAACCTATTCTCCAATCGGCTGCCTGTATCGCATCTGGGCTGTCAGCTTCTATTGAGCTGACCAATCCCAGCTGCCCTCGTGCTCTCCATCCAAACACGACCCCCCCACCCCCCCATAACCACACGCTCTTCTCCCCCCCCCCCCCCCCCCCCGCCCTCAGAACCTTCCCGAACGGGCCCAGCTCGCGTTTAACTGGGCTCGTCGAGACAAGCTCTCAGGCCTTTTATTCTGGGACACCAGTGGAAAACCATCCCAAAGAGTGAGGCTGAAGGCCTAGAGTGAGATTCTCTAGACGGTGTGTCCAGGGTACCAATCTAGTAAGATGGACCTGCTTTGCAAATGAAAAAAAGCATCATCATAAGGTCTGTGTTTTTCTCTGGAACCTCTGAAAGGATATAGAAGAAGCGGAGGAAATATGGGCAAATTCTCTAGGCTGAAAATTTCTGGCTAGAAATATGTGCAAATGATTGGCAGCATCTGCATTTGTAGTACAGGGATGAAGGGGGGCAGACTCAAGAAGAATGTCAGGAAGTATTTTTTCACGGAGAGGGTGGTGGATGCTTGGAATGCCCTCCCGCGGGAGGTGGTGGAGATGAAAACGGTAACGGAATTCAAACATGCGTGGGATAACCATAAAAGAATCCTGTGCAGAAGGAAGGGATCCTCAGGAGCTTAGCCTAGAATGGGTGGCAGAGCTGGTGGTTGGGAGGCGGGGCTAGTGCTGGGCAGACATACGGTCTGGGCTGGTGGTTGGGAGGCGGGGCTAGTGCTGGGCAGACTTATACGGTCTGTGCCAGAGCTGGTGGTTGGGAGGCGGGGATAGTGCTGGGCAGACTTATACGGTCTGTGCCGGGGCTGGTGGTTGGGCGGCGGGGCTAGTGCTGGGCAGACTTATACGGTCTGTGCTGGGGCTGGTGGTTGGGAGGCGGGACTAGTGCTGGGCAGACTTATACGGTCTGTGCCAGAGCCGGTGGTGGGAGGCAGGGATAGTGCTGGGCAGACTTATACGGTCTGTGCCGGGGCTGGTGGTTGGGCGGCGGGACTAGTGCTGGGCAGACTTATACGGTCTGTGCCAGAGCTGGTGGTTGGGAGGCGGGGATAGTGCTGGGCAGACTTATACGGTCTATGCCGGGGCTGGTGGTTGGGCGGCGGGGCTAGTGCTGGGCAGACTTATACGGTCTGTGCCGGGGCTGGTGGTTGGGCCGTGGGGCTAGTGCTGGGCAGACTTATACGGTCTGTGCCAGAGCCGGTGGTGGAAGGCGGGGATAGGGCTGGCCAGACTTATACGGTCTGTGCACTGAAGAGGACAGGTACAAATAAAAAAGTAGCACAAATGAATTTATCTTCTTGGGCAGACTGGATGGACCGTGCAGGTCTTTTTCTGCCATCATCTACTATGTTACTATGTAAAGGCGGGCAGGGGCAGTAAACAGGAAGGTGTGGTCAGATGTCTTCCACTTGGTTTCCCTTCTCTTTGTCTTGCCTATCATGAAAGTATTTTTTTTTCTTTACATAAGTATTGCCATACTGGGACAGAGCGAAGGTCCATCAAGCCCAGCATCCTGTTTCCAACAGTGGCCAATCCAGGTCACAAATACCTGGCAAGATCCCAAAGTGGGAGTGGAGGAGTGGCCTAGTGGTTAGGGTGGTGGACCTTGGTCCAGGGGAACTGAGGAACTGAGTTCAATTCCCACTTCAGGCACAGGCAGCTCCTTGTGACTCTGGGCAAGTCACTTAACCCTCCATTGCCTGCCGCATTGAGCCTGCCATGAGTGGGAAAAAGCGCAGGGTACAAATGTAACAAAAAAAAAACACAGCACAATCCATTTTAAACCCTGCTAAGCTAACTGCTTTTACTACATTCTCTGGCAACAAATTCCAGAGTTTAATTACATGTTGAGTGAAGAAACATTTTCTCCTATTTGTTTTAAATTTACTACTTAGTAGCTTCATTGCGTGCCCCTTAGTCCTAGTATTTTTGGAAAGAGTAAACAGACGTGTCACTTCTACCCGTTCCACTCCACTCATTATTTTATAGACCTCTATTATATCTCCCCTCAGCCATCTTTTCTCCAAGCTGAAGAACCATAGCCGCCTTAAGCCTTTCCTCATAGGGAAGTCATCCCATTCCCTTTATCAGTTTCGTCGCCCTTCTCTGTACCTTTTCTAATTCCACTAGATCTTTTTTGAGATGCGGTGACCAGAATTGAACACAATAGTTCTCAGGATCAGTGCACTGGCATTGATCCCGAGAAAGCGTGAGAGAGCATCGACATGAGTGTGAGACAGCCTAATGAGTGAGAGAAAGAGCTCAGAGAGAGAGAGAGACTTCAAATGAGTGTGACACCCTCTTAATAGTAACATAGTAAATGACGGCAGGGAAAGACCGGAATGATCCATCCAGTCTTCCCAATAATCACGCTCATTATCAAGTCATGATTAAATCAACAATGAATGTGATATAAAATACTTGATCGTGGTCTGGCATTTCTGGGACATAGACCATTGAAGTCCGCCCAGCCCTGTCCTTAGGTTCCAACTACTGGAGTTGCCGTCAAAGTCCACTCCAGCCTATCTGAATCCGTCTTTCTTGTCAATTGTGGGACACAGACCGTAAAAGTCTGCCCAGTACTGTCCTCAAGGTTCCAGATTACTGGAGTTTCCATCAAAGCCTTCTGCAGCCCATCCTAAACCGAATTGCCGTATACGGGAGGGACCCTGAGCGTACAAGACAGCCCAGCACTGACCTTAGTTCTTCACAGCCAGAGCTGCCATCTAAAGTGCCACTCGACATGCAAAAATACACATACCATTTATAGTTTGGGGTTTTTTTTTTTTAATACCATTCATTTTCTAATTAGAGATCCTCTGTGTTCGGTTCATCCCGTGCCTTTTTGAATTCCATCACCGTTTTTTATTCTACACCACATTCCAGGCATCAACCACCCTCTGCATGAAAAATAATTTCCCGACATTACTCCTAAGTCTACCGCCCCCCAACCTCAATTCATGTCCTTTAGTTTTACCATTTTCCCTTCCCTGGAAAATATTTGTTTCTATATTTCAAGATTCTGTATCGTCCTTTCCTCTAGGGTCTTCCAGTCTTTTCTCATATGTCTTTTCATGCAAGCCCCATACCATTTTTGCCACCTTCCTCTGGACCAGTTCAAATCTTTTTACATCCTTAGCAAGATACAGCCTCCGAAACTGAAGTCAATACTCCACGTGGGGCCTCACCAAGGACTCGTACAGGGGCATCAACACCTCTTTTCTTTTTCTGGTTTTGGCTCTTTCTATAAAGCCTGGCATCCTTCTGGCTAGGGCCACCGCCGCCTTGTCATACTGCTTGGTCATCTTCAGATACTATCATCCCAAGGTCCCTCTCCCTGTCTGTGCATATCAGCCTCTCGCCGTCTAACCACACCCTTGGATTTCTACTCCTTAAGTACATCACTCCGCACTTCTTTGCATTGAATTTTAATTGCCAAACGTTAGACCTTTATTCTAACTATTGCAAATCCTTTTTCATGTTTTCCATTCCAGGGTGTCCAGTCTGTTACAAATCTTGGTATCATCTGCAAAATGACAAACCTTACCTTCTAACCCTTTGGCAGTGTCACTCACAAATATATTGAACAGAATCGGCCTCAGCACCGATCTTTGAAGCTCTCCGCTACTCACTGTTCCTTCCTCCAAATGAATTCCATTAACCACCACCCTCTGGCATCTGTCTGTCAACCAATTCCTAATCCAGTTCACCACTTTGGGTCCTAATTTCAGCCTGTCAAGTTTATTCAAGAGCCTGCTATGAGAAACAGTGTCAAAGGCTTTGCTGAAATACATTACATCTAGTGCACGTCCTCGATCCAGTTCTCTGAGAAGGGGCACAGAGAGTGAAAGTCTTCAAATGAGTGTGAGAAGGGGCTCAAAGAGTGTGAGAGTGACTGAACCTTGAAATGAGTGTGAGAAGGGGCTCAAAGAGTGCGAGAGTGACTGAACCTTGAAATGAGTGTGAGAAGGGGCTCAAAGAGTTCGAGAGAACCTTGAAATGAGTGTGAGAAGAGGCTCAAAACGTGTGAGAGTGAGAGAACCTTGAAATGGGTGTGAGAAGGGACTCAAAGAGTGCGAGAGTGACTGAACCTTGAAATGAGTGTGAGAAGGGGCTCAAAGAGTGCGAGAGAACCTTGAAATGAGTGTGAGAAGAGGCTCAAAACGTGCAAGAGTGAGAGAACCTTGAAATGAGTGTGAGAAAGGGGTTCAAAGAGTGCGAGAGTGAGTAAACCTTGAAATGAGTGTGAGAAGAGGCTCAAAGACTGCGAGAGTGAGAGAACCTTGAAATGAGTGTGAGAAGGGGCTCAAAGACTGCGAGAGTGAGTAAACCTTGAAATGAGTGTGAGAAGGGGTTCAAAGAGTGCGAGAGTGAGTAAACCTTGAAATGAGTGTGAGAAGGGGTTCAAAGAGTGCGAGAGTGAGAGAACCTTGAAATTAGTGTGAGAAGAAGCTCAAAGACTGCGAGAGTGAGAGAACCAGAACCTTGAAATGAGTGTGAGAAGGGGTTCAAAGACTGCGAGAGTGAGTAAACCTTGAAATGAGTGTGAAAGATTTCAAAGAGTGTGAGAGTGAGAGAATCTTGAATTGAGTGTAAGAAGGGGCTCAAAGAGTGCGAGAGTGAGAGAACCTTGAAATGAGTGTGAGAAGGGGCTCAAAGACTGCGAGAGTGTGAGAAGGGGCTCAAAGACTTCGAGAGTGAGTAAACCTTGAAATGAGTGTGAGAAGGGGCTCAGAGTGTGAGAGAACTTTGAAATGAGTGTGACACACTCCTAATAAATGAAACTTGGCAACTCTGCTGGTAGGACACTACAGGACTCGGAGAGTAGATCCTAGAGTCCTTGCACCCTGATAGGATCAAGCATGGGGTCAAGAAGATGAGTTTCTATTCTTAAAACAGTGCTATGCCCCCTCCCCAACCTCTGGATGTGACACAGACTAATGAGCCCACTCCCCCAGCGGCCACCCCTCACTCTCTCCATCACCCCACCCCCCACGATCACCCTCTGCCTCCCCAGGCCTATCTTAGGAAGCCCCGATGGTCTAGTGGCATCGTTGGGGGCAGGAACGAATCCTACTCATTCTTGCCCTTTGCCACAGCTCCGATGCAGTGCCTGCCGAGGCTTCCCGCAGAGAATGCCATGGGAGGTCCTGGCAGCCATTTTGCGATTGGAACCAGCACGGGTGGGATGAGGGGGAGAGTGAGTTTCGGGTTTCGGTCGGCCTCTAGTCCTGAGTAGATTTGTGTTAATGGTACACTATAATTAACTACGGGAATGCTTGACTCATGCATTACACCAATGGTCTCTAATTGTTCTCATACCTCACACTAACATTGTCAGCTTTTGTCTCACCTAGAATGTAAACCGCACTGAAAGGGGATATTAGCGGTATACAAGATTTGATTTGACTCCTGACACAGGTTTCACTGACACTATGGGCTAGATATTTAGCTGGCAGTAGTGGGTGTTATTTTATTTCACGTATTTATTTACTTGGATTTTGTTTACACCTTTTTCAGTAGTACACTGGGGATTTCTCTGTCCCTGGAGGGCTCACAATCAAATTTTTTTGTACCTGAGGCAAAGGAGGGTTAAGTGACTCCTCTGTTATTCTCAGATATTCACTGCCGAGCCATATCCAGGCATCATCAGCATTGAATATCCAGGTTCATGTGACTGCCTATCTCTTGTGCGGTTAATTCCCATATTCAGCACTTAACCACCTAAGCAACGCCACATAAAAATAGGACTGTATTTTATGCAGTCAGACTTGGCAGCTTAACTTAGGTGGTTAAGCTCTGACTCCATCCCCACCCCCCCACCCCCAGACCACCCACAAAATAGGTGGCTAACTGCGCTGATTATCAGGAGAGAGTCCCACACAGGCGATTCAGCTGGCCAGGAGCTGTTTCTGGCTGGTTAAATCACTTTCAATATCCACCCCTAAAGTGATAAGAACGTAAGCGTTGCCATACTGGGACAGACCGAAGGTCCATCAAGTCCAACAGTGGGCAATCCAGGTCACAAGTACCTGGCAAGACCCCAAAACAGTAGAACAGATTTTATGCTGCTTATCCTAGAAATAAACAATTGTGCCTGTGCTCTGTCGAGCATCAAAATATAACAAAATATTTAAACACACATGAATACAAGTGTATTGCTTCTTCAGCTTATTGAGAGTGGAGTAGTCTCATATATAACACACGATAAAGATTATTTGATTTTTCACCCAATGACTGGGTGTATTATCTGTGTGTATTGTCTAATCATTGACTTGACCTCCACCACCCTTTGCTAATCTTATATATGAAAATATATTTCTGTTTATCAATATGCTATCATCTACTTTTATGCAGCACTTAGCTTGAACAAGTTGGTGCTCTTAAAACCCCCGTTTTAAGAGCACCAACTTGTTCAAGCTAAGTGCTGCATAAAAGTAGATGATAGCATATTTATAAACAGAAATATATTTTCATATATAAGATTAGCAAAGGGTGGTGGAGGTCAAGTCAATGATTAGACAATACACACAGATAATACACCCAGTCATTGGGTGAAAAATCAAATAATCTTTATCGTGTGTTATATATGAGACTACTCCACTCTCAATAAGCTGAAGAAGCAATACACTTGTATTCATGTGTGTTTAAATATTTTGTTATATCCTAGAAATAAGCACTGGAGTTTCCCCAATAATGGCTTGTGTTTTTTTTTCTTTTAGGAAGATATCCAAACCTTTTTTTTTAAACCCTGCTAAGCTAACTGCTTTTACCACATTCTCTGGCAACGAATTCCAGAGTTTAATTACAGGTTGATGTTTTCTGTCCAGAAATCTCAGGGGTTTACCCCTCTTTTCTTATGCTGTTGGGCTGTTTCCTTGAGTCTGCACCTGGGCAGCTTGGCTCTGTAATTGAACTTAAGAAGATTCCTGACCCCTGAGGCTTGTTATTGCAGAGTCTCAGTTGTCCTTCATCTCTCCAGCCTGAAGAACAGATGCTGGAGGATCCCAATTCAACTGGAGGTCTTTCCATGGCTTCTCATGCATTCTGAGGTGGTTCTTCTAGTGATCATCCCGTGCCTGGACGCTGGGCTCAGGATAGAAAAGGTCTGCAAATGAGGGAACCTCATGAGCACAAGGCGTGGAGGGTAGGAGAGTTCTTTTTGCCCTGTAATGTGAAGCTTCCTATAGCTATACTAAAGCTATTTGTCCAAGATGGATTGGGAGGAGGAGGGAGAGGATTTATATGTCACCTGAAAACCTTGCTTGCCTTTCCCCCAGCTTGTTTAAGAAATCAACTTCTACCATCTCTTCTCAGTAATTTCCCTGATGCCCTCCCCACTTTGTCCCCTCCCCGATCTCTCAAAGCAGAAGGTCTGGACCCTGACAGATGCTGACATGTCCCCAGAGAGCAGAACTGGTGTCTCAGCAGTCCCTTTCTCTGAGCAAGGGATTAGTACCAGGAATCTCAAATCAATCCACCCGGTGCCTGCTGGGTCAGAGGTCACACTGAGCTCCTGGGAGCGACTGCTAATGGTGCTTCTTGTACTGATTGCTGTAAATTGATTCATGCTTTCTGTAGGGTTGTGGGTCCTCCCCGCCCCCTTCCTGCCAGGCCCACTGGAAGAGCTAAGTTCCAAGAGAGCTGGGCAGTGGGTGTTGTGGATCTGCAGGGAGGTAAAGGCTATTGCCTCATGACAGTGATAAAGGTCTGAACAGGAGAACTGCATGGAGGAGCCTCTGTGACCTCCAGCACAGACCCTGCCCAGTTTCTCTATTGAAAATATAAAGTGAAAATGGAAGAGAAATGTCGGAGGAGTTGATGGTAGATGTACACAAAGGACTGATCATCCCAGCAATGCTAAATGTATAGATACAACCATTCCAAACCCAGTCCTCAGGGTAGGACCCATTGGATTTTCAGGATATCCACAGTGAATATGCATGAGATCAATTTGGATGCACTGCATATTCATTTAACCCCCATGGGACTAGATGTGCCCTGAGGACTGGGGTGGGAATGCGCGGAGGTCTTCTCCAGATGGTAACCTGATGGGTGGCCTGCTCTCATTCACTGACCTAATCAGGGACCAATCACTTTTGTGGGCCTTTGGGCCCCAACCCCCTTCCCAGCTGCAACTGCCAAGTACATAGTTTTATTATCCATCACACAAGGAACACAATATACATTCAAGTGTTTAAAATTTATACAAGTACACATATAACATCAAGGTACTGTTACTACGAGAGGGTATTGACACGAGCATTAATAAATGGTAAACATCAGGGTCTGAGACTCAGTGTGTTGGGTGCATGGTTGTGTTTCCAGTTTGCCCCTCAGAACCCTTATAGACAGACTTGGCACCCTCATGAAGCCTAGGTATGTATATATGTATGTTTGTTTATGTACGTTCCTGTGGTATAGTGAGATAGGGCGGGCCTTGATCCCAGGTAAGACAGCCTACACAGCAATTGCAGGTAAAGGCAAATCATATTTATTGAAGGTGTTGGGCAGTGGGTCCTGTTCAAGTCACAGGAAAGATGGCCAACTTAAAGCAAAGTCCTTGAATGTGACAATGTCCTCGGAGGGCCTGCTCCTGCAGGGCCACAGCATACATTCCTTTCTCTTCGCACAACAGCACATTCTATTTATCTCTGGCCTAGCTCTCCACTTATTATCAAGTACTCGGGTCAAAAATACAAAGTCTGCGAGGTTCCGTGTTGGACTTGGCCTACCACCTACACATAGGTGACGGCGTTGAATGCCATGGGGCAACACTGCTTCCTTCTGGCTTTCCCAACTTCCTGGCAGCTGACCTCATGGCTCCACCCCTCATATGTCACTTTCTTTTTGGGAGGGACTGTAGGGTTTAAGGTGGTTCCGATTCTATGGAAAGGGGCACTGTCCTTTAGACTCCCTCACAGTTCCCTTCAGTATATACTCTAGAAACTGAACCGGGCTGCGGTGGGAGATGTACGGCCTTATTAGTACCTGTATGTAATGTGCAAATCCACATTGGTAAGACAAACAAGGAGAATGAGATCCTCATGGATATGTACAAATGAAAAGTGCAGTGAGGTCAATAAAAATCAGAGTCCTGAAGATGTGTCAACTTCAATGTTAAAAAACTGATGGTGGCTTGTTTTTCTTCAATCTCTTGGACTTGGTGGTGGGGGACGTTATCTTGTTGTGGCACTGTGTTGTCATGGTCGTGTTTCGTCATTAGTTCACCCCTCAGGTGGTGTTCTTTATACTGGAGGGTAGGGGTGGAGGATGGGGATACTATTGTTAAAATATTTTGATGATGGTATACAACCTTTTGTTTTGCGATGAACCTTTTGGTAATTGCCTTGTTGTTAATGTTCCATTCACTTTGCCATCAATAAAATTGTTGAAAATAAAATAATAAAAAAAGAAGTGATTATGTTCTTCTGTGCAGATGATGAACAAAACGCTCAATATCCGTACACAGGAAACAGCCTCCACAGCAAAACCACTTCCGGGGAAGTGTGGCTTGGAAATCTGGATGAATGCGGCTTGGAAGACTGGGTCAGACTTCCCAGAAGTGGTGCTGCTGTGGAGGCTGTTTCTTGTGCGTCAATGGAGATTGTATTCTGCAGAGAAAATCATCAATTTTTGTAATATTGAAGTTGATATGTTAACGTTCACCATAATTAGCCATTGGAACACTTGCCTCCAGATGCAGGCAATTCTGCCGAAACACGGCTGTGTCGAGTCTAGTTCCTCCATTGCCTTTCATGATTGACGGAAGAGTGGACTGGCCTCTGATTCATGTGGTTTTATTCATAAATTGAGTTGACATCCTTATATCTTCTGGACTCTTTGAATTTTCTTAAACCGCTTTGGTTGCACCACAGAAAGGCAGAATATCAAATGCGTGACTCAGACCCATTTCACAAATACAGAAGCTTCCCAGCAGGGCCGACCTAAGTACTGGCAGCACTAGGCAGTCACCTAGAGCTCTACTTTCTGAGGGACACCAGAGAGCAGCTGCAGTCTAAGCAAAACAGGTCCCGACACCATCGTAAAGTAAAAGAAGCAACAGTAAGTGCTGATACTGGAAGGGAGGAAGTGGGGTTGGGGTAATCATGATTCTTGGGGGGGGGGGTCTCTGAGGGCCTGAAATTTAAGTGGAAGGAGAGGGCACCTGATAACCCTATCACTGGTCCTGCTTCTCAGTGTATTGCGCCTGTCTGTGCATGCTGCTATCACATGTCACGGTGTAGCTGTCTTGCATGCCAGAGTTCAGGTTGCAAAAATGTGTTCATATGTTAGAATCCTGTGTTACATAAGAATAGCCATACAGGGTCAGACCAATGATCCATCTACCCAGTATCCTGCTTCCAGCAGTGGCCAATCCAGGTCGCAGGTACCTGGTAGAACCCCAATTAGTAGCACCATTCCATGCTCCCAATCCCAAGGCAAGCAGTGGCTTCCCCCATGTCCATCTCAATAACAGACTATGGACTTTTCCTCCAGGAACTTGCCTCGGATACACTAACTGCCATTACGACATCCTCTGGCAATGAGTTCCAGAACTTAACTATTCGTTGAGTGAAAAAATATTTCCTCCTATTTGTTTTTAAAGTATTTCCATGTAATTTCATTGGGTGTCCCCTGGTCTTTGAACTTTTTGAATGAGTGAAAAATCGATTCATCTTCACCCACTCCACACTATTCAGGATTTTGTACACCTCAATCAGACCCCCCCCCCCCCCAGCCATCTCTTTTCCAAGCTGAAGAGCCCTAACCTCTTTAGTCTTTCCTCATTAGGGAGCAGTTCCACCCCCTCTTATCATTTTGGTTGCTCTTCTTTGAACCTTGTCTTATTCTACTGTATCTTTTTTGAGATATAGTGACCAGAATTGAACGCAATACTCAAGGTGAGGTTGCACCATGGAGCGATACAGAGGCATTGTAATATTTTTGGTCTTATTTTGCATCCCTCTCCTAATGATTCATAGCATCCTGTTTGCTTTTTTGGCTGCCTCCGCACACTGGGCAGAAGATTTCAGCCTATTGTCTGCAATGACATCTAGGTCTTTTTCTTGAGTGCTAACTCCTAAAGTGGACCCTAGCATCAGATGACTATGACTTGAATTATTCTTCCCATTTGTCTATATTAAATGTCGTCTGCCATTTGAATGCCCAGTCTTACAGTTTCCTAAAGTCTTCCTGCAATTTTTCACAGTACACATGCGTTTTGACAACTTTGTATAGTTTTGTGTCATCTTCAAATTTAATCACTTCACTCGTTCCGATTTCCAGATCCTCAGGAGCTTAGTCAAGATCGGGAGGCGGGGCTGGTGGTTGGGAGGCGGGGATAGGGCTGGGCAGACTTATACGGTCTGTGCCAGAGCCAGTGGTGGGAAGCGGGACTGGTGGTTGGGAGGCGGGGATAGTGCTGGACAGACTTGTACGGTCTGTGCCAGAGCCGGTGGTTGGGAGGCAGGGCTGGTAGTGGGGAGGTGAGGATAGTGCTGAGCAAACTTATACGGTCTGTGCCTGTGCCAGAGCCGGTGGTTGGGAGGTGGGGATAGTGCGGGGCAGACTTATACAGTCTGTGCCCTGACGAGCACAGGTACAAATCAAAGTAGGGTATACACAAAAAGCAGCAAATATGAGTTATCTTGTTGGGCAGACTGGATGGACCGTGCAGGTCTTTTTCTGCCGTCATCTACTATGTTATGTTAAATAGCACCGGTCCCAGTACAGATCCATGTGGCACTCCACTGTTCACCCTCCTACATTGAGAGAAGTGACCATTTAACCCTACCCTCTGTTTTCAGTCCAATAACCAATTCTTAATCCGCAGAAGGACATTGCCTCGCATCCCATCCTGGGGAACTGAGTTCGATTCCCACTGCAGCTCCTTGTGGCTCTGGGCAAGTCACTTAACCCTCCATTGCCCCTGGTACAAAATAAGTAACTCCTAACCCTTATTTTATCATCCTCACTTTAATATTCCCTTATCTCTTGTTTGTCCTGTTCGTCTGTCCTAATTAGATTGTAAGCTCTGTCAAGCAGGGACTGTCTCTTCATGCTCAAGTGTACAGCGCTGCGTACGTCTAGTAGCGCTATAGAAATGATAAGTAGTAGTAGTAATATATGTAAACCACTTTGAATGTAGTTGCAAAAACCTCAGAAAGGTGTATATCAAGTCCCAGTTCTCTTTCCCTTCCTTAATTTTCTCAGGAGTCTCTCATAAGGTACTTTGTCAAAACTGTCTGAAAATCTAGATACAGTACTACATCAATCAGCTCACCTTTATTGACATGTTTATTCATAAGAAATGAAGCAAATTGGTTGGCTGAACCCTTGCTGACTCCGTCCATTAAACCACGTTTGTCTGCGCGTTCCATAATTGTTTTTTCTATATAATAGTTTCCACTATTTTGCCCGGCACTGAAGTCAGGCTTACTGGTCCGGTCTGTAATTTCCCGGATCACACCTGGGCTACACATGTGACGGCCATGATCTTAACATGTCAAAATTGAGTGTGTTATGTTGTACAACATGTTGTGACGGCCAGCATGTTGTGTGTTGCCAAGCATTGTCACACGAGTTGACCCGGGGCTTTGCTTTCTGTAGGATCAGAGAGTCCTCTGTGGTGTTGCCGTGTTCTGTGGTGTGTTGATGCTCAGGAGAACTTGGCCTTGCTCTTTGCTTCTGCAGTGGGGGGGCCTGTGGGTTAAGGTTAATAATTACAGCACTGGAAGAAACATGGTGCACAGCTGGGGAAGCCAGTGTTGGCCTTTTCCGTTGGTGTCAGAGTTGGGTCTTATTACATTCTGAAGTCTGCCTTTGACCTTCCTACGCTGCTGATTAATACGCAGTAACGATAAGCACATGACATGCTGGGGGTAATGTGGATTAATGTTTGAATTGGCTCACGCATCCCGTGAACGCGATGGGCATTGCCATCTGCTTCTTAATTCTAGGGTCTTTACTGACAGCTTGGTTTTGCAGTCTGCCTGTCCCTCGCCCCCTCCTTCCCCCTCTGTCCTTCCGCACTTCATGGAGGAGGAGGAGGGAAAGGTCTGGATCGGGGCTGGCAACATTGCCAGGTTTTCTTTCTCCAGCCTGGCTTGTTTGAATCCTGTGTAGTGAGAAGCAGGAAGATAAATAAACACGTTTTTCACTTGTGATACGAAATGGATTCTCCTGCCTTCCTGATGCAAAATTCGAAATACAGATGGAGGAAGAGAGAGTAACGGTGGAGCTAAGCGTGTGGTTTTTGCTTTGTAGATTTCAGAAATATTTATTTATTTATTAGGATTTATTTACCGCCCTTTGGAAGAAATTCACCCAAGGCAGTTTAGTGTACATAAGTACATAAGTACATAAGTAGTGCCATACTGGGAAAGACCAAAGGTCCATCTAGCCCAGCATCCTGTCACCGACAGTGGCCAATCCAGGTCAAGGGCACCTGGCACGCTCCCCAAACGTAAAAACATTCCAGACAAGTTATACCTAAAAATGCGGAATTTTTCCAAGTCCATTTAATAGCGGTCTATGGACTTGTCCTTTAGGAATCTATCTAACCCCTTTTTAAACTCCGTCAAGCTAACCGCCCGTACCACGTTCTCCGGCAACGAATTCCAGAGTCTAATTACACGTTGGGTGAAGAAAAATTTTCTCCGATTCGTTTTAAATTTACCACACTGTAGCTTCAACTCATGCCCTCTAGTCCTAGTATTTTTGGATAGCGTGAACAGTCGCTTCACATCCACCCGATCCATTCCACTCATTATTTTATACACTTCTATCATATCTCCCCTCAGCCGTCTCTTCTCCAAGCTGAAAAGCCCTAGCCTTCTCAGCCTCTCTTCATAGGAAAGTCGTCCCATCCCCACTATCATTTTCGTCGCCCTTCGCTGTACCTTTTCCAATTCTACTATATCTTTTTTGAGATACGGAGACCAGTACTGAACACAATACTCCAGGTGCGGTCGCACCATGGAGCGATACAACGGCATTATAACATCCGCACACCTGGACTCCATACCCTTCCTAATAACACCCAACATTCTATTCGCTTTCCTAGCCGCAGCAGCACACTGAGCAGAAGGTTTCAGCGTATCATCGACGACGACACCCAGATCCCTTTCTTGATCCGTAACTCCTAACGCGGAACCTTGCAAGACGTATCAATCTGAACATAGGCAGTAGACAATATCAATAGAAATAAATATTCAAATAATACATTTTGTGGCATAGAGGGGCATAATCGAACGGCGCCGCAAAGAGCAGTCCCGAACCGTATTATCGAAAAAGATAGCCGGCCATCTTTCGTTTCGATTATACAGTTCGGGCCGGCCAAATGTCAGAGATGGCCGGCATCGGTTTTCGCCGATAATGGAAACTTATGCCGGCCATCTCAAACCCGGCCAAATCCAAGGCGTTTGGTCGTGGGAGGGGCCAGCATTTGTAGTGCACTGGTCCCCCTCACATGCCAGGACACCAACCGGGCACCCTAGGGGGCACTGCAGTGGACTTGACAAATTGCTCCCAGCTGCATACCTCCCTTACCTTGGGTGCTGAGCCCCCCAAAACCCACTCCCCACAACTGTACACCACTACCATAGCCCTTAGGGATGAAGGGGGGCACCTTCATGTGGGTGCAGTGGGTTTTGGAGGGCTTAACATTTACCACCACAAGTGTAACAGGTGGGGGGGGGGATGGGCCTGGGTCCACCTGCCTGAAGTGCATTGCACCCACTAAATACTGCTCCAGGAACCTGCATACTGCTGTCAGGGAGCTGGGTATGACATTTGAGGCTGGCATAGAGGCTGGCAAAAAAATATATATTTTTTGGGGGGGTGGGAGGGGGTTGGTGACCACTGGGGGAGTAAGGGGAGGTCATCCCCAATTCCCTCCGGTGGTCATTTGGTCAGTTGGGGCACCTTTTTGAAGCTTGGTCTTGAAAAAAAAAGGGACCAAGTGAAGCCGGCGAAATGCTCGTCAGGGCCAGCTTTCTTTTTTTCCATTATCGGGCAAAGCCAGCCATCTCCTGACTGCGCCCCCGTCCCGCCTTCGCTACCCTACCGACACGCCCCCTTGAAGTTTGGCCGGCTCCACGACGGAAAGCAGTTGGCGCTGGCCAAAATCGGCTTTCGATTATACCGATTTGGCCGGGTTCAGGAAAATCGCCGGCCATCTCCCGATTTGTGTCGGAAGATGGCCGGCGATCTCCTTTGAAAATAAGCTGGATAGCGTACTACTTAACAATGTCAACACAATACACGATATGATGTCTTCACAGACAGCATAGGATGTAAGCGGAGGTGGAACATACAGACAGATAAGACAGAGTAACAGGAGTTTGAGAATAGGGGACTAACTTAAAGAAAGTTGCACATCAAGTCGGAAAGATGCTTGAAAATAGCCTCGGCTAGTGTAGGACTGGATAAGCCAAGACCCTGCTCCAGTATGTGCAGCTGGTGTTGGTCCTTCTGTGTGACTAGCTAGTCAGTTGCTTCTTCCTTTAAAGGCTCGGGAGCAGAGGCGTATCTGCACTTCGGTGGTGGGGGGGGGGCAGTGAGGGGGCACATTATAGCCCCCCCTCCTGCCGCCGCCATTGTCTAACCCCCTCCTGCCGCCATGGGCTACCTTTGCTGGCGGGGGACCCCAATCCCCGCCAGCCGATGTCCGCTTCCTCCTGCCGCTGCCTTTAAAAACATTCCTTCAGCTGGCGGAGGACCCCAACCTCCGCCAGCCGAGCCGAGGTCTTTTAAGTTCTTCTTCGTCCTCCGTGCTGTTCAAAGCTGCTGAATCCAGTTTCGGAGTCTGGCGGGAGGGGGGTCTAGGGCAAAATCTGCAGGGGCCCAGGCCCCCGTGGCCCCACGTAGATACGCCCCTGCTTGGGAGGAGGGCCACTCAGACAGAGCTGGGCCCAGGGCAGAGCCACCACTGCTGGCCCCCCCCCCCCCCAGGACTATCGCGTAACCAATTTTCAAAACGTATGGGGGGGGGGCGTTGGAGCCCAAAAGTGGGGCACATTTTGACCCACCTCCCTGCTCCCCCCCCTGCCGCAACTCCACATACCTTGGCTGGCAGGGGTCCCCAAGCCCCGCCAACAGAAGCCTTTCCTCCAGCACTGTTCTCTGCCACATTGCCTTGCGACTGCTTTTCTCCTCATGTCGCGCATTAGTCCCTGTGCCCAGCCCAGCTGCTCAGGGCCACCACACTTGTAAACCTTTGACGCTCAATCTAACTGGGCCACTGTAGGTTGCAGCCCTTTTTGCTGAGACTATGAACAGGGCTTAATTTCTGGAGGAACATTCTGGAAAGCAGTTCCACCACTTTGCTCTAGCTTAGCCCTTCCAGGCAGCCTGCAGGGGCGAGGAGGGGAGGGGGTGAGCCTGGCACAGAGCTGTCTCTCTTTTCTCCATGGGCAAGCAGGATGAGTGAGTGAGTTAGCCACACGTGGGTGACATGACGTTATTTGATGGTGCCATGGACGGAGTAGCTCCCCTAAAGTTCGGAAGGCCTTTTTGCAGGCCATCCCCAACTCCTATCCTCACCCAAGGAGAATCTTGCTTACAGGTAAGTAACCTCACTTTATCTAGCCCCCTTTCTCCTCTTACTCCTAACCCTGCCCCCCTGGCCTGCACACCCCTCTCCCAGCTCCACATTTGCACTTCTTTTTTGACTACAAATTAAGACCTGTGTATGAACCATGATTCTCCCCAAAACCTGGTCCATTTGCACTCAGCCAGCTAGTTTAGGCAGGTTGCAGCTGTACCCAGGAGCTGTGACCTGAGTCTGCAAAATTCACACACAGGAGAATTAAGGCTGCAGAGTCAAACCTGGGTCTGAAACACCAGGCAGGATGCAGCTCTGCTGCCAAGCCAATTCTTACCCTGAATTTTAGTTAGTCTGCACGGTCTAGAGGGTTAGTTCCTGAGATAACGGTTGGTGAATCAGTTGCCCGATTGGCCTGAATTTTAGTTTGTCTTCACCGTCTAGAGGGCTAGTTCCCAAGGTAACAGTTGGTGGATGAGTTGCCCGATTGGCCTGAATTTTAGTTAGTCTGCACCGTCTAGAGGGCTAGTTCCCGAGGTAACGGTTGGTGGATGAGTTGCCCGATTGGCCTGAATTTGAGTTAGTCTGCACCGTCTAGAGGGCTACTTTCCGAGGTAACGGTTGGTGGATGAGTTGCCTGATTGGCCTGAATTTTAGTTAGTCTGCACCTTCTAGAGGGCTACTTCCCGAGGTAACGGTTGGTGGATGAGTTGCCCGATTGGCCTGAATTTGAGTTAGTCTGCACCGTCTAGAGGGCTAGTTCCCGAGGTAACAGTTGGTGTGTGAGTTGCCCACGGTCACAAGAAGCATCGGCGAGAGATCTGGGATTTGAATCTGGGCTTCCCTGGTTCTGAGCTATAACCACTAGGCGACTTCGTCCTCTGTGCTGTTTCTGGCAGAGGGGTGAGCAGATAATATGACAGAATCTCTACGGCACAGCCCAGTTACCATGTTGAGTCTTCTGACTCATGTGCCGCAGCAACTCCTCACGGCTACGTGATCTGGTCAATAACTTCCCAAATTTCTCCTCCTCCTGCATAGCTGGTAAAATGTATTTGGCATCCAGTTGTGTACCTTTGCCATCTGCCGTACTGAGGCATACATCATGTCGTGAGGACATTAGCATTCCACACCCCTTTGCAGAGCCAGATGTCCAAGTTGAGTTCTCCATATATCAGTCCTGGCGATGTTTTGCAGGCTGAAAATGTCTTTTTTTTTTTTTTTTTTTTTCCATGTACCACAACACATTTTGAGAATTTGTGTGTTGGCCCAATAACTTCCCAGACCGCACAAGTCCCTTCAGAGGCCTGTGGAGGGGAGCGTCAAAGTGATCTTGACACCAGCGTTGCCCGCCTCATCGCCAAAGCCAGGCGGTGCTTCACAGACATGCGGGGATGCCAGGGCTCCCAGGGTAACGAGCTCCGGTTGAAAAGCTGAAAATTAAATTAAAACCCGTGACAGGGACAGTTAATTACAGCAGATTACTGTGAGACTAATTAGGGACACTGACACTGAGCCACCGAGCTCTGTGATGTTAATTAGCTTGTCATTAATGTCAGCTCTCCCCTGCAAGATGGAAATATGATGGCCCGAGTGTCACGCTCAGCTTCTTGGAAATGAGGAGTCCCAGGGCAAGTGGATGGCGTAGGCAGCTGGGACACTTCCCGCTCAGGGCTCTCCCTCTCTATGCTTTCCCACCCATAACAGGGAAAAGCAGATGTGATGACGAAAAAAGGGATGAACATGGCTGGGTTCACTCTGCACAAGCTGAGGGCAGTAACCTCGCTCTGATGTTAATCTGCAAAGGGCTGTGCTGCCTGTGTTCCCTCATGGCTCAGGGCTGCCCCCCAGGATTCAGAATGCCAAAGAGGGATTTAGCTGTCTCCAAGGAGCAGGGCTTTTTTTTGGGGGGGGGGGTACCTTTACCATTGTCTGCTAAAATTGACCCATGGACCCCAAGTTTTAATGAAAGAGCTCAGGCTCTACACACCAATTCTGCCTTGTCATAGGTTCTGTGAGTGGTTGCAGGGGGCCTGGCTATTGTGGGGTGGGTCCCTCCGTGATCACCCCACCCCTGAAGGGTGGCCTGACATTTGAGTACCGGCATCTTTTTCGCTAGAAAAAATGCACCGCCAAGGAGAGAGTGGCATTGCACAATTCCCTAATCTGATATTGCTGCTGACTGAGAGGCCGACCTATCCCTTGGAGAATCCAAGATCCTTGGAGAATGGATTCACAGAAGCTTAGATGAAATTGGGTGGCGGGGGGAAGAGGGGTTGGTGGTTGAGAGGCTAGGATAGGGGAGGGCAGACTTATACGGGGTCTGTGCCAGAGCCGGTGATGGGAAGCGGGACTGGTGGTTGGGAGGCGGGAAATACTGCTGGACAGACTTATACGGTCTGTGCCCTGAAAAAGACAGGTACAAATCAAGGTAAGGTATACACATATGAGTTTATCGTGGGCAGACTAGATGGACCGTGCAGGTCTTTTTCTTCCGTCATCTACTATGTTACTATGTTACATACCCCCAAAAATCTGTGCCTTAGGAAGTCACCTTCTCCCCCTGTGCCTCAGTCCCTAACTCTACACCGAGCATGTGTGTGACTGGGACCCTGGCTTGTCAGTACGTGGGACTGCTTCTTAAGCTTCCCGTGTCCTGCGCACATGGCGTGGAGTTACAGACGCAGGCTCAGAGTGGGATACACCTCCGGCGCTGGTGTTATAGTGCATGACGGATGTGTAATTACTTGCGAATGGACTGAGTGGTTTCTGTGAGGTCCTTTTAAGTCTGGAACAATGCTGGGAGATTCTGTGTTTACACAAAGTTGTGTGACTGGGGATTAGGGAAGCCTGGGGTCACTAAGAGGCTCATTTTCAAAGCACTTAGCCTCCCAAAGTTCCATAGAAACCTATGGAACTTAGCCTCCCAAAGTGCTTTGAAAATATGCCTCTAAGTGGACCTAAAGACCAGAAAGAAGATGCAAATTTCAAAGAGGAATTAGTGGCCTTTGTTTAAAAGGTTAAGGTCACAAGAGTTCCAGGTCACTGGGGACAGGCTCCGGGAACAATCTTCAAATGGATTCAGCCAGGTAACCTGGCGAGGTTGACCTGCTCAAAAGCTCGTGTCCCTTAGGACAGACAGAAGTCCACCTGGGTCTCCGCAGCTCTCACAATTTTAGCCATTTTTAGGGGGGGGGGAGAGGTCGTAGTACATTTGCTTCTTCAAATGTATGAATGGTATTTTGCCCTCATTCTGATGTCTGCAAAAATGCAGCATAGGTACCTTGTAAGCAGGCGTTACAAAACAGAGGAAATATGATTATAATAGCCTATTTTCTGAGAAAAATAGGCTCAATAACCAGGGGTCTGGGTCAAAGCACCAGAGGGCTAGATGAAGGAGCAAGGTTAGGAAATGGTTTTCCACAGGAAAGAGTGGTGGGTGCTTGATGCTGACCCTGGAGCAGGTGGTGGAGGCTGAAACAGTAACTCACTTTAGGAAGAGATGCAGATAAACACAGAAGAAGAGAGCCATAAGTTGTAAAAGTCGTAACCCAGTGACAGCGTAGGGAAAGGTGGCAGTAATAATTGGGTTGGTACAAGAGGCTACAACCCGAGGGTAATGATGAAAAGGGTGATAGCCGGGTCTGTCGGGCAGGTCAACCACTCGGAAATGTAAAATCGTGCAATATGGTTCTTATTAACGACTGCTCAACGTACTATTATGTAAATAAAGCTACATCTTCCCAGAGATGAGCCAGGTCAGTATAGCAGGTTGATGTTGGCAACGTACTATCTGGAAAGGCTATGGGGACCTACAAGGTTAGATACTCAGGCTAGGATTAGTAGCTATTTCAAAGTTTTATGATAGTTGGTTAGACATGAGAAGGGAGAGGTGCAGGGTATGAATTATCAGGGAATCTCGTAGGCTTATCTTCCCAAGATGGTAGAATGCAAAGTAGAAACATGAAAGAACCCATCCCCCCCCCCCCCCCCCCCCCCCCCCGATAAGGAGCAGTAGTGTACAAGTGGTCACACGTTATGTCTGGCAGTTGGAAACTGTCCTTAGTGTGGTCAGGAATAACTGGACAGACTAGTTGGAATAGCAGGCCTATTTACCGATTCCCACTACTGCCACCAGAGTGACTGTGCAGCTCTTACTACATGGCTCAGACCTGTGATGGTTGCAGACACAGGTCTGCGAACGTGTGCACCCCATCGCGGGGCAGAGGAAGAGACTGAGGAAGCCATGTCCTGGGATTTAGTAGACCTCCACATATGCCACAGCTGGGAATGTTCCAGCTGGCCTCTTCTCTGGGGTCCTTTCACACTCTGCTGAAAGCTGGGATGCCTAACCAGACCAGGAAATCCTCTCAATCCCCTTCCACTGCCCTTCTCTTCCTCTTAAGAGACTGCCTGCCCTAGTCTGCATGGAGGGATTGAGAAGGTGTTAGACCGGCAGCCAGAGCTTGCTCCCAAAAGCCTCTGGTTTACACCACAAATCCCCTGTGGTCTTTAGATTGTAAATCCCTGCTCTGGGAGCATGACAGGCATCCCCAGCACAAAACCAGTCTGCTTGCCTTGATTAGAAAAAGCTTTAGACCCAAATTACATTGAAAAGGTAATTCTGTAAGTGTGTAAGTGCATCGTGTGCTGTGTTATAAGGGAGCATGCAGATGCTTTAGCGTATGACTGCTGCAGGGCTGCCGAGAGGCAGAACTGGGCCCGGGGCAGGGCTGCTGCAGCAGCCGCCGCCGCCCCCCCCCCCCCCCCCCAACACGAGACACAGCTGCCGCTGCCACCCCTCATTCGCTTACTCACTCAGGCTGCCCCCTACCTTCCTGTGTCAGTGCGTCTGCTTCTTCCCAACCTCCGGCACCGGGGAATTTTGTCCCCCCTGCCCCCCCCCTTGGTGGCCCTGTGTGACTGTGCAGGGGGCGTAGAGAACATTTTAAGTTACACCTGTTGGAATTGCACACACCTGACTTTAGGCATACCAATGTGGGTCCACACACAGCAGTATTCTTTAACGAAATCTGGGCACCCAGGTGCTCTGATAGTATAGACACTCCCCGTGCAGCATTGGGGCATCTAACAGGGGACACTCAAGGGGCATCTAACAGGGGACACTCAAGTACAGAATTTATTGACCTATAAGTGCATTCACTCTGCAGCTCCTCAGTACCTCTCCACTCTCATCTCTCCCTACATTCCTCCCCGGGAACTCCGTTCACTGGGTAAATCTCTCTTATCTGCACCCTTCTCCTCCACTGCTAACTCCAGACTCCGTTCCTTTTATCTTGCTACACCATATGCCTGGAATAGACATCAAGCTCCATCTCTGGCCGTCTTCAAATCTAAGCTAAAAGCCCACCTTTTTGATGCTGCTTTTAACTCCTAACCCTTATTCACTTGTTCAGAACCCTTATTTTATCATCATCACTTTAATATTCCCTTATTTCTTGTTTGTCCTGTTTGTCTGCCCTAATTAGATTGTAAGCTCTGTCGAGCAGGGACTGTCTCTTCATGTTCAAGTGTACAGCGCTGCGTACGTCTAGTAGCGCTATAGAAATGATAAGTAGTAGTAGTAATTTGCCCACTGAGTGTCCAAAGGCCAAATTTTCTACAGTGGAAATATTTTCTGACCTCTTGAATGAAATGGCATGAAGTTAATCCCCCCCCCCCCCCCCACCACCTAAAAAAAGGATGAGGCACCCTTGTAATGTCTTCTCCTCACCAACTCACTAGCTCTTCATAGGTCTCTCTATCCTCCTCTCTTCCTTCCATGGCATTGGCACAGCTGGAGTTGGGAAGACCCCCACTAGGCACTGAACGCATTTCACCATCCAGCAGACTGGAGGGCAAACCCAATACAGGTTGTGCTTCCTTTGTCTTCTCCAACTTTGTGTCTTCAGCCTGTGACCCTAAGGAATCTCAACTCCTTCAACTATCCATCAACACCTCCTTCAGCCTGCAAACTCTGGGCCTCTCTGACCTCTCTCTGACCCCTCTGCTGCCTCAGCTGCTCTTCTCAAGTGCTTTCGGAGCTACTGAGTATGTTGGTCATATACCAGGAATTTTTTGGAGGTAAGAGTGTATGGGATGAAGATGTAGGAATTATTTATTTATTGGGATTTATTAACCGCCTTTATGAAGGGATTCACCCAAGGCAGTGTACAGCAGTCACAATTCAACATAAAACTTACAATGTTAACAGTATACATAATTTTATTAAATGTAATTTATGACATTTGTATCCCACATTATCCCAAACAAGATTGAGTTCACCAGTTGAAACACCAATAAGCACACATATGCAGTAATTATACCCAAATGTTTCATTAGAAGTCAAGTAGAGTCTAGATTAACATCACTTGATACCTGTCAGATCTAGATTTATTACACAATAACGCACAGTAACACAGCGCATTGGGGAGGATCAGACTCAGAAGCGCTTAGTCCCCTGATGAAGCTTTACACTGAGTGAAACAGAGAGCCCCGTTTTTGTAATGATATCGAATCCGTTAGAACGGTTCATAAGTACATAAGTAATGCCATACTGGGAAAAGACCAAGGGTCCATCGAGCCCAGCATCCTGTCCACGACAGCGGCCAATCCAGGCCAAGGGCACCTGGCAAGCTTCCCAAACGTACAAACATTCTATACATGTTATTCCTGGAATTTTGGATTTTTTCAAGTCCGTTCAGTAGTGGTTTGTGGACTTGTCCTTTAGGAAACCGTCCAACCCCTTTTTAAACTCTGCTAAGCTAACCACCTTCACCACTTTCTCTGGCAACGAATTCCAGAGTTTAATTACACGTTGGGTGAAGAAACATTTTCTCCAATTTGTTATAAATTTACTACACTGTAGTTTCATCGCATGCCCCCTAGTCCTAGTATTTTTGGAAAGCGTGAACAGACGCTTCACATCCACCTGTTCCACTCCACTCATTATTTTATATACCTCTATCATGTCTCCCCTCAGCCGTCTCTTCTCCAAGCTGTATAGCCCTAGCCTCCTTAGTCTTTCTTCATAGGGAAGTCGTCCCATCCCCGCTATCATTTTAGTCGCCCTTCGCTGCACCTTTTCCAATTCTACTATATCTTTCTTGAGATGCGGCGACCAGAATTGAACACAATACTCAAGGTGCGGTCGCACCATGGAGCGATACAACGGCATTATAACATCCTCACACCTGTTTTCCATACCTTTCCTAATATTCTATTCGCTTTCTTAGCCGCCGTAGCACACTGAGCAGAAGGTTTCAACGTATCATCAACGACGACACCTAGGTCCCTTTCTTGGTCAGTGACTCCTAACATGGAACCTTGCATGACGTAGCTATAATTTGGGTTCCTCTTTCCCACATGCATCACTTTGCACTTGCTCACATTAAACGTCATCTGCCATTTAGCCGCCCAGTCTCCCAGTCTCGTAAGGTCCTCTTGTAATTTTTCACAAGCTAAGTGACTTCATTCACACTTGTATATCTGCCTAATATGCGACGTATAGGATGTAATTACGGTGGTGATATGTTTTGAAAAGAAAGAAGATAAATAATTTGCATATATAAAAAATGAACAATAAATATAAATAGTACTTGTTCGATCGAATGAAGACTTTTGGAGGCTTTTTGACCAATGATAAGACTGGCGTCTACATTGTGCAAGAGATTCACTTGCGGCGGAGCCGTGACCTTTGAGGTCTTTTTCCTCCGTTTTTCAATTGAACAGTTTTATGTTCTACTGTGGACATCGCAAGCATCAGCTTTAGATGTCGTTGTAAGCCGTTCAAAAAGAATCCACCTATGTGGAGAACTCAAAAAAGTCCCACGAAGTAATTCACAGCGAGAAGAAAAACATATATATATATATTATTACTATTATTATTATTTTTAATTACATTTGTACCCCGCGCTTTCCTACACATAGCAGGTTCAATGCGGCTTACATTATAAATAGAATTACAAAGTCTTGAAGGAGAATGTTACAAGTTGTAGTAAATATAGTAGTAGTGGGGTTTTGAGGATATGTAAATTGAGCATGGAGAGGTAAAGAAAGATAGGATGAGCAAAAGGAGAAGAGATTGAGAGGGGCAAGGAGTAGGAAGGATGGAGAGGAAGAGATTGAGGAATGAGCATAAGGAGATTGTATGTTGCTACTCTTTGAGATTCTGCATAGAATCTTGTCACTCTTTAGGATTCCAGAATCTTGCTATTCTTTGAGATTCTTCATGGAATCTTGTTACTCTTTGGGGTTCTGGAATGTTGCCATGATTTGGGTTTCTGCCAGGTACTCCTGACCATTGGTCTGACCCAGTATGGCTACTCTTATGTTCTTATGGCATTTCCCATTTAAGTATCACTGAATATCGACAGCTGGCCAGCTCAGCGGGGTTAAACCGGGCAGGGACCTCTCCTGCCCGGTTAAACCCCTTTGAAGATCGGGCCCCATATTTTTGGCCTTTGTTGAAATTTAATTGTGTTTAGAAAAACTGTTGAAGTGTCTGATGGTCTCTCAGATTGTAGGTGGCATCAGGCACTTTAAAGACCTTCTAGTTTTCTCAGTGAGTCACCGACTTTCTTTTTTGAAATTCTGACAATTTCTTGTAAGTAAAGTAAATCTTTCCTAAACTGTAAAACTAAAATGTGATATTTCAGTTTGGGAGAGCTGGCGGAAGGACAGGATGGAGATAAGAAAGTCACAAACTTCAGAAAGGCGGGAGTAATGCCAGGGAGTGAAAGGGAAGGAGCTGACAGGAGACAAGGAAAGAGCTGATATTTACAGGGGTGTCATAAATGATATATGCACTGGACATTTCAGGGTTTTAGCTGGAAAATATGGGCTTGAAACATCCTGCAGGCACTTGAAATAAAGAGAGGCAGATAGAGAGCAGACAGGCGAACACAGATAGAGACCTACTCGGAGGCAGACACACATCTTAAAGGGAGAGACCTGTGTGGTCTCAAGTTCATTTTCATTTATCAGCTTTGGAGAATTCCTAGGCTGTACTAAGACATTAGCGAGAGATCTGATTTCCCGTGATGCTGCTACAGAAACTCTTCTGCCGTGGAATGCGCCGTTCCTCGTGGCAGTGGTTCTCAACTCAGTCCTCGGGACACACTTAGCCAGTCAGGTTTTAACGATACCCACAATGAATATGCATGAGATAGAATTCCTTAGAATGGAGGCAGTGCATGCAAAATATCTCATGCATGTTTATTTTGGATATCCTGAAAACCCGACTGGCTTATCCCTTGTTTGACCTGTTTGTCTGTCCTAATTAGATTGTAAGCTCTGTAGAGCAGGGACTTTCTCTTCATGTTCAAGTGTACAGCGCTGCATACGTCTAGTAGCGCTATAGAAATGATGAGTAGTAGTAGTAGTAGTCTTTGGGATTCCGGAATCTTGCTGCTCTTTGGGATTCCGCACAGAATGTTGCTACAGTGGGATTCCAGAATCTTGCTGCTCTTTGGGATTCTGCACGGAATCTTGCTACTCTTTGTCCTTATCCCTTATTTGTCCTGTTTGTCTGTCCTAATTAGACTGTAAGCTCTGTCGAGCAGGGACTGTCTCTTCATGTTCAAGTGTACAGCGCTGCATACGTCTAGTAGTGCTTTAGAAATGATAAGTAGTAGTAGTAAACCTATCTCATGAATAGTTATTGTGGACATCCTAAAGTTCTCTTCTCCAGCATGGCCACGTTGCTGATCTGCGCGGGGTACAAATGTAACAAAACTAAAATAGATACTATTGGAGATTCTACTTGGAATGTTGCTACTATTGGAGATTCTACATGGAATGTTGCTACTATTAGAGATTCTACATGGAATGTTGCTATTCCACTAGCAACATTCCATGTAGAAGGCTGTGCAGGCTTCTGTTTCTGTGAGTCTGACGCCCTGCACGTATGTGCAGGACATCAGACTCACAGAAGCAGAAGCCTGCGCGGCCACATTGGTGATCTGCAAGGGCCGACTTCTACATGGAATGTTGCTAGTGGAATAGCAACATTCCATGTAGAATCTCAAATAGTAGCAACAGTGGAGGAGTGGCCTAGTGGTTAGGGTGGTGGACTTTGGTCCTGAGGAACTGAGTTCAATTCCCACTTCAGGCACAGGCAGCTCCTTGTGACTCTGGGCAAGTCACTTAACCCTCCATTGCCCCAGGTACAAATAAGTACCTGTATACAATATGTAAGCCGCATTGAGCCTGCCATGAGTGGGAAAGCGCAGGGTACAAATGTAACAAAAATAAATAACAAAAAAAAAAAAGAAAGGTGACATCTTGGAGAAAAACCAGTGCCAGTGTGCAGCTCCTGACAGATCTGGCAAATCTTTACAGCAGAATCTACCTAGAAGTTGCAAACGGGGACCTGGGAAAAGGGTGGGGGTCTTGGTTAACACAGAAGCTTCCTAGTGAGGGAAAAAGCATAGAGCACTCTGGAATGAACATATTGTTTAATTCAGATTCATTCTGGATAAAATGGTGTGGTGTCTGTTAGTCCACTTCTAAAGATAATAAACGGAAAATAAGATGATGCCTTTATTATTGGCTTGACTTAATACATTGCTGATTAGCTTTTGAAGGCAGTATTTACCTTTCTTCTTCAGATTAGATTTATTCTGGAATCATCACTAGAGTGAAAGCCATTCTCTCCACCCCCCACCCCCCTTTCACATGGGAAGCCGTTCTAGGGACACTCTGTGCCACGTATGGATTACACTGTTCCCTGGAAAAAGGTGTTGAATGAAGCCCTTTGTTTGGCAGATCTGGGTTAACTGTTGCCAACAGAGGGTCTTTGTGATGTCATAGAGCACCGGGGAAGCAGCTGACCCGATGACATCAGTCACAGCTGACTAGCCAGAGATGTCGGCTACATGATGGCACTCCAGTCCCCCCCAGCTGCACTGGTATAAGAGCTGGGGATACCTGAGCAGGGCTTCCTGGAACTTGATTCAGTGATTGATCTGCGATGTGATGATTAGAGTAGTTAGTCTGTCTTAAACATGTACACACAACAAGTAACCACTTTGTGGAAATACAAGTCCACAGCTTTAGGTGTGCGAGACAGAACTCTGTCAATGCTCAAAATAGACTGGAGTAGCCCAGGGAATGCTCTTAAGAGGATTCTTTTAATTAATGGCGCCAATCCTTGTCAGGAGGGCAGAGGCCATGTCAAATGGAAGGGCCTCGTTGACACAGTCCTGCTAACAGATTCTAGATGCTAGCCAGGTGGGAAGCAGTAAAGACTGTGCCAAACTCAGGCACTTTTCCCGGCAGACTGAGAGCCTCTTGCAGAAATAAGAGGGACTGAGACATTTGCATTTGCTTGTTAGATGTTTTCCGTAAGAGTAATCATTCAAAAGGCAAGACTCGGAAGGTTTCCAGTTGAGGGCCACGCACTAGTCATAAGAACGTCAGTGTTGCCATACTGGGACAAGCCCAGCATCCTGCTAATCCAGGTTACAGGTACCTGGCAAGATCCCAAAACAGTACAATGCTTATGCTGGAAATAAACTGTGGATTTTCCCCAAGTCCATCTTAATAACGACTTATGGATTTTTCTTTTAGGAAGTTAGCCAAACCTTTTTAAAACCCTACTAAGCTAACTGCTTTTACCACATTCTCTGGCAACGAATTCCAGAGTTTAATTACACGTTGAGTGAAGAAATGTTTTCTCTGATTTGTTTTAAATTTACTACTTGAACTATTTTATAGACCTCTATCATATCTCCCCTCAGCCGTCTTTTCTCCAAGCTGAAGAGCCCTAGCCGCTTTAGCCTTTCCTCATAGGGAAGTCGTCCCATCCCCTTTATCATTTTCATCGCCCTTCTTTGTACCTTTTCTAATTCCACTATATCTTTTTTGAGATGCAGTGACCAGAATTGCCATGAACGTTCATCAGATGTATTTGCATGTATTTATTATAAGAATCTGGTTCATTTACATATCTTAGTTTTGCTGAGTAGAAGACTTACTAACAGCTCTTAAGGGAACTAATGAGACAGGGTAATACTGTACATATTACGAGAAAGAGTGAGTAAATATGATGAATTTAGGTTTTCACAGTTTCTATACTATACTTATTCACTTCTCCCCAGAGGAATTATTTGAATATGATATACTCTTGAGTTTCATCATCATATTTTAATATTTCACTTATTTCCCTGTTTTTTTACGTTAATTAAGAATGGCTGTTGCTTGCTTTCTGCTCCCCCTAGTGGCAGGAGCGTGAACCAGCAGTCTTGCTTTCATTATACCTCTGTAGCTGCTTCCTATGGAGCTGAGGTGGTGGGGTGGGAAAGGAAGGAGAAGAGGGAGGTACAAAGCAGTCATTCTTTGTCCTCTGTTGCAGATTTTTGACTGGGGTTTCCCTAAACAAAGGGGAGAAAAACCCTGAGATCACAAGCTCAAGCCAAGGGGAGAGAGACCCCCCCCCCCCCCCACACACACACACACACACATCTTCTTCTCTTCCCTTTAGTTAGAAAAAGAGAGACCTGGATCCTAGCTGGCAAAGATCATCTGGGAGATAAAATAAATATAAAAGAAACCAGATGCTTCTTGTAGCAACAGCTGGAACCTGTGTCTCTGCTCTGGATATAAAGCTACCCCTGGGGCTACAGGAGACAGAAGTTTCCTCTCTGTTGCTGTCCATCCCAACCGTTCTGGTCTGTTGTAGTGATTACAGCCCAAAGCTACACATTACACTCTTTCTGAGTGCGTTACCATTTGCCTTTATTGGAAGGTTTAAGAGCACAAGTACCGCCAAAGGATTTCAAATGACTTTCAGGAGGTATCAGTGCGCTTATTTTGGATTCTAAAATCGAGGCCAGGCAAGTTCGGGGGATGCTTCGTACATCAGGCATTAGCGTGTCTGCTTCCTTCCTGCCTTTCCAGTGCTGTCTAAGTGGACTAAGGCCAGATTTTAAGGGTTTGGCCAGAAAATGTTCAGGAAAAAACCCGCAAGCATGGTCTTTCATAGGGAATGAAATGGGAATTACCCCGAGCCTTGTGCTTTCAGGATCCCTGCACCAGTGGAGGAGTAGCCTAGTGGTTAGTGCAGTGGACTTTGATGCTCGGGAACTGAGTTCAATTCCCACTGCAGCTCCTTGTGACCTTGGGCAAGTCACTTAACCCTCCATTGCCCCTGGTACAAAATAAGTACCTGAATATATGTAAACCGCTTTGAATGTAGTTGCAAAAACCTCAGAAAGGCGGTATATCAAGTCCCATTTCCCTTTCCCTCCTGGTCTGATGATATAGCACGAGTAAGAAGCACCAGCAGCTGAGGCCTCCAGTTGGAGAAGTCAGCATCAGCCAGTGGTCCAGAAGGTACATCTCCTCCCTCCTGCTCTTCAGGGCCAGCTTAACTGTTAGCAAATTAGGCAGTTTCCTAGGGTGGCAAAGAGCAGCTACAGTGAAAGCAAAACAATATATAACAGTGGCCACAAAAATTCAAATAACCATCAACATGTACTTTCAACGTTTCCCTTGTGTGGAGGGTGGACAATTTTCAATCAAACAGCCCATTTATCTGGGGAAATGTTTTTTGGAAAATTGCTTCAGAATTATGTGTGTGATGGATTGATACATTAATAGCAGCTATGGATGTCCCTTTATCAATAGTTAGGCACTGGACAGAAGACCAAACACAGCTCAGGACAACTGTCCATAGGGTCTCCATGAGTTCACATTGGTTCAATGACACGTCACAACAACATATGTAAGCTTGATCTCCACTTAACATATTTTTAAAGTACAGTATAGTCTTGATAATCTGACCTTCACTGATCTGACCATCTGGCATATCCGACAGACCCCCCGTTGCCGTCACCGCTGTTAAGAAGCGTGTGCCTTCTCTTTCCGTTTTCCGGCGTAACGCAGAGGGAAGTTTTGCACCTGAGACAATTAGTTTTGAACCCAGGGCCCTACTTTTACCGCAAAGTTGGGAACTCTTATGCCTTTGTTTATGCATTATTTGAGGGTTACCATCGGTTTCTGTATTATCCAACTTTTCACTTATCCGACAATAGGTCAGTGTCGTTTACGTTGGATAATCGAGACTTTACTCTATTGTCCTGAGAGGACTAGTGATTTTGTGTTTGACTATCGCAGTCTCAGGCAGGAGTGAGGCCCAAGGTGTCTGAATGAGGTGGAGGGGGATGGGGTTCATCTAGAGCAGGGGGTTTTCAACCCAGTCCTAAGGGCACTCCCAGCCAATCCTGAAAACCCCAACTCATAGGAGCCCACTTTTCAAAATTATGGGGGGTGCGAAACCCAATGGAAATGACCTCTCCCTGGACATAGTCAAAGAGGTTGTTCAATATTGGGGGGTGCACAAGCAGCCGGAGCACCCCACTGGCTCCTCTGCCTCAAGGACTAGGTTGAAAACCTCTGCTGTAGAGCATCTGAGCATTCTTGCACTGGTCCTGCCTCATCATCTCTAGGGAGTCCAATCTGGCTGAATTTCCTCAATCTAACCCCCCGCCCCCCTCCCAGTGAGGTCGGCCCTGTCCGTGTGGCCCTTGGTTTCTTTCTAGCTTCAGGGGAATAAAAACATTCAGCAGGAAAACTGCTCTCCCCCCCCCCCTTCTTCCTCACCCCGACCCGTGCCACAGAAACTTACAAAGGAAGGACCTGATTCAGAAAGCTTTTTATTTTTCACATAGGTTTGTTTATGCTTTTCTAGAATGTGAGGGTGTTATTTTTTCCTGTCAACCTTTTTTTGCCTTCTAGAAGTTGGCAGCAAACAAATCCGTAAGTAGGTAAGGATGCACTGTTTGTAGATCAGGCAAATACCCAACCTGGACTTTTTTTTTTAATGCCTGTCTCTTAAACCTGGCCCTTAATCTTGGTGCTGAGGTGAGAAGGTGAACTGCCTCTTTCTTTTTTCCCACTATATTCATGGCTTTACTTCCTTGCAATTAAGCTTGACCCCAATCCCCCTTCCAGCAAACCCATTTCTCTGGTCTGGCCTCTGTTTGTCAAGTTTACGAGCGCTTTCTGAGCCTTGAGTATCCTCTCTTTTACGAGGTCTGAGATAATCGAGATGGCCTGCTCTGGGTTAGCGTTCCTTTAACACCAATTAAAGAAGGAGCGGGTTTATGGGGGATTAGTACTTGGCCCTCCAACAGGCCTTTCATCTTTTCCTTGCCAGTCCATCCAACACCACAAAACAAAATACATTAAAAGCTTGTGGGCTGCTCAGCACTTTGCACAGTGAGGCTTTTACTGGGCTTAAATCAAATATGTTGAAAGAAGGGTTTCCTGGATGGAATGCCAGAGAGCTTTCTCCAGGATGTCCCGGGCCAAGGTCAAGGTCCCACAATATGACCTTCTGGAGGTGCTTGGACTTGTCACCTCGACATGCTTCTCAAGAAGGTCACATGCACTGTGGTGGGTGGATTGGCATCTTCCTGGGGTTCACGGAGGACAGGAAAGTGGGTGAAGCAATGAATTTTATGGCACAGAAGCTTGTGTAGGGTCATGCAGACGGTACAGAATAGATTTACACCGGGAGACCACAGCAGAAGGAACTACAGACACTGCTGCCTTGTGCCATCACAGGCAGAAGGAGCACACGCAGGGGTGTGTTTTTCCCACTCGGGCAGAGTTGGAAGATCAGTTGGGGACTTGTATGCAAACGCTGAAAATCAGGGATATTTGATAAGCGAGCGATATGGGTGTGGAAAAAATATTACACTGGAGGGTTATAACTCATATAACTATTTGTATATACAGTAAACCCATTATTTGGTGTAGATTGAGAACTCTGCAGGGAATATTTTTTTAGCAACCCAGCAAAATAAATGACCACATTAATTGATTTGATTTGCTTACTTTATTTATTAGATTATTTATTTATTTATTAGATTGTAAGCTCTTTGAGCAGGGACTGTCTTTCTTCTATGTTTGTGCAGCGCTGCGTACGCCTTGTAGCGCTTTAGAAATGCTAAATAGTAGTAGTAGAAATTTTAACAAATCAAAGGACAAATATGCAACAATTTGCCTAATTTCAGAAGCATGCACATGCTTTCCAAGTGCACATGGAGCCAGCCAGTTTTCAAGCACAATGAACATGCATTCTTTGGGGTTGAAGTTTGCCTTGTTAGAGAGGAGTGGCCTAGTGGTTTAGAGCACTGGCCTTGCAATCCAGAGGTGGCCCGTTCAAATCAGATCCCGCTGCTGCTCTTTGTGATCTTGGGCAAGTCACCTAACCCTCCATTGCCTCAGGTACAACTAAGTACCTGTATATACTATGTAAACTGGTTTGAATGTAGTTTCAAATCCCATTTCCATTTCCCTATCTGAGATTCTACATGGAATGTTGCCAGTGGAGGAGTGACCTAGTGGTTAGAGCACTGGTCTTTCAATCCAGAGGTGGCCGGTTCAAATCCCACTGCTGCTCCTTGTGATCTTGGGCAAGTCACTTAACCCCATTGCCTCAGGTACAAACTTAGATTGTGAGCCCTCCTGGGACAGAGAAATATCCAGAGGACCTGAATGTAACTCACCTTGAGCTGCTACTGAAAAAGGTGTGAGCAAAATCTAAATAAATAGGTGGCTAAAATTATGTATGTTCAGTTGCACAGGGCTAAATGAAGACTAGCTACATGCCCTAACAGCGTTGGAAATCCATGCCTGAGGTTTACAACCGAGCACCTTTTTAAAAATGTGGCTCATTGTATTGTGAATTGGGCCTCTCCTTGCATTGGTGGTACTGTGGCAGATGTAGTGGGTTCCTACAAAACTCCTGTGCTGCTGTGTCATTTGGAGAGGGGGGGGGGGGGGGGGGGGGAGGGACACCAGGTTTCATCCACCCAGAGCACTCTTCAGCCTGAGAGCAGTCTTCAACACAAAAGTGCCCATATCCAGAAACTGATTTACACTTTCCACTGAAACAGAGCTCCTGTGGGCCCCTAGTTCAAGGGGTCACACATCTGACATCAAAATCCCTCATGGGAGCTACAAACCCCGTCAGGTTTATTACACTTGATTAACCGCCCAAAGGGGAAAAAAAATCTGTGAAGGTGGTATACAAGAGAAAACAGCACAGAAAGGAACTCCAACATGACAGAATAGAGAAGAAATGTATGTTTCCAGACCCCCAGCCTCACACTAACCAACCTAGCTAAGCACGTGAACCAAGTGGCTCAAAGATCATAGGGAAATGGGACTTGATATACCGCCTTTCTGAGGTTTTTGCAACTACATTCAAAGCGGTTTACATATATTCAGGTACTTATTTTGTACCAGGGGCAATGGAGGGTTAAGTGACTTGCCCAGAATCACAAGGAGCTGCAGTGAGAATCGAACTCAGTTCTCCAGGATCAAAGTCCACTGCACTAACCACTAGGCTACTCCTCCACTCATTCCACCAATAAGAGCCAACCTCATCAGTGATGTCACAATGGCTTGATTGCCTGATACTTGGCTCACTTCTGATATTGTGATGTCATAAAGGAAAGGGGGAAAGGGAAGTGGGACTTGATATACCACCTTTCTGAGGTTTTTGCAACTACATTCAAAGCGGTTTACATATATTCAGGTACTTATTTTGTACCGGGGCAATGGAGGGTTAAGTGACTTGCCCAGAGTCACAAGGAGCTGCAGTGGGAATCGAACTCAGTTCCCCAGGATCAAAGTCCACTGCACTAAGCACTAGGCCACTCCTCTACTCATTCCACCAATAAGAGCCAACCTTATCAGTGATGTCACAATGGCTTGATTGCCCGATACTTGACTCACTTCTGATATTGTGATGTCATAAGGGAAAGGGAAATGGGACTTGATATACTGCATCTCTGAGGTTTTTGCAACTACATTCAAAGTGGTTTACATAGTATATACAGGTACTTATTTTGTACCAGGGGCAATGGAGGGTTAAGTGACTTGCCCAGAGTCACAAGGAGCTGCAGTGGGAATTGAACCCAGTTCCCCAGAATCAGAGTCCACTGCACTAACCACTAGGCTACTCCTCCACTCCCTCCACATAGTAGTAACATAGTAAATGATGGCAGATAAAGACCTATACAGTCCATCCAGTCTGCCCAGCAAGATAACTCATTTTACGTGGTATGTGATACTTTATATGTGTACCTGAGTTTGATTTGTCCTTGCCATTTTTGGGGCACAGACCGTAGAAGTCTGCTCAGTACTGTTCTTGTACTAAAAATTCTGAAGCTAACGTCAAAGCCCTTTAAAATTTACACTCCAGCCCATCCATATCTATTCAGTCACGATTGGGGTGTAGACCGTAGAAGTCTGCGCAGCACTGGTTTTGCTTCCCAATTACCGGCGTTGCCACCCAATCTCCGCTAATATTCCGCGGAACCATTCCTACTAAACAGGATTCCTTTGTGTTTACCCTACGCATGTTTGAATCCCATCACTGTTTTTATCTCCACCACCTCCCACATTCCACCACCATCTCTGTGAAAAAATACTTCCTGACATTATTCCTGAGTCTGATCCGCTTCAACCTCAATTCATGTCCTCTAGTTCTACCGCCTTCCTGTCTCCGGAAAAGGTTCATTTGCGGATTAATACCTTTCAAATATTTGAACGTCTGCATCATGTCACCCCTGTTTCTCCTTTCCTCCAAGGTATACGTGTTCAGGTCAGCAAGTCTCTCCTCGTACGGTTTGCAATGCAAATCCCATACCATTTTGTAGCTTTTCCTTGCACCTCTTTCGGTCTTTTTACATCTTTAGCGAGATACGGCCTCCAAAACTGAACACAATCCTCCAAGTGGGGCCTCACCAACGACTTGTAGAGGGGCATCAACACCTCCTTTCTTCTGTTGGTTATGCCCCTCTCTACGCAGCCTAGCATCCTTCTGGCTACGGCTGTCGCATTGTTTCTTCACCTTCAGATCCTCCGACACCAACACCCCAAGGTCTCTCTCCTGAGTTTACTAATCTCTCCCCTCCTATTCGGTATCTCTCTTTTGGGTTTCTGCACCCCAAGTGCATCGCTGTACACTAGCTTCCTGGAAAAAAAATGTGTTTCGAGCAATTTCTTAAATGTGAGCAAAGAAGATTCTGAATGCGAAGACCTGGAAGCTGGTTCCACAGCTCAGGCCCTGTCACAGTAAACATCAAATTCCTATGAGTCCTTGGCGAGACTTGGTGGAAGGACAAGAGCAAGTGCTGCTGAGCAGAACAAAGTGGTGGAGGTGGAACATAGGGAATCAAATACTGAGCCCAAAACTCTGGAAAACCTGCCCTAAAAAACTCTTGTGCACTCAAAGCAATATTTTAAACAAAATCCGAAATTTAATTGGTATCCAAGGTCAGGAACCTTGGGGTACAGCTTGATTCAACGTCTGCAGATCCCCTGAATCTAAGCAGCCTTCAAGAGCTGCTTCTTTCATCTGCAACAGCTATGCTGCCTCTGTCCTCACATTGAGGCCCAGATGCATCAACCATACGTAAAAAATCAAAAACGTAGAAGTGCTTACTGAATTTGAAAAAACGAAGAATGCACCAAAAAAAACAAGTCGCACATATTCGGTGCGGTATTGTAAAGTACAATGCATTACAGATTCATAATCCCCGTCGGTAATCGGCCCCTAAAGCGTGCACAGAGCAGCCAAGCATTATGTTGGCTGCTCTGCGCATGCCACAAACGTCAAAGCAAACAAACAAAAAAATCCCACAAACATGTGGCTCCCCGCTTCCCTCTGCATAAAATAGAAAATGAAAACAAAATCAAAAAAGGATTGGGAAGGGGCAAAGGCCCTCGTCAGGAGCGTCCTGTATGGACGGCCTTGCCCCCCCCCCCCCCCCCGAGGTCCCCGCTGCTCCCCGCTTCCCCCTGTATTAAATAAAAAATCAAAAGTTTAGCAGCCCCGGCCCCCTCCCTTCCTCTCTCTCTCTTTCTCCTTCTCCCACAGCTCCGCCTCCCGCCATCCTCCGCCCCCGTGCCCCGCCCCCTGATTTTGTTTTCATTTTCTATTTTATGCAGAGGGAAGCGGGGGAGGGGGGGGCACCTGTTTGTGTTTTTTTATCTCACTTTTGTTTTTAAAGATGCCAGCTTGGATTTTTATGCTGCAGGGGGAAGCGGGGAGATGACAGCTCAAGCCTTAACGACAGCTCTGACCTCACGTTAAATTTATCACGGTAAATGATTCGGTGCAATCGTCGGTATGGTTAGTGCATCCCGAATTGTCCACATTTCAATGGTAGTTATTTATTTATTGCATTTGTATCCCACATTTTCCCACCTCTTTGCAGGCTCAACGTGGCTTACAATACATCATGAATAGTGGAAATACATTATACATTTAGTATTACAGAAGGATCTTGGGTAGCATGATAATGATAAAACATGTTAGTAATTTAACAAGCAAGTATTATAAGGCAGTTCCGGATATATGTATAGGAGTTCACATTTGTAGATCTTTGTGATATGCCTTGTTAAAGAGATGGGTCTTCAGTAGTTTGCAGAAGTCGGTTAGTTCATAGATCGCTTTTAAGTTGCGCGGCAGCGCGTTCCAGAATTGTGTGCTCATGTAGGAAACGGTTGACGCGTGCGTTAGTTTGTATTTTAGACCTTTACAGTTGGGGAAGTGAAGATTAAGGAATGTGCGGGATGATTTTTTAGCATTCCTGTAGGCTGGGGCTTCTCTGTGAATGATTTTGTGAACTAGGGTGCATATTTTGAACACGATGCGTTCTCTAAGTGGGAGCCAGTGTAGCTTTTCTCGTAAGGGTTTAGCACTTTCATATTTTGTTTTACCGAATATGAGTCTGGCTGCAGTGTTCTGAGCGGTACTCGTTTGCAATCCGTTTTCGTTAGCTGCTAGTGTCCTCGGAAAATGGCCTTTAATCCATTCTGTGGTCGAAAATTTCTTTGTTAAAGGGTCGTTAAGGTTTAGTGCATCTGGGCCTGAGAAGGCAAAACCTTGTCACAGTGGTTCATACCCTGATAACATCAAAGCTGGATTACTGCAATGCACCTTACATAGGCCTGACTACAAATGGTTTATTTATTTATTAGGATTTATTTACCGCCTTTTTGAAGGAATTCACTCAAGGCAGTGTACAGTAAGAATAAATCAAGCATGCACAGTATTTATTCACAATGGAGGAGGAGTGGCCTAGTGATTAGTGCAGTGGAACATGGAATGTTGCTACTATTGGAAATTCTACACAGAATGTTGCTACTATTGGAGATTCTGGAATGTTGCTATTACTTGAGATTCTACATGGAATGTTGCTACTATTGGAGATTCTACATGGAATGTTGCTATTCCACTAGCAACATTCCATGTAGAAACCTGACCTTGCAGATCAGCAACGCGACCGCGCAGGCTTCTGTTTCTGTGAGTCTGACGTCCTGCACATACATGCAGGACGTCAGACTCACAGAAACAGAAGCCTGCGCGGCCGCATTGCTGATCTGCAAGGGCAGGCTTCTAGATGGAATGTTGCTAGTGGAGGAGTAGCCTAGTGGTTAGTGCAGTGGAACATGGAATGTTGCTACTATTGGAGATTCTACATGGAATGTTGCTATTACTTGAGATTCTACATGGAATGTTGCCAGTGGAGGAGTGGCCTAGTGATTAGTGCAGTGGAACATGGAATGTTGCTACAATTGGAGATTCTACATGGAATGTTGCTACTATTGGAGATTCTACATGGAATGTTGCTATTACTTGAGATTCTACATGGAATGTTGCCAGTGGAGGAGTGGCCTAGTGGTTAGTGCAGTGGAACATGGAATGTTGCTACTATTGGAGATTCTACATGGAATGTTGCCAGTGGAGGAGTGGCCTAGTGGTTAGAGCACCGGCCTTGCAATCCAGAGGTGGCCAGTTCAAATCCCACTGCTGCTCAGTGGCGTAGCAAGGGCGGGGCGGTGGGGGCGGTCCATTGCCCCGGGTGCACGCCACTGGGAGGGGGGGTGTCGGCTCCACTGGTTCCCTGCTCCCTCTGCCCCGGAACAGGTTACTGATCCAAACCACAGGTATTTCTTTCCATTTTTATGCAGACAATATTTTATTACTTTTCCCAACTAGCCCTTTCAGTCCCTCCATTAAGCCACGGCAAGACTTTCTGGCGCTCATTTCAGAGTGGCTTTCCAAACACAGACTTGTATTGAATAAAGAAAAAACACTGGCGGGCTTTCTGCCCCGTTCATCCCCCTAAATCTTTTTGGCGCTCCTGTAACCCCTGTAGAATCGTTTCGTTATCTTGGTGCATAGGAGCCAACTTTTCAAGATTATTGGGGGTGCTAAGCCCAATGGAAATAACCCCTCCCTGGACACATACAAGGAATTTTCTCAATACTGGGGGATGCTCAAGCACCCACAGAGTCAGCTCCTATGTCTTGGTGTGATTTTTGATTCACATCCTCCTTTTGTCCCTCAGATCTCCAGTGTCTGTAAATCCGGTTTCTTTGTCCTTCGACAGCTTTGTGTCCGGGGACTGTAAGCTCCACGAAGCAGGGACTGTCTCGTAAGTGTTATTCTGTGCATTTCTGTCCATTTCTTTTACTGCTGGATAAGTTGTGATGCTAGACTCGGGTCTCCAAAGCCCAGTTGGAAACAAACCATTTGCCTTTTCCGGGCCTCCCCAGTCACATTATTCCTTCTAGATGCGGTGGAGAAAATCCAGCACTGTCGCTCATGACTCTCTGGAGAGCCCGGGCAGAAGCGAGAACAACCAATGGTAATTTGGGGGAAAAAAAACTATGAATTGCTCTGCTAGTGGAAGGGAGAGATCGTTAGCGCAAACTCGGCAGGACTGTGAACTGGCTGCCCTGTTTTTCCTTCTGTCCTCTGATGTTAGCCGTGTGCCAGATGTCTTTCGCGCTGTGGGACGGGGTGGTTATGAGTGTAGACGTTTGATTCTGTCCAGATTCTCTGCTGCATGCGGAGATTTAGGCATAAGGTTATATGGTTTGTGTTAATGTTGTGCATTTGTTAGTCGTTTGTTCATTAGTTCAGCTTAAAAAACGTAGGGGTCCTTTCACTAAGCTGCGGAGGGGCACTAATGCATGCTTACCGCCAGGGGCGTAGCCAGACAACAGATTTTGGGTGGGCCTAGGCAAGAAGTGGGTGGGCACCAAATGTTCTTCCCCCCCCCCCCCCCCCCCCCCCACCAAAAAAATATTATTTTTTTTGTTACATTTGTACCCTGCGCTTTCCCACTCATGGCAGGCTCAATGCGGCTTACATGGGGCAATGGAGGGTTAAGTGACTTGCCCAGAGTCACAAGGAGCTGCCTGTGCCTGAAGTGGGAATCGAACTCAGTTCCTCAGTTCCCCAGGACCAAAGTCCACCACTCGGCCACTCCTCCACTGTTGCTACTATTTGAGATTCTACATGGAATGTTGCTATTCCACTAGCAACATTCCACGTAGAAGTTGGCCCTTGCAGATCACCAATGTGGCCGCGCAGGCTTCTGCTTCTGTGAGTCTGACGTCCTGCACGTACGTGCAGGACGTCAGACTCACAGAAACAGAAGCCTGTGCAGCCTTCTACATGGAACGTTGCTAGTGGAATAGCAACATTCCATGTAGAATCTCCAATAGTAGCAACGTTCCATGTAGAATCTCCAATAGTATCTATTTTTGTTACATTTGTACCCTGCGCTTTCCCACTCATGGCAGGCTCAATGCGGCTTACACGGGGCAATGGAGGGTTAAGTGACTTGCCCAGAGTCACAAGGAGCTGCCTGTGTCTGAAGTGGGAATCGAACTCAGTTCCTCAGTTCCCCAGGACCAAAGTCCACCACCCTAACCACTAGGCCACTCCTCCATATCTCATCTGGCGGGAAAAGGGCTTCTTTCCACCTTGGCAGTCTGCAGCAGGTATGCGCTGAAAACTGAGCATGCTCAGGTGCCAGTATCATGGAGAGTAGCGTTTTCGTTACCATCAGGGGGGAGTCTTCAGCTGGCCGAGCTTGGGATCCCCACCAGCTACCACTAAACGTGTGCTACTGTTGGGTGGGCCTGAGCCCTAAATGGGTGGGGCCCGTCACACCTGTGGCTATGCCACTGCTTACCGCAGTTTAAAATGCTTTTAGTGTGGGGAATGCTCAGGCATCCCGTGATAATTTTGGCATTGGCACACGCTTCCCACATGCTAAAAAATAGATTTTATTTTTTTTTTGCGCTGGAGGCAGGTCAGGGGTGGAGAAGTAGGCGTGTTCTGCGCTATGGGCGCAGCTACATTGCCGTACGCTAACCGATTAGAGTGTGGTTAGCGCAGGATGCCTTACCGCTTACATAATGGAAGGCAGTAGAGGCTTATGAACTAATGGGAAAATTAGGGGCCCTTTTACTAAGCCGCGTAGGCGCCTACGCGCACCCAGCTCGCGCCAAATTGGAGTTACTGCCCAGTTAGCGCATGGCCCTTGTGGTGATTTCAATTTTGGCGCACGTCCGGAAAATATTTTTTATTTTCTGATGCATGGCAAGTAACATAGTAGATGACGGCAGAGAAAGACCTGCATGGTCCATCCAGTCTGCCCAACAAGATAACTCATATGTGCTACTTTTTGTGTATACCTGACCTTGATTAGTATCTGCCATTTTCACGGCACAGACCGTAGAAGTCTGCCCAGCACTAGCCCCGCCTCCCAACCATTAGCCCCACCTCCCACCACCGGCTCTGCCACCCAATCTCGGCTAAGTTTCTGAGAATCCATTCCTTCTGAACAGGATTCCTTTATGTATATCCCACGCATGTTTGAATTCCGTTACCGTTTTCATCACCACCACCACCTCCCACGGGAGGGCATTCCAAGCATCCACCACTCTCTCCATGAAAAAATACTTTCTGACATTTTTCTTGAGTCTGCCCCCCCCCCCCCCCCTCAATCTCGTTTCATGTCTTCTAGTTCCACTGCCTTCCCGTCTCCGGAAAAGGTTTGTTTGCGGATTAATACCTTTCAAATATTTGAACATCTGTATGATATCACCCGTTTCTCCTTTCCTCCAGAGTGTACATGTTCAGGTCAGCAAGTCTCTCCTCGTACGATTTGCAACGCAAATCCCATACCATTCTCGTAGCTTTTCTTTGCACCGCTTCGATTCTTTTTACATCCTTAGCAAGATACGGCCTCCAAAACTGAACACAATACTCCAGGTGGGGCCTCACCAACGACTTATACAGGGACATCAACACCCCCTTTCTTCTGCTGGTCACACCTCTCTCTATACAGCCTAACAACCTTCTAGCTACGGCCACCGCCTTGTCACACTGTTTCGTCGCCTTCAGGTCCTCAGATACTATCACCCCAAGATCCCTCTCCCCGTCCGTACCTATCAGACTCTCACCGCCTAACACATACGTCTCCCGTGGATTTCTATTCCCTAAGTGCATCACTTTGCATTTCTTGGCATTGATTTTTTCATATGTTCTGGAGTCTTTAGCAGCTATGTATTAATACTGACTCTGGTTGTTCTAAAATAATCCCTATAATTAATTAGTTGGTCATTGAATTTTAATTGCCAAACCTTAGACCATTCTTCTAGCTTCTTCAGATCCTTTTTCATGTTTTCCACTCCCTCCGGGGTGTCCACTCTGTTACAGATCTTAGTGTCATCCGCAAATAGGCAAACTTTACCTTCTAACCCTTCGGCAATGTCACTCACAAATATATTGAACAGAATCGGCCCCAGCACCGATCCCGGAGGCACTCCACTACTCACCTTTCCCTCCTCCAAGCGAACTCCATTTACCACCACCCTCTGTCGTCTGTCCGTCAACCAGTTCCTAATCCAGTTCACCACTTCGGGTCCTATCTTCAGCCCATCCAGTTTATTTAAGAGCCTCCTGTGGGGAACCGTGTCAAAAGCTTTGCTGAAATCTAAGTAGATTACGTCTATAGCTCGTCCCTGATTCAGTTCTCCTGTCACCCAATCAAAGAACTCAATGAGATTCGTTTGGCACGATTTCCCTTTGGTAAAACCATGTTGTCTTGGATCTTGCAACTTATTGGCTTCCAGGAAATTCACTGTCCTTTCCTTCAGCATCGTTTCCAGGCTTACCGGCCTGTAGTTTCCAGCTTCTTCCCTATCACCACTTTTGTGAAGAGGGACTATCTCCGCCAGGCTGCTGCGGTAGCCCGGCGGGACTTCCCTTTTAGCGAGCAGGAAGCTCATGTTGGGCTCTCTGCCGCTTTGTAAAAGGGTCTCATAACCCTCCATTGCCCTGGGTACAAACAGACTGTGAGCCCTCTAGGGACAGAAAGTACCTGCATATAATGTGTACAGTGCTGCGTACATCTGGTAGTGCTATAGAAATGATTAGTACTACCATGTTTCCCCAAAAATAAGACACTGTCTTATATTAATTTTTGCCCCCAGAAATGCGCTAGGTCTTATTTTCAGGGGCTGTCTTATTTTTCGGGGAAGCATCGGGGTTGGCCCACCCGCCCGCCCTCCGTCGCTCCCGGAACTAACCTTAAACGCCTCCTTTCACCTTCGCAGCAAGCAGCAGCAGGGCAGGCCACTCCTTCCTTCCATGTCCCGCCCTCGCCTGATGTAACGTCCGCGAGGGCGGGGAACGGAAGGAAGGAGAGGTCTGCCCTGCTGCTGCTTGCTGCGAAGGTGAAAGGAGGCGTTTAAGGTTAGTTCCGGGAGCGACGGAGGGTGGGTGGAGTGGGGGGGAAGGCCTTATAGCTACCAATTCAGGAAAACCTCTACTAGGTCTTATTTTCGGGGGATGTCTTACTTTCGGGGGAAACAGGGTAGTAGTTTTGATCTGCTTCCTATACCAGCGCTTTGAGCAATCCTCGGTTCTTGCGCACGATCAGTTCCTACACAAGAGCTGAGCATGCATGGAGTGTCTGAGCGCTGCTGCCTGCTTTTTTTGTTTTTTGTAGGCAGTCAGTGGATGGGGCTTCAGGATCTCCGCCAGCTGAGTTATTTACGGGTCAATATTCTAAACAATTTAAAAGGCCAGAAACGGCTCCTGGCCAGCTAAATCATCTGTTAAGTGATAACTAATTGTTCTCAGTAGCCCTTAACTAGTTAGCACTGCTCAAAATGTCCAGTCAGCGCCCGATGCAAAACTGGCTTTTATGGGGGCGTTCTGGGGCGGAATCAGCACTTGGCTGATATTCACCGCATACATAAGACTGCATCAAAGTCGGTCCTATCTTGGTTGCACACCGTAGCGAGTTAAGTGCTGAGTATCTCACTCTGCTTTAGCCAGCCTTGCAAACTCAGAAATTCAAGGCCGAAGCCTGGACATGGCCCTGTCATTGAAATTCCGGGCAAAACACTGAGTGCCGCCAGCTGAATATCAACCCCATGGGGGGTGGGGGTGGACAGCAAGGAGAGGAAAACGTGTGCCCACCCTATGTACCCGTTGACCCACCCAAAAATTGCCTTCTGTCTATTCCAGTGGATAGGGCTTGTGCATACAGCGACTGCCACTGTGAGAAGTCGCTAAGGTTAACAGCAGCGCTTCCCTCATAGTAACATAGTAGATGACGGCAGAAAAAGACCTGCATGGTCCATCCAGTCTGCCCAAGACAAACTCATATGTGTATACCTTACCTTGAATTTGTACCTGTCCTTTTCAGGGCACAGACCGTATAAGTCTGCCCAGCAGTATTTCCCGCCTCCCAACCACCAGTCCCGCCTCCCATCACCGGCTCTGGTACAGACCGTATAAGTCTGCCCTCCCCTATCCTCGCCTCCCAACCACCACCCCCTCTTTCCCCCAACTGCTCCGCCACCCAATTTCAGCTAAGCTTCTGAGGATCCATTCCTTCTGCACATTCCCTCAGACAGGTTCAGGGCTGCTAAGGGGAGGGCACAAAGGGGGCAAGATTCCCTGGGCCCGGCCTCCAAAGGGGGGCCCAGCGCTGGAGTCTGTCTCTCTCCTTTTCCTGTGTGTCGAAGCCGGGTTATTGTGCTAATATGATAACCCGGTCCCGGTACACAGGAGCAGGACAGTGACAGAGCGGGGGAGGAGCAGATGCAGGAAGGTAGAGAGCTGGGGGTGGTGGCAGTGGCCCGAGTGGGGGGGGGGGGGGGGCTGCGGCGCCCCTGTCCCCCGGCCCAGCTCTGTCTCTGGCAGCTCAGGACAGGTTGATGCAGGCTGTAAACTTGATCCTATATTTACTTTACGATGGGGAAGGAGAGGTTCTTAAGCTTTTTTTTTCAATTCCCTTTTCATAGTCTTTGTAAGTTTCTGTTGAAAGAATGAAGGAGTGAGAGTTAATAATATTCAGAACAGGCAGATGAGAGACAGACGGCAGGTGTTCTGCCACTCAGGGATTTTCTCCAGAACACTTTATATGAAAGGTGAGTGCAGGAGGCAGGGCACTGCTGTTTGTACAGCCGGGCCAGGCAGGGGCAGCCAGAATTCCTGACATGCCTAATGGTGCTGGGGAGGGGTGGGGGGTGCAGGTATTTCTTTTCTGCAGGTGCGGGAGGGCTTAATCTTTCTGTCTCCAGACAGCCAGTGCCACAGCCTCTGCTCTCTCTGCTTACAATCCTGCCTTGGCCTTTTCCCTGGACTCCTTCCCATCTGGCTCTCATCAGGAGCCATTGCTCATGTCTCCTCTTCCTCCTCCAGCTCCCATTGGGGAACAATTGTTTTAAACCGTTTTCTCATTAGAAAGCTTCCTCCTTATTCCTTTACATTGGTTCTCATCAGGGAGCTGTCATCAGAGAGACATTAAGCATGGCATCTATTAATGTCTGGCTTTCATTAGGGAAGTCACTCCCTAAATCTTCTTGCACTGAAAAGTCCTGACACCTGAGGATGCCGGCCATTCCAGAACTGACCCAAAGCTGATCTCTCACCGACTAACACAGGAAAATGTCTATCCTCACGCAGTCCGCCCGGACTGAAGCTGGGAATGGCACCCAAGAGGTCCTTGACCCCACCAGACCTGGCCTCAGAGGGTGGCATACATACAGCAAGTGATTCAGCCGGATTTCAGCAGGAGTGGCAAAATATTTCACATACTTTGAACAAGGTGATGGCTTACCCGCTTCACACGTTGCTAAATGAGTCCCATTTTCTCCCTCCCCAGCCAGCTGCTTTGCCCCTTGTGTTTCTACCCATCCCAAGTCCCACTGAGTCTGGTGAAGCTGCTTCTGCCACTCAGGAAGCCTGTGCAGGATGGTGATGATGGCACCGGGGGGAAGACGGGCATGGGTAACTGCCCAGCCCCCAACCCACCCAGCAGCCCAGGACAGCGCTGTGCTTGTTTGTGCGTCTGGCTGTCCACGTGCAGACAGATGGACAGACACAGCAAACGCAAGAAGCCTGGTCACTCGTTTCTCAAGCAGCTGGAAAAAGAAACCCACTGATTTTCTCCTGTCTCTCACAGACTAAAGTCCATTTAGAAGGAAAGGTCCTGTGTATCAGGAAAGTGATTCTAAATTATTAGAGAGCTCCAGGGGTTGCAGCACAAGAAGGAAAGTCATGCGACTTGAGATTTGCTAATCCACCTGCATAGAAGAGGCTTATCTGGTATTTCTCTATGTAAACTTTCACCATGTTGCTCGTGGTGACAGAGCTCTGATAAATGGGATTAATTTCTTATCTAGGATTGAAAGAGTCATATCACTGCCCAAAAAAAAAAAAAAAAACCCCAAACCCTTAACATTCTGCCTCTGATTGAGGCAGGGGGTGCAAAAGTGTTCTTCCCCTAGTGCTGTGGAGTCACCGAATGAGAACATGGCCCCCTATCTTAATGTATGCAGCAATCAGAGAGAATGATGTCATAAGTACATAAGTATTGCCATCCTGGGACAGACTGAAGGTCCATCAAGCCCAGCATCCTGTTTCCAACAGTGGCCAATCCAGGTCACAAATACCTGGCAAGATCCCAAAAAAGTTCAATACATTTTATGCTGTTTATCCCAGACATAGTGGATTTTCCCCAAGTCCAATTTAATCATGGTCTATGGACTTTTCCTTTAGGAAGCCGTCCAAACCTTTTTAAAACTCTGCTAAGCTAACCGCCTTTACCACGTTCTCTGGCAATGAATTCCAGAGTTTAATTACACGTTGAGTGAAGAAAAAGTTTCTCCGCTTCGTTTTAAATTTACTACATTGTAGCTTCATCGCATGTCCCCTAGTCCTAGTATTTTGGAAAGCGTAAACAGACGCTTCACATCTACCCGTTCAACTCCACTCAATATTTTATAGACCTCTATCATATCTCCCCTCAGCCGCCTTTTCTCCAAGCTGAAGCGCCCTAGCCGCTTTAGCCTTTCCTCATAGGGAAGTCGTCCCATCCCCTTTATCATTTTCGTCGCCCTTCTCTGCACCTTATCTAATTCCACTATATCTTTTTTGAGATGCGGCGACCAGAATTGAACACAATATTCAACGCCCTATCACTTTCTGTAAAGCCATTACCACCCCTTCACTGTCTGTGCATCTAACCTAGTGCAGCAATCAGAGAATAGGGACATTGCTCCATCATGGTCTATGCATCCATCTCCACACCTTCACTGCCTGCGGATTCGGGATGTGGGGACTCCACCTTGTCGCTGTGTATCCATCACATCCTAGTGCTGCAGTCACAGGGTGGGGACACCGCCCTGTCACCACCCCCTCACTGTTTGTGCATTCATCACCGCCCAGTGTATCCATCCTAGTGCCTGCAGACGGAGACACCTTGTCAGTGTGCATCCATCCAGAATGGAGACACAACAGCCCTATCACCATCTTTACCCCACCCAAAGTGATGGGTGAGACTTTTACCCCAGAGGGACCATGACCGCTGCCTCCAAAGCATTTTCCATCCTGACTGGGCTCAGACGGACAAACCCGGTGTAGGATTCCAATTTTGGTCTCCCGCCCTTGCATCAAGTCACTCGGCTGAGCCCAGTTATCTCATGGTTCATGCAAATTACAGTGTGATATTATAGGAGAGACTAACCCCAGATTAGCACAAAGAAAACTCAAATTACTGGAAGGGTGGAAATGCCGAGGCACGCCATGGGAACTCTTGTTTATAACATCACTGAATGTAAACATTTCACCAATCCAGCAAAACCGCAGTGCTCATCCCAAACCTAAATACTTTTTAATCCTGTAAGAATGTCTCTTAACACACTCAAGCGTGTTTTAATCACACAATTAAGGTATGAAGATGGTATGCACCCAGGATTCACCCTCAGCCTTGTGAGCTGTTCCCCTCTCTGCTTCTCTAGACGGGGGGGGGGGGGGGGGGGCGGCAACGTCAGTTACATTTGACCCTTCAGCTGGAGGCATATTTTGAAAGCATTTAGACTTATAAAGTTACATAGTAACCTGTAGAACTTTGTAGCCTTAAGTGTTTTTTTTGTTTGTTACATTTGTACCCTGCGCTTTCCCACTCATGGCAGGCTCAATGTGGCTTACAGGGAGCAATGGAGGGTTAAGTGACTTGCCCAGAGTCACAAGGAGCTGCCTGTGCCAGGAATCGAACTCAGTTCCTCAGTGGAGGAGTGGCCTAGTGGTTAGGGTGGTGGACTCTGGTCCTGGGGAACTAACATAGTAGGTGATGGTGGGAAATGACCAAATAACCCATCCAGTCCGCCCAGTAAAGTGTCAGAGACTTGTAACTGCTTCTTCATTTTGCTTGCTCTTTCCCTGCCACTAGTGGTTCTATGTACTGATGACAAGGCGTGCTTCCTGGCATGAGCGTGTTGCATGTACCCATGCGTTTTGGCGAGGAATGCTTGCCAGACCCTTTGTGGATATGTTTGACTGTGTCTGTAGAGTTCTCAGTGTGTGAGTGTAGGTGTCTGTGGGTGTATGTACACAGATTAAAGCTAACTCCAATTAACAGACAATTATTAAATTAAGGTGTATATAACTGACTTTATTATATAATTGTGCTTGCAAATTTGGGCACATAAGCACCGCCATACTGGGAAAAGACCAAGAGTCCATAAAGCCCAGCATCCTATCTCTGACAGCGGCCAATCCAGGTTTCAAGAACCCGCCCCCCCCCCCCCCCCCCCAAAAAAAAAAAATTTTTTTTTTAATGTTCAATGGACTTTTTCCTTCAGGAATCTGTCCAATCCCCCCCTTAAACTCCGTAAGGCAAGCGGCAGTCACTGCATTCTCCGGCAACGAGTTCCAGAGTCCAACTACACGCTGAGTAAAGAAAAACTTTCTCCTATTTGTTTTAAATCTACCATATTCTAGCTTCATCTTGTGTCCCCTGGTTTTGTTGTTGTTTGAAAGTGTAAACAAACGCTTCACATCTGTCCGCTCTACTCCGCTCATTATCTTGTAGACTTCTATCATATCACCCCTCAGCCGCCTTTTCTCCAAGCTGAAGAGCCCTAACCTTCTCAGCCTTTCCTCATAGGGAAGTCGTTCCATCCCTTTTATCATTTTCGTCGCCCTTCTCTGCACCTTCTCCAATTCCTTTATATCTTTTTTGAGATGCGGCGACCAGACTTGGACACAATATTCGAGGTGCGGTCGCACTATGGAGCGATACAATTGCATTATAACGTCCTCGTGTTTGTTTTCCATCCCTTTCCTAATAATACTCAACATTCTGTGCGCTTTCTTAGCCGCCGCAGCACACTGAGCAGAAGTTTTAAACATCTTATCATGACTCCCAGATCCCTTTCTAGGTCTGTGACTCCTAACGCGGAACCTTGCATGCCATAGCTGTAATTTGGGTTCCTCTTACCCACATGCATCACTTTCCACTTGTCAACATTGAACATCATCTGCCACTTGGACGCCCAATCCCCCAGTCTCGCGAGGTCCTCCTGTAATCTTTCACACTCCTCCTGCGACTTGACGACCCTGAATAACTTTGTGTCATCTGCAAATTTAATTACCTCACTAGGTAAAGGATCATGGATTTGATATACCACTTTTCTGTGGTACAACCAAAGTAGTTTAGATTTCTTATATGCAGATACTTTCTCTGTCCTAGTTGGCTCACAATCTGAGTTTTGTACCTGGGGCAATGGAGGGTTAAGTGACTTGCCCAGAGTCACAAGGAGCTGCAGTGGGAATCGAACTCAGTTCCCCCAGGATCAAAGTCCGCTGCACTAACCACTAGGCTACTCCTCCACTCATTCCACCAATAAGAGCCAACCTCATCAGTGATGTCACAATGGCTTGATTGCCCGATACTTGGCTCACTTCTGATATTGTGATGTCATAAGGGAAAGGGAAATGGGACTTGATATACTGCCTTTCTGAGGTTTTTGCAACTACATTCAAAGTGGTTTACATATATTCAGGTACTTATTTTGTACCAGGGGCAATGGAGGGTTAAGTGACTTGCCCAGAGTCACAAGGAGCTGCAGTGGGAATTGAGCCCAGTTCCCCAGAATCAGAGTCCACTGCACTAACCACTAGGCTACTCCTCCACTCATTCCACCAATAAGAGCCAACCTCATCAGTGATGTCACAATGGCTTGATTGCCCGATACTTGGCTCACTACTGATATTGTGATGTCATAAGGGAAACGGGACTTGATATACTGCCTTTCTGAGGTTTTTGCAACTACATTCAAAGTGGTTTACATATATTCAGGTACTTATTTTGTACCAGGGGCAATGGAGGGTTAAGTGACTTGCCCAGAGTCACAAGGCGCTGCAGTGGGAATCAAACAGCAGGTTCTCGGCCCACTGCATTAGCCATTAGGTTACTAAAATAAGGGTGTGTCTTGTGTTCTTTCACAGGCAATTTCTCCAAATGGGTTATTTTTTGCACATACCATGATGAACCTCACTCCTAAGCCAGGGTATGTGGAGTATGATCTCAGTCTCTCGAATTTACAGCCAACACTCGCTGTAAAACTTGCATCGTGCCAAAGAGATCTTCCTTCTGCAGTTTGTAAGATGTTATGTGGATAGGGTTTGCTTGGAAATTCTTTTTAATGAAGCCTGTGGCACTGAAAACAAGGGGAAGTATTTCTGTATTTTTCTGCCAATTTTCTTGGTCTTGGACTGCATTTCTTAGTACTTGAGGATCCTTCTCTCTCCGTACGATTCACAGAATAATCGCTCAGAACTGGCATCTCTATAATTCAATGCCGTTCTGGTGTTTTTCTTTTTTTACCACTGCATCCAGCTTCCTTTCATGCAGCTTTTTGTCAGAATGGGGAGGTCCCAAATGGTTTATAACCCTCTTAATTTTCAACAGTTCTCTTAGAGTCATGATCCCAAGGTTTTCCGGTACAGTGTTCTCTCTGTATGCGTTGAGGGACAATTTCTAAATATTTTTTAGCTCTCATATGGTTATGGGTAGGACATCCCCCTCCCACAAATGTTGCATAAGCTAATGCTGAATTGGTCCACTTCCCCCACTGCCAGTATACCTTTCTGATCAAGAAAATCCGCCACAGGCGGAGAACTCGAACGCCCCACGAGAAAAACGGGTATAGAAGAAAGTGGGATGTTTGACCACGGGAAACCAAAAACTGGACAAGTGAATTCTTAAAACAGTTGTTTATTGATGAAAAAAGACTCGACACAAATGTTGTGTTTCGGCCGTTAGGCCTGCATCAGAAGTCTACAAAACACATATATACATGGATACATAATTAAGAAATACGACATGAAAACCAAAATTGCAAATCAAACAGGAAGCTAAAATATATATATATGCACAATAAAATACTTATAAAAATACAAACAGACAAAGAAAAAATCAATCTATGTATACATGATTCTATACATAGACATACATTGTTTATATAGGTGTGTATGAGTACATCTTAATCCGCACTTTAGATACTATCGTTACAGCCATGGGTGAGTGCGAAATAGAAGAAAAATAATAATAACAGAAAAATAAAGGAAAATATAAAATTATTGCACCAATTCACTCTCGGTGTGTAGTAAAATAGTAAAAATGAAAAATAAAAAAGTATGCCTTTCTGATCCTTACCTCCCCCCCCCCCCCCCCCCCACGTTCATGGTAAGTTAAAAATCAGGTACGTTAGGTTTCTTCTAGTCAACAGACAGCTCACAATCTAAAGCAGGGGAGGCTTAAGTGATTTTCCCAAGGTCATAGGGAGTAACAGTGGGAGAAGCGGGATTTGAACTCTGGCTTGGGATAAAGTCATACCTGGACTTTGTTCTCACGGGAAGCTTCGGAACCAAGAATAACGACACCTTTACTTCACATATGGAGGCAAAGCACCTGCGGACATTCATACTTGCTTTTTCCACAGATCCTTTTTGCTCTTGGAAGTAATGTGCACAGATTTGAAAATGCCATCTGTGAGTATTCTTTCTCGTCCCCGACCAACACATGCCCCTGGGATGCCTTCTCTTCTTGTGGCCTTGTGTGTACCTGAAGTCATATAGAGGGAGGGCAGGTTCAGGCTGCTGGCGGTGTGGGTTTCATGGGCAGAAAAGGTGCCGGTACTCAAATGCCAGGGCACCCTTCAGGGGTGGGGTGATCACTGAGGGACCCACCCCACAATAGCCAGGTCCCCTGCAACCAGTCACAGAATCTATGACAAGGCAGAATTGGTGTGTAGAGCCTGAGCTCTTTCATTAAAACTTAGGGTCCATGGGTGAAATTTAGCAGACAATGGAAAAGGTGCCGGTACCCCCAAGTACCCCTCAAAAAAAGCCCTTCTAAAGAGTGACAAGATTCCATGCAGAATCTCAAACAGCAGCAACATTCCATGTAGAACCCCAAAGAATTGCAAGATTCTGGAATCCTAAACAGCAGTGTGTTTTTTCTAGCGAAAAAGGTGCTGGTACTCAAATGCCAGGGCACCCTTCAGGGGTGGGGTGATCACTGAAGGACCCACCCCACAATAGCCAGGTCCCCTGCAACCACTCACAGAACCTATGACAAGGCAGAATTGGTGTGTAGAGCCTGAGCTCTTTCATTAAAACTTGGGGACCATGGGTCAGTTTTAGCAGACAATGGGAAAGGTGCCGGAACTCAGTACCCCCAAGTACCCCTTCAAAAAAAGCCCTGATCATGGGTGTGCACTGTATTTGGTCAATGAGTAAGTACACACACCCAGGGCCTGTATGCAGTAATTAGGTTCACTCTGTCTCAGTGCTTTTCAAATTTTTATCCAGTGGGATCCTATTTGATCCAGAAACGGGCCTTTTTTACTAGTATATATATATATTTTATTCAACAGCTTTTTAATTTACATAGTAGTAACATAGTAGATGACGGCAGAAAAAGACCAGCATGGCCCATCCAGTCTGCCCAACAAGATAAACTCACATGTGCTACTTTTTGTGTATACCTTACCTTGATTTGTACCTGTCCTTTTCCGGGCACAGACTGTATAAGTCTGTCCAGCACTATCCCCGCCTCCCAACCACGCCTCCCACCACCAGCTCTGGTACAGAACGTATAAGTCTGCCCAGCACTATCCCCGCCTCCCAACCACCAGCCCCGCCTCCCACCACCGGCTCTAGCACAGACCGTATAAGTCTGCCCAGCACCATCTCCGCCTCCCGCCACCAGCTCTGCCACCCAATCTCGGCTAAGCTCCTGAGGATCCATTCCTTCAGCACAGGATTCCTTTATGCTTATCCCACGCATGTTTGAATTCCATTACCGTTTTTGTTTCCACCACCTCCCGCGGGAGGGCATTCCAAGCATCCACTACTCTCTCCGTGAAAAAAAAAATTATTTGAAAGCTTCCCATATGTAGATATAAATAGCATGAAATCAAAACTGACTATCACTCAAGAACTGGAGACATAGTACATGCAAATTTATTGTACTTAATGACATGAACATAGTAAATGAGAGCAGAAAAAGACCCTCACGGCCCTTCCAGTCTACCCAAGAAGGCAGCCAGGGCCGCTGAATGGGATGCAAAATACACATACTAGTTGTTGATCTGTCCTTGCTATTTTCTGATCATAGACCATAGAAGTCTGTCTGGCACTGGCCTTACTACATAGCAGACTACAGGAGTTGCTGCAGCAGGGACTGTAGTCATTGTGGATATCATAGGCAACATTGATTGGGAATGCCCAATACAATACAAATTACCACTCCCTGCTGTTAGTAATTTGTAACCTGTCGTTAAAATCGTCCGAAGTACCTGAAGATTGGTGATTTGGACAAATTCCTGGAGGAAAAGTCCACAGTCTGCTATTGAGACAGACATGGGAAGCAACTGCTTGCCCCGAGATTGGTAGCATGGAAAGTTGCTACTCTTTGAGATTCTGCATGGAATCTTGTCACTCTTTAGGATTCCAGAATCTTGCTGTTCTTTGGGGTTCTACATGGAATGTTGCTGCTCTTTGAGATTCTGCATGGAATCTTATCACTCTTTAGGATTCCAGAATCTTGCTGTTCTTTGGGATTCTACATGGAATGTTGCTGCTCTTTGAGATTCTGCCTGGAATCTTGTCACTCTTTAGGATTCCAGAATCTTGCTATTCTTTGGGGTTCTACATGGAATGTTGCTGCTCTTTGAGATTCTGCATGGAATCTTGTCACTCTTTAAGATTCCAGAATCTTGCTATTCTTTGGGATTCTACATGGAATGTTGCCACGATTTGGGTTTCTGCCAGGTACTTGTGACCTGGCTTGGCCACTGTTTGGAAAACAAGATACTGGGCTAGATGGACCATTGGTCTGACCCAGTATGGCTACTCTTATGTCCTATATTAGCTATCCTGAAAACCAGACTGACTGTGGAATCCCTAGGAAAGATTTAGAGAGTCCTTGAGACCCTCCCCTGCTGTTCACTGCTTGCTATGAACTACACACATTTTTCTGAAAACAACAGACAGTTTGCATGGGAGTACTCTCAAAAAATTAATTGTGGAAAAGGAAGAAACCATCCTTCAAGAAATACAGCTTGAAGTATTAGGTGAAGTCGCTATGTGGATCAGGAAACCTGATTGTGTACTTAGCAGACCACAGGAGTAGCTGCAGCAAGGGCTGGAGAGGACCCTCGCTGATAACCCAAGCTTGGGGTCCTAGACTGCCCGCCACAGCTAACTGACAGCCCCTGGGCCGGCTGGCTTTTGTCAGACTTAAAAGTTAGGAGCTGTACTTAACTCCATCAAACAGTTGGGTGTCTGGAGAAAAGTGTGTGATTGGGGGAGGGGGGGCAGAAGATTTGGCTGGGAGCGATGTGGGATAACAGTCTGTTTTCTCAGAAGTAGTAATGAATGTTGAGGGCTACTAGTTTAGGTGGCGACGCTGGTAATTGGGAAGCAAAACCAGTGCTGGGCAGACTTCTACGGTCTACGCCCTGATTGTGACTGAATAGATAGGGATGGGCTGGAGTGTAAATTTTAAGGGGCTTCCACATTAACTTCAGAACTTTTAGTACAAGAACAGTGCTGGGCAGACTTCTATGGTCTGTGCCCTGAGAAAGGCAAGGACAAATCAAACTCAGGTATAAAGTATCACATACTATGTAAAATGAGTTTATCTTGTTGGGCAGACTGGATGGACCGTACAAGTCTTTATCTGCCATCATTTACTATGTTACTCTTTGGGGTTCTACATGGAATGTTGCTACTAATTGGGATTCCGGAATCTTGTAACTCTTTAGGATTCCAGAATCTTCAGAACTTTTAGTACAAGAACAGTGCTGGGCAGACATCTATGGTCTGAGAATGTCAAGGGCAAATCAAACTCGGGTATACATATAAAGTATCACATACCATGTAAAATGAGCTTATTTTGTTGGGCTGACTGGATGGACCATACCGGTCTTTATCTGCCGTCATTTACTATGTTACTATGTAAAAAGATTGGATATGAGATGTTTGTGGAAGTGACTGGGACAGAGCAGAGTAGTGAGCAGGAAGGAGAGTAATATACAGAAGTTATGGAGCAGGGGGAGAGAGGAGAGTGGTTGGAAGGGAAAGACATGGAGGTGGGAGGCAAGAATGAAGTTGAGAGTGCGTAGGGATATATCACAGTCCAAACCCCTCTGACTGCTGCTCCCTGATGGAATGTGGGGGGAGTACATGAGGAGTTTAGGAATAGCCTGGTGGTTAGTGCATTAGACTTTGATCCTGGGTAACTGGGTTTGTTTCCCACTACAGCTTCCTGTGTCCCTGGGCAAGTCACTTTACCCTCTATTGCCCCAGGTACAAAATAAGTGCCCATATGTAAACCACTTTGAATGTAATTAACAGGCAGTACGTCAATTCCCTGTCCCTTAAAAACAGCACCCCTTGAAGGGGACCTGCTGAGGGGAGGTTGGGCAGACTGGGTGGACCGTGCAGGTCTTTTTCTGCCGTCATCTACTATGTTACTTGCTGGAAATTGCATTCAGTCTTGGAAAACATAAACTTGGGGCTGACTAGGTAATTTCATTGTCTCTTGTTGTTAAATTACTCCACTTATTTAGCCTTTTAAGTCTCTGTTATGGTTTTATATAAATAGTGTTTTAGAATCTAGTTTAGTATTTTAGGTTGCATTTTAGTGCTTGGTATAACATCAGTTGAGTGAAGCCTCTGTTTAGTGTTTAATTCCCTCCTCCCTGCACCCCAAGGCTGATCTTTGATTTATAGGCTCTCCTGCCAATTAGGAGGAAGACTTTTGCAGATTTAAAATTTTTTCGGGCAGTTTTTTATTTTTATGCCTGATTTATTTATTTTAGGAACGGGTTTATTTAAATTCTAAGTTTATGTTGCTGGGAAAACTGTTGTTTATTTTTTTTTCTCTTATCTTAGTAGAGAGGACTTAGTTTAATTTTCTCTTTATGGAGCTTCTTTGCTTGCTTGCTCCAGGATTTCTTTTTTTTTTACCTTCATTTCAAAAGGAGCAGTGACCTAAATACTACTACTACTTAACATTCCTAGAGCGCTACTAGGGTTACGCAGCGCTGTACAAAATAAACAAAGAAGGACGGTCCCTGCTCAAAGGAGCTTACAATCTAAAGAACGAAATGTCAAGTTGGGCAGTCTAGATTTCCTGGGTAGAGGTGTAGAGGTTAGGTGCCGAAGGCGACATTGAAGAGGTGGGCTTTAAGCAGAGATTTGAAGATTGGGAGGGAGGGGGCCTGACGTAGGGGCTCGGGGAGTTTGTTCCACGCGTGGGGTGAGGCGAGGCAGAAAGGGCGGAGCCTGGAGTTGGCGGTGGTGGAGAAGGGTACTGAAAGGAGGGATTTGTCCCCCCACTTCTGAGGGTTACATTAGATCTTACCCAAAAGCAGACAGCAGTGGAAAAGTTAGGGTCTTTGGTAGGGATTTTTACGTTTGCCATTTTCTTTCTGCCAAATACTTCTGCAACTGCAGTGTGGCTGGGAAACGTTGTGTCACCCAAGCTGATGCCCCAATTACATTTTCTGCCTCTGTGCAGACAGAAAATGTGACCCCAGGCAGTGGCGTTCCTGGACTCGATGGCACCCGGGCGCTGATGCGCACCCTCCCCCCCCCGCTAGATGACACCTCCCCGCCTCCGGTGAAATGACCCCCCCCCCCCCGCGTGCACGCCACTGGGGGGGGGTGCCGTGGCGCGCGCCTGCTCCTCTGAGTTCGCTAAACTTCGTTTGTTCGCTGCAGCTCCCTCTGCCCCGGAACAGGAAGTAACCCCCCAGCGGCGTGCACCCGGGGTGGACCGCCCCCCCCTTGGTACGCCACTGACCCCAGGAGAAGAAGGTCTGATTCCACGTGCAAGATATCTTCAGCTTGGATCCTTCATGAAAGAAGTAAGAGGAGGTGGTAAGGTTGAGAATCATCCATCAGAATGAGAAATACATCGATGAAATGTTTCTTGAAGCCTCAAAGGTTTTCAGCGGTGGGGAAGAAGAACCTGTGTTGAAAGAGGACAACTGGACTCAGATCATCACTGATCCAGCAACTTTGGTGATTTTGAGCTCCGATTCTTCTTCTCTCTGGGATGCTACTACTACTACTATTTAGCATTTCTACAAGGCGTACGCAGTGCTGCACAAACATAGAAGAAAGACAGTCCCTGCTCAAAGAGCTTACAATCTATTAGACAAAAAAAATATGCTCTCATTTCCTCCACATCCGGGGCTGCATATCGATTCTTCAGTTCAAGGGCAGGTGGACTCATCCATCTGAAGACCAGACATGATGTCCTGGGAGGTGTTCTGTCTTCCAGGTGCCATAATTCAAGATGTTACAAAGAGCTTGCCGAGACTCATCAAACCAAATGACTATTATCCAGTGCTACTCATGTCGCCATAAATGATACTGCTAAGTACCCCTCCGAACTTATCAAAAGTGACTTCATGGCTCTGGGAGAGAGGGTGAAGCAGAAAGGTGTACAGGTGGTATTCTCGTCGATCCTCCCTGTTGAGGATAAAGGCCAAGGCAGAGAAGCTCCCATCCTGGAGATGACTATGTGGCTGAGAAGATGGTGTAGTTAAGAGCATTTTGGCTTCCTGGATTATGGGATTCTTTTGCAAGGGCTGCTGAACAGAGATGGTGTCTCAATCTACCAAAGAAGGAGAAGAAGTGTTTTCAGCAGCAGACTGGCTAACCTACTGACGACGGCTTTAAACTAGAATTGCTGAGGAAGGGTGATCAAAGCCCTCAGGTAAGTGCAGCATTAAATTCCTCTACACAAAAGGGAAAAAGGGGCAACATCTGGAAAATCCTATATAATAATTCTCACCTCCCTGGAGGTGGTGGTCTGCTAGGCAGACACTCACTGACGTCAGGACAGCTGATTCCAAGGCAAGGGGAGGAGTATCCCTACTCCTCCCCCTGCCTCAGAATCAGCTGTCACCCCCCGCGCTACAGCCCCCTCGACCCCCCCCCCCCCGGCCCACCGAAAACCGCCGCCGTTGTGGACTACCTGTGCTGACGGGGGACCCAAACCCCCCGACAGCCAAAGTGCTGTTGTGCCCTTCGCGTTGTTTGCCTTGCCTTCAGAAATGGGCCTTTTTTACTAGTAGTATATACTAATGCCCAAAGTATGGGAAGTAAGGTTTTAGATATTAAGGATCGGATGGAAGAAGCTGATTTGGATTTAGATGATCACAAAGGTTATCAATAGAAATCAAACAAAATAAAACATGGAAAAGAAAATAAGATGATACCTTTTTTATTGGACATAACGTAATATATTTCTTGATTAGCTTTCAAAAGTTGCCCTCTACTGTCACAAAGAACCGTGACTGGGCTATAGTTATACCGGGCTATAATCTGTTTAGGAAAGAGAGAGGGTGGCATTATAGATTTAAAATAATCTTAAAGCCACACAGTTGCAGAACCTACAGGGTGAGGAAGAGGCAGTGTGGGTTAATCTGGAAAGAGGGAACAGCAAATGTATTTACATTTGGTGTGATATGAAGGCCTCCTTCACAGAGAGAATAAGTGGATAGAGATTTAGTTGAAGACATTCAAATATAGCTGTGAAAGGGGAAGTACTACTAATAGGTGATTTAGTTGATTGGGGTATCCCTAATGTGGAGTTTTTTGCTAGAAGGATGCTTGAGTGCATAGGGAGAGGAATGGCCACTAGGAAAAAGGAGGTGATGACGTCCCTGAATAAGACTCTGGTGAGACCTCATTTAGAATCTTGTGTACAATTCTGGAGACCTCAACTTCAAAAAGATATAAACAGGATGGAGTCAGTCCAGAGGGCTACTAAAATGGTCAGTGGTTTTTGTCTTAGAGCGTATGGGGACAGACTTGAAGATCTCAATATGTTTACCTTGGAAGAAAGGTGGGAGAGGGGAGATACGATAGAGACATTTAAATACTTATGTGGCATAAATGCACAGGAATCTCTTTCAATTGAAAGGAAGCTCTGGAACGAGGGGGCATAAGATGAAGGTGAAAAGGGGATAGATTCAGAAGTAACGAGTGAATTCATGGAACGGCCTCCCGGTGGAAATGGTGGCGACACAGACTGTGTCTCGGTTCAAGAGAGCTTGGGGACAAGTACATTGGATCATAGGGAGAGTAGACGACATGGATGTGCAGACTGGATAGGCCATATGGTCTTTATCTGCCTACATTTTTCTTTGTTTGCTTGCTTCGTGTGGAGTGTGGACTCTTGTTTATGCTTTCGATATTCCTGATGCAAACTTGACTTCAGGCTTCAAAAAATACCCCCGAAACATGGTTCGTGTCGCACCAGATCGAAGGACTGTTCATTAAAGATTTCCTGCCTTTCTCATCCACTCAACTGTTTCTCTTTGTTTGCTTGCTTTGTGCGGAGTGTGGACTCTTGTTTATGCTTTCGATATTCCTCATGCAAACTTGACTTCAGGCTTCAAAAAATACCCCTGAAACACGGTTCGTGTCGCACCAGATCGAAGGACTGTTCATTAAAGATTTCCTGCCTTTCTCATCCACTCAACTTTCTCTTTGTTTGCTTGCTTTGTGCGGAGTGCGGACTCTTGTTTGTGTTTTCGATATTCCTGATGCAAACTTGACTTCAGGCTTCAAAAAATACCCCCGAAACACGGTTCGTGTCGCACCAGATCGAAGGACTGTTCATTAAAGATTTCCTGCCTTTCTCATCCACTCAACTGTTTCTCTTTGTTTGCTTGCTTTGTGCGGAGTGCGGACTCTTGTTTGTGTTTTCGATATTCCTGATGCAAACTCGACTTCAGGCTTCAAAAAATGCCCGTGCATGGCAAAATGTCTACCACAGACAGTCACACAACCTGTGACAATATGTCACTGTAAGACAGGAATTTTAGGGTGTTCAAAATAGACACTGAGATTGCCTGTACTGGACCTCAGAGCTGCTCTAGGGACAAGCACTGAGGTGAGCTTTGCTGGGGGCAGTAGGCTCCCCAAACTCAGGGTCAGAAAAGCCACTGGTTTCCTGCTCAGGAGCAAGGTCAAAGAAACTCTTGACTGCTTCAAGAATAACTTCTCAGCACTGTGCGTGTTTTCGCCATCGTAGGAAAACGAAGGTTGTCTGCCTAGAAGCAACCCTATAAGACCATTCCCATACCACCAGAAATCATTCAGGCCCCACTAAAGGCAAAGACCCCAACATCCCCCCCCCCCCCCCCCTAGCCACAAGTACAGCATGTAATGGTGCAGAAAACTGGACAGACGTCAGCTCTGAGTTAACTCAAAACTAAGTTCAAGCAGCATAACCAGCCCCTCATCAGGAAATATCCTGGTTGTGGCAGGTTCTTCCCTTCAAGAACACCCGGACGATGATTACCAAAGACAAGTGGGTGCTGCAGATTATGACAGAGGGCTACAAACTCCAGTTCTGTCAGTTTGCAAGGGATTGCTCTTTTGTACCCTGGTGAATGGAGGCGTCCTATGAAAACCTCCACCAAACAGAGAGAGTCCCTCGAAAGGAGGCCCAATTCTACTCCAGGTATTTAAGAGTAAAGGTAAAGGGTCATGGATTTGATATAGTACAACCAAAGTGGTTTACATATATGATGCGCAGATCCTTTCTCTGTCCCTAGTGGGCTCACAGTCTTAAGTTTTGTATCTGGAGCAATGGAGGGTTAGGTGACTTGCCCAAGGTCACAAGGAGCCACAGTGGGACTGGAACACAGTTCCCTACATTCTCAGCCCGTTTCAGTAACCATTAGGCTACTCCTCCAAATGCCTGGGAGGTTTGTGACTCATCTTGGATTATTGCGATGTGGCCACATTTCTCTGGAAAGAAAAGTACAAGGTGAAATTGCTTCAAACCATCCTCTCGCTGATAGATTGGTTATGCTTACTAAACCTAAAAGATTTTATTTTTATTTATTTTTTTTATATTTAATTTCTTACATACTTCCTACAAGCCCAAAAGTTATCGAAGTGGTGTACATTTAGGTATAGTAGGTATTTTTCTGTCCCTGGGGGGTTTACTATCTTGAGTTTGTACCTGAGCCAATGGAGGTTTAAGTGACTTGCCCAAGGTCAGGGTAGGATTTGACTTGGGCCCTGCTGGTTCTTACTTCTCTGCTTTAACCATTAGACTGCTCCTCCCACATCCTCATTCATCTTTCTCACAGAAGAATTCTAAGATGCTCAATAAAAGGGATTCACTGTTGGTATAAAGCTCTACTGTTTGGGGGAAGAATGCTGGCTTCGGCCTAACCCCTGGTAAGCCTTTTCTTGGCTGAGAGGTGCCCATTGATTTGGATGTCCCTGGGAGAAGGACGTCCACCTTCCGTTTTATGTCGAAAGATGGACAGCCTTCTCTTTCGAAAATGAGCCCGTTGGTCTCTTAGCAAACCCAATGATTTTCTCCAAGTACCTTGTGATGGCAGCAACCCATTTCAGGAAATAAGGAACATTTGTTCTGCCATACTTCAGTAACTGGCTGATTAAAATATACACCGTTTCAGGATTGGAAATAATCTTGGGGCTGTTAATGTTTTTTTCTTACATTTGTACCCCGTGCTTTCCCACTCATAGCAGGTTCAATGCGGCATACATATTGTATACAGGTACTTATTTGTACCTGGGGCAATGGAGGGTTAAGTGACTTGCCCAGAGTCACAAGGAGCTGCCTGTGCCTGAAGTGGGAATCGAACTCAGTTCCTCAGGACCAAAGTCCACCACCCTAACCACTAGGCCACTCCTCCACTCCTCTAGGCCTTGGATTTCATATGCAAAAACTGAGCAGCTCTGAAACGCTGCTGCCGACTGCCAAGCTTGGCAATAGGGAGTTCTGGGCACCTGGTGAGGCTTGAGGATCCCTGCCAGCTACAGCAAGGGTGCACCATTGTCGGATGGGCCTGAGCTCAAAGCGAGTTGGCCCCTGTCCATCCAGGTCCACCCGTCTCTACACCACTGTCTCAGAATGATTCGATCTTTGAGGCCATTTCTAGATACTCAACTGCTTAAGACACTAGTCCAGTAGAGATTACCAATTTCAAACTTTCACCTTTACAGATAAGCTGGACGATATTCAAAGTGCGTTAACTAGCTGGGAACGGCCACCAAGTAGTTAACTCGCTTGTTCGCTGCTAAAAATGATCCGTTAATGCCGAACTTCAAGCTGGCTATGTGGGAGGGTATTTAGGGAAAGTCCGGTTACATCCCGATATTCAGACGTAACCGACCAGGTTTAGCGGATAAATAAGACCGGATAAGTAGCAGTCCTATCTTTATGGCCGGTTAAGTCTGAATATTAACTTAACCAGTCATGCGCTATCTGGCTTTAAAAAAAAAGATGGAAATTTAATGCTCAGCATTGACTTTCCGGTTTTAGCGCTGGTGGCATACAAAAAACTGTTGTCTGCCGCTGGCTGAATATCGGGAGAGGGGAAGGTGTTTTATACTGGTTCACGTCTGTACTTCTCTGCTCATTCCTCACCGTCCAACTCGGTACCCGCAGTCTTTCAATACTAATCTTTTTGTTATTTATCAAGTCGTAAATTAAGGCTTGATAGCACTCGCTCTGTGGCTTTTAGCTGTACAGCTCCTTTCTTGTGGAATTTTCTTCCTGTTGAACTTCAGGTAGAGCCTTCATTCACGAAATGTAAATCTTCTCTTAAAACTTGGCTTTCCACTCATGCACACTATTAATCCTCTTTTGATGATTTTACGTTAGACCTTGCCTGTCTTTCTCTTTACATTCTCTCCTTCATAATCCTTTTGTGTTCTGCTTGTTTGGGTAATTTGTGCTTTGGTTAACTGATGTGCTGTTCATCCCCTCCCTTTTTGTGTTGGGTTGGATTATAAGATTTAATCTTTTTGTTTTATATCGTCCCGTTCTGCTTTTATTATTTATTTATTTAAAACATTTATGTACTGGGCTTTGGTATGTCAATCACTTTAAATAAATAAATAAAATCATAAGTGCATAAGTATTGCCACACTGGGACAGACCAGCATCCCGTTTCCAACAGTGGCCAATCCAGGTCACAAATACCTGGCAAGATCCCAAAAAAGTTCAATACATTTTTTTTACTGCTTATCCCAGAAATAAGCAGTGAATTTTCCCCAAGTCCAATGTAATAATGATCTGTGGACTTTTCCTTTAGGACTCCATCCAAACCTTTTTTAAACCCCACTAAGCTAACCACCTTTACCACATTCTCTGGCAACGAATTCCAGAGTTTAATTACACGTTGAGTGAAGAAATATTTTCTCCGATTCATAATAAATGTACTACTTTGTAGCTTCATCGCATGCCTCCTAGTCCTAGTATTGTTGGAAAGAGTAAACAAACGATTCACGTCTACCCATTCCAATCCACTCATTATTTTATAGACGTCTATCATATCTCCCCTCAGCCGTCTCTTCTCCAGGCTGAAGAGCCCTAGACGCTTCAGTCTTTCCTCATAGGGAAGTCATCCCGTCCCCTTTATCATTTTTGTTGCCCTTCTCTGTACCTTTTCTAATTCCACTATATCTTTTTTTGAGATGGGGCGACCAGAATTGAGCACAATATTCGAGATGTGGTCACACCATGGACTGGTACAGTAGAATGCAATCAATCCCCCACAATTTTTCTAGACTGCTGGAAACATTTTATGCATCCTAACTGGAGTTCAGTACCAACTGAGCAATATTTCCTTAATTTTAGTAACGAATAGCTCCCTCCATTGCTTTTCAGACAAATCTTCCCCAAGGTCAGATTCCCACACCTTCATCTGCTCGAATCTCTGGAACATTCAACCTCTGAAAATCTATTGCAACTTTTTGACACCCTTTCTCCATCCAGAGCTGCTCATGGAGAGTAAATAAATTCTTGCCTAATTATCCTTTGCTGCTCTGCCCCCTTTAAGTAATTTACTACTTCTAGTGATTGCTATAGATCCGACTCTCTCAATCTTTGTGATGCTGTTCAAGAGTTAGCACTCAAACCCCCCTTGAGAATTGTACAAAAGTCCAAACACCTTCCTTTTCCCATTTTAAATAAATGATTCCCTCTAGGCCAGGTATACAATCTTCATTAAACTGAATTGGCACCAGCAAGGAAACTCTCTCCGCTCTTCTCTTTTAATTTATCCCACAATCTCAAAATATGCTGTTGTCAGGATTGTGAGTTCTTGTACCAAGTGGAGCACAGATGGATGCAATGATACGCCTCCAGCCTCTGCCTGGCGGCCGATCAACCCCAAGGTTCATCTGCGGTGACTGCCGTTCCCCGGGGGTTGAGCCCCCCAGGTGCGGGCAGCCGACAGAACTTATGCGGGAAGCTGAGGAGAGGGGCGCTGAGGAACCAGCCGGAGGGAACGGAAGGGAATGGTCCTGGTACAAGCAATGTTCAACAGGCAGGCAGCAGGCGAGGGACCAGCAGAAGAAGCAGACTACAGAGTAGTAACACCTCGGCCGCCAAGCAGAGTACGGGGGGGGGGGGGGGGGTGTCATCCTGCTCAGCAGTGTTCCACTTGGCACAAGAACTCACAAATCTGACAATAGTGCACCTTTTGAGAAGCTAAGTACAATTTAAATGAAAGTTGTTTGGAACATGTTAATTAAAAGTAAAGTTTGAGTGAAAGTAGAGAGGTTGAAAGGTTTTATGCCTGTGATGGATACATCAGAAGTCTGAGGCTTTTCCTTCCTATTTTTCATATATAAACATATATAACTTTTTGGAGTATGTAAGACTGAACACAGTGTTTATAGTGAAGTATTATTGTTTTGGTGACAATTGATTCAAAGTGCGGCAGCAAGACTCATAGAAGTTTGCAAGCAACTTGACTACATCGCACCATTTTTGCAAAAACTTCATTGGCTACCAGTACAATACAGGGCTAAATTTAAAACTCTATCCAGCTCATTTTCGAAAGGGACCGCCGGCGATCTTCCGACACAAATCGGGAGATCGCCAGCGATCTCCTAATCCCAGCCAAATCGGTATTATCGAAAGCCGATTTTGGCCGGCCCCAACTGCTTTCTCGTTGCAGTGCCGGCCAACCTTCAAGGGGGCGTGTTGGTAGGGTAGTGAAGGCGGGATGGGGGCGTGGTTACGGGATGGCCAGCTTCGCCTTATAATGAAAACAAAAAGGGCCGGCTCAAATGAGATTTTGCCGGCCAGACTTGGTCCATTTAATTTTAGGACCAAGTCTGAAAAAAGTGCCCCAACTGACCAGATGACCACCGGGAATCACCTCCCCTTACTCACCCAGTGGTCACCAACCCCCTCCCACCCAAAAAAAAAGCTTGAAATGTCATACCCAGCTCCTTGACAGCAGTATGCAGATCCCTGGAGCAGTTTTTAATGGGTGTTATGCAGGTCGCTGGAGCAGTTTTTAGTGGGTGCAGTGCACTTCAGGCAGGTGGATCCAGGCCCACCCCCCCCCCCCCACCTGTTCCACTTGTGGTGGTTAATGTTGAGCCCTCCAAAAAAAAACCCAAAACCTACTGTACCCACATGTAGGTGCCCCCCTTCACCCCTTAGGGCTATGGTAATGGTGTAGAGTTGTGGGGAGTGGGTTTTGGGGAGGATTTGGGGGCTCAGCACCCAAGGTAATGGTGCTATGCACCTGGAAGCTATTTTTTTTTAAATTTTTTAAGTGCCCCTAGGGTGCCCGGTTGGTGTCCTGGCATGTCAGGGGGGCCAGTGCACTACAAATGCTGGCTCCTCCCACGACCAAATGCCTTGCATTTCGCTGGGTTTGAGATGGCCGGGACAGATTTCCATTATGGCTGGAAAACGAAGCCACCCATCTCATGTAAACCTGGCGATCCTGCTCTAAACCCGGCAAGCGATTTGGTCGGCGCCAATGCGTATTTTGAAAATACGCTTGACTCCGCCGCCTCACGGAGCTGGCCCCGAAGATGGCCAACCATAGATTTGGCCGGCGCCGTTCGATTATGCCCCTCTATGTCTGCTAGTGGTAAGGTCTCACGCGGTAACCGTGTGGTAATCGTCTACGCGCATAGAATGACGATTACCGCCCGATTTCTGCCACGTGCCAGAAAACAAAAATTATTTTCCGGCACACGTAGCGGATGCGCGTCAAAAATGAAATTACCGCAAGGGCACGCGGTAGCCAGCCGCTAACTCCAAATTGACACACATCGGGTGAGCGTAGGTACCTATGCAGCTTAGTAAAAGGGCCCCTAACTCTTCCTACTTTCTTACCTATCTATATGCTCCATCTTTGCTTTACCCTTCACTATCAATTAAAATGTTCTATTACGTATTGTGTTGACACTGTAAGTAGTAGACTATGCCATACTTTGTATTCTTGTTTGATACAACAATCTTTATTTATTTATTTATTTATTTGTTGCATTTATACCCCACATTTTCCCACCTATTTGCAGGCTCAGTGTGGCTTACAAGTAACCGTAAAGGCATTTGCCGTTATGGTTGATAACAAATACAAGATTGTGTTGTGGTCAGATGAGGTAGATGTGATTCAGGTGTCATTGGGTTGAGGGGAATGATGATAGTAAGTTGTCCAGTACGATCCTTGATTGTGTTGTGTTGCTGGGTGTGGGGAGTTATGTTGGATCGGAGGGATAGGCTTTTTTGAAGAGGTGAGTTTTTAATGATTTCCTGAAGTTTAGGTGGTCATGTGTTGTTCTCATAGCATGCGGGAGTCCATTCCATAGTCGTGCGCTCATGTAGGAGAAGCTGGATGCAAATGTTGTTTTGTATTTTAGCCCTTTGCAGTTTGGGTAATGTAGGTTTAGGTATGGTCACGCTGATCTGGATCTGTTTCTATTTGGTAGATCTATGAGGTCTGTCATGTATCCTGGGACTACGCCGTAGATGATTTTGTGGACCAAAGTGCAGATTTTGAAGAAGATCCGTTCTTTGATTGTGAGCCAATGTAACTTTTCTCGGAGGGGTTTAGCGCTTTCGAATCGTGTTTTACCATATATCAATCTGGCTGCTGTGTTTTGGGCGGTTTGGAGTTTTTTTGTGAGTTGTTCTTTGCATCCCGCGTAGATTCCGTTGCAGTAATCTGCGTGGTTTAGGACCATTGATTGTATTAATTTGCAAAAGGTTTCCCTCGGGAGGAAAAATTTTATTCGTTTGAGTTTCCACATTGAGTAAAACATTTGAAGAAAATACGCCAAGTTTGTTAAAAACAAATCAGAATTTTTTTTTTTTTAACAAGTAGTTCTACTTGGTTATTTAGTCCACAATTAGAAGGTTCCTTGAATATACATTCCAAAGGAAGTTGGATTATCCTATATAATAAGACGCACCTCCAACATTCTGAAGCCGAGAAAGTGAAGCTTTCAAGCCTTGAAGCATTCCTGCAACGTTCCGGAACTACGTGTGGTCAATTGAGGAGATGGAGCCTTACAGAGCGCACGAATGCTTCAAGGCTTAAAGGCTTCTCTCTCTCTCTCTCTCTCTCTCTCTCTCTCACTCTCTCTCTCTCACTTTCTGTCTCTCACATATACTCTCGAGAAGCACTGACCAACCACACAGCAGCATGAGGCCCCGCCCTTGCCGCAACCCCCCCCCCCCCCAGGAGAACGTTGGAGGTGTGTTTTATTATATAGGATGTGCTCGGTGCTTTTCTGTAGCACATGGGGGAATTTAATATATGCTGATTAAAGTGGAGGAGTGGCTGGAGGGGGGGCAGGGGAAAAAGGAGAATCGCTGGGTGGCTGGAGGGGGGGCAAGGGAACAGAGGACACTCGCTGGGTGGCTGGAGGGGGGCAAGGGAAAAAATCGCTGGGTGGCTGGAGGGGGGGCAAGGGAAAAAGGAGAATCGCTGGGTGGCTGGAGGGGGGGGCAAGGGAACAGAGGACACTCGCTGGGTGGCTGGAGGGGGCAAGGGAAAAAATCGCTGGGTGGCTGGAAGGGGGCAAGGGAAAAAGGAGAATCGCTGGGTGGCTGGAGGGGGGGCAAGGGAACAGAGGACACTCGCTGGGTGGCTGGAGGGGGGCAAGGGAAAAAGGAGAATCGCTGGGTGGCTGGAGGGGGGCAAGGGAAAAAGGAGAATCGCTGGGTGGCTGGAGGGGGGCAAGGGAACAGAGGACACTCGCTGGGTGGCTGGAGGGGGCAGGGGAAAAAATCGCTGGGTGGCTGGAGGGGGGGCAAGGGAAAAAGGAGAATCACTGGGTGGCTGGAGGGGGGGGGGCAAGGGAACAGAGGACACTCGCTGGGTGGCTGGAGGGGGGCAAGGGAAAAAATCTCTGGGTGGCTGGGGGGGGGGGACAGAGGAGACACACTCGCACCTAGCAGTCTCACTCTGTGTCACACACTCGCACATTCACTCTCTCTCTCTGTCACACACAGTCAATTTCACACATACTCTCTCAAACATACACACTCCGAGGAAAACCTTGCTAGCGCCCGTTTCATTTATGTCAGAAACGGGCCTGTTTTACTAGTAGAGGTAATAGTTATAGGTAAACTATAGGTAGTCACCCCCTATTTTAACATCTGAACAGCTAAACATTTGCAACTTCACCGATAATTCCCTGAGCATTCAAAAAAAAAAACCTGCGCAATTGGAGAGGTTAAAAAAAACCCACATATTTCTTATCTTTGAGGAAAAGAATACATTTACGTGGAAATCGTAGTTGGAAACGGGCATTCAATGCTAAAGCCTCTTGTCTCATTCCAAGGAATTTTTTTCTCCATTCCTGAGTCCATTTGGAAATATCAGGAAAAATCAATACTTTTCCTCCTTAAAACAAAATAGGCTGGGCTTTTTGGAAATATAATCTCAATAATGCTTCCTTGTCCTGTAGAAATACAAAAGAGACCAGAAGTGTAGCTCTGGTTTTTACTTCTTCCTCAGATTAAGTAGAGATCTCTAAATTGTCCAATGAAACTTCCTGTTGAGGCTGATCTTCAGGTTTCTCCTGATTTTTTTTTGCTGATTCAGCATAGTTGTCATATAATATATATTTTTTGAACAGATGGAAAAGAGTGTTCTGAATATTTAAAATTCTCTTTTAGGAATTTTTGGAACATGTCCCTTGGTGAAGTAAATCTTGAATAAGGAAAATTTAATATTTGTAGATTTACTTTGTATTGTGATATGAATATTTTTACAGCGGTAATTGTCTATTGCTCATGTTTGATTTATAAATCCTAATAAATAAAATTAAAATAAATTTGATAAAAGCCATTTTGTTCACATATATTTGGATTACTAGTACAAGCGCTTGTATTATGTGTCAGCTTGACTACTGCGCTGCGTAACCCTAGTAGCACTTTAGAAATGTTAAGTAGTAGTAGTAATTTGTCTTCTCTCGGTTACTCTAGATCAGCGCTTTGAAATATGGCAGTGAGCTTGATTTGTCAGGCTTCGATATGGGGTAGCATAACCCCTCGAGGACATGACATTGACTTCCTATGGAGGAATTAAATTATGAGTGTGGGTGTTCAGTGTTTTATATGCGTTGGCTCCTGTATCATTAATGTCCGTACTATCACTCCTCACACTGAGAAAGGGCCTTAGGGCGGAGAGTCAGCTAAAACTTATCTTTCCCTGGATGTTAACAGTGAAATGTAAGCGAGTAACACGCTCCATCTATTTCCTATCTAGCAGCCAGTATTTGGGAATTCGTTACCAAGTGGAGTTAGAGATTAAGATTCAGGAATAAATTGAAAGCTAGTCACTCGGTATTGCGGTAATTAAACGCAGAACTTTTGTCTTTCTGTAATGATATATATAGTTTGTTGGTTGCTCTTATTTTGTAACTTCTCAGTCTGGTTGACCGACTGGTTTTGCTTTTATTTTGTAATCTGCATTGAAACAGGAGGTAATTGTAGAAAGGAATGTAATAATTGTAATAGCTAACTAAAATAACTATATAAAATTACCCTAAATGTTAAAATCATTAATGTAAGCTGGACTTGCTTTTTAACTGGTAACCAGTGTAATCTTTCCAGTGCGGGACAACCTTTTCCCTCCTAATGCTACCTGTCGGCATTCTTGCAGCTGTGTTTGAATAATTAGTGAGGTCCTTATTAGGCCCCACTTAGGACCTGTTACAATAGTCCCTTGCAATCCAGACTAAGGCTTGTGCCACTGAGTGAAGTGTCCCCCCGCCCCCCTCATTTGAAAACTCTTTCAGCTGTTTCACAAATCTGAGTTGAAAGTAGGTCTTTTGAGATGCCTGGAGATATCTCAAGTTGACATGAATCCCTTTTATCCAACCAGACTCCTAAACTCTTAATCGAATCCTTGATGGGGATTATGCTGCCATCAGTCATAGGTCACCGGTACGACATGGATCAATCAATACCCGAAAGCTTAAAAGATCTGTTATCTGAACATTGAGGACCAGGCCGCTTTCCTCTTACCATAAGACAAGTTGGGTTAGGCGGCCATTTAATTGTGGGGATGGGTAGGGATGGAACAACAGATCCTAGCAGGTATGGGTGGGTATGGGTTAGATCCCAACGGGGACAGGTGGGGCTGGATAACATTTCTGTCCCCGTGCAACTCTCTAGTCACCATGAACACTTTCCTTCTGCTCATTTTCCGCGTCCAGCTCAGTCTGAACTAGGGCTGAGATATGGTGCTATGAACCTTCACTTCCAGCCACCTAGGCCGTCTTCCCTCCCCCATCCTAACTCTCTTTTTATCTTTTCGCCCCCCCCCCCCCACCTTGTTTAGGCCTCAGATATTAATAATTTGTAAAGCGATATTAAGTGTACACAGCGCTGTGCAGATACACCTAAGAAACAGTGAAGTACTTAAGAAATGAAAGCATTAAGGATAGGTCTGAAGCACAAACTTGAGAAGTCTGTTCCTGAAAAATAGAGAAGCAAGGCAGAAAGGGGATAATTAAGTAAAAGGGCACCTCCAATTAGCTGGTATTCTATAATGATACCTGGGCGCAGCTTAACCTGCCTAAAATTTACACGGTTGCAGACACACTAGCCATGGATCTGGTGTAATTGTAACCATGTAAATGTAGAAGGGATGTAAGTTATGTGCATGACTGAGCGTCCTTGTACTTATGAATACCCTTATGGATTAACGTTTACGTTTCTTCTTATATAAGGGGCCCTTTTACTAAGCCGTGTAGACACCTCTCTGCGCCAAACACGTGCCAATTTGAAACTGTTGCCCGGCTACTGCGTGGTCCTGGCGGTAATGTAATTTTTTTTACACACGTCCACTATGCACACCGGAAATTATATTTTATTTTCTGACATACGGCGCTAACCGGGTGGTAATCTGCATTGTATGCGCATCGATGATTACCGCCTGGTTAACACGTGAAAGCTTCCTGCTAAGTGAGGAGCTGCAGAATGAATACATCTGCCTGAATCAAGCAAGGTAGGAGAGAAGAGGGGTTACGTGATCGTGGAGTCACGGCGAGTAAATTACGCAGCTGAATTGTGAAGAAAGATGGAAGACCTGTAGCTGCAGTAGAGTAAGAAGGTAGTGATGAGTGGGTGAACGTTTTAGTAACGTGTTCAGAAAGAAGTGATGGGTTTCAGCAGTGTTGCAGAGGAAGAAATGACATGCTTTAGCAGTGTTTTGGTTTGGGGGGATTATTTAAACCATTTGTTGGGTTCCACAATACGAGTTTCTTTTGAAGTTTTGGTCTTGAACAGTGCAGGGGATTTAGGGATACAGGGCAAGGGTCATAAATTATTTATACATAAGGCCTCTTTGGTGGGTAAAAAACGCCTACTTCAACATTGGGTACAACCCGAGAGCCCCTCTTACTGGCAGTGAGAGAATGAATGATATGGTTTTATGATGTAGGAGGCTAAGGAGACGCATCTTGCCAGCCAACCTACAAGGCGTTTTTTGGCTATTTGGAGTAATTATATCCAATCTGTTAATCCGAAGATTAGAAGCATTATCTTGACTAGATTACGATTCTAATGCTTATTGATGTTTTGATACCATGACTTTCTGTTTGATTCTGGTACACATCCCAATAATTATTATTATTGTTAGGGTTTGATGGACAGGATGAGGGGGGGGGTGGGGGGATGTTGCAGGGAGTTGCTGGTTTTGAGCGTTTTGGTGTCAGCGGTGAGGCTATAAGATCCGAGGCCTCCCGCCTTGCTAGGTAGGCGTGGCTAGCAATATGTTAATTTTTACAAAACCAGTAAAAAAAAATGTTGTGACCTATTTTTGCTTTTTATACGGAATATACTAGTTTGTAGATGTGACTCTTTGATGCTTTGGTAACTGTTGTTCCGTGCTTTCTTGTCTGCGTTCAGTAAAATAAATTGAATTGGATACGCGTAGAGAGAGGCATCAAAGATGACCCCATGGTTGTTGGCTGAGGAAAACCTTGGAATCCCGAATTATAAATCTGACCAATAAAGTTTGCATTTGGTCATGAACTGGCTCCTCCCCCCCCCCCCCCCCAATCCTCAGGGGCTGTGAGTGCTGCTTCTTCAGTATCTGCCCCCCTGGGAGCACTTGTTCTGGGAATCAGATGCAGGTTCGGGCACACCATATTCACCTTTTCATTGGAAGCATTAGCCCAGGCAGGTGGGCACGTTTTCAGTATATTTTTTTTCAAGACATTTTCTTTTCTGGATCCCCCTCCCCCACAGGTTCTGTTCTTTTCATTTCAGAGTAATTTTACAAAATGTTGTCTGAATGGAGAGGGCAAGTGGGCACCTATTTTGGTATGGTTTTTATTTTGTTTTGTTTTTTTTGTATTACAACTGCCTCCCGTCGGCCCGTACTATGCCGCAGTACACCTCAGTACCAGGACTGCGTATAGTTAAGTGCGTTCTTGTCACCACATCTACATATACGCATAAGTTAATTTTATACAAGGCAGATTTCTGTACATGGGCATCATATCTATGCAATTTCAGTGTTCTAATGCTTGCTTATAGGTGTTTCATTAGTATTATTTATTTATAACATTTATACCCCACATTTTCCCACCCGTTGGCAGGCTAACATCAGTCCGTAAAGGCAATCGCCAATCCTGTAAACAAACAAATGAACTATAGTAAGGTGAATAGGAAGTATAGTAATTACAAGGGACGAGGAAAAAGAGGGGAAGGGTAATAAGAGTCCATCAGGTCCATAAATCAGTTGTATTCCAGGAATTATGGATTTGAGAGGGGTCCATTAGGGTAAGCCTTTCCTAATAAGCTGGTCTTAAGAGATTTTCTGAAGTTCAGATGATCATGACTAGTTTTCACAGATTTAGGTAACGCATTCCATAGTTGAGTGCTAATAAAGGAAAAGGTGGAAGCGTAAGTGGATTTATACTTGAGACCATTACAGGTAGGATGATGCTGACGTTGTGTTATGATGACATTGTATTATATTTCAGGTATTTGACTTTCAGTGTTGTTAAATTTCTGTATTTTTGATACCGTTTCATGTTTGTCCTATTTATTAGGTTTCAGTTTGCTGTTCTCGTGTTTACCTCATTCAGGGGGTCTTTTACAAAGGCGCAGTAGCGTTTTTAGTACGTGCTAATGAGTAGCGCACGCTAAATGCTAGAGACACCCGTAGGACTATATGGGCATCTGCAGCGTTTAGCGCACGCTTATTTTTAGCGTATGCTTAAAAACACTAGCGTGCCTGTGGAAAAGGGGCCCCTTAGGGTCCTTGTTATTAAGACGTGCTAGTGTTTTTTTGTGTAGAGACACCCATATATTCTTGTGGGTGTCTTTAGAGTTTTAGTGCGCACTGAGGGCCCCTTTTTCTAAGCGGTCGGTGGTAAGCCCAACATGGGCTTGCTACAGAGAAACAAAGTGGTCTTGAGCGATGCACACAATAGAGTTCAAAACTGTTTAGTCTCATCAAAGAATTACACGATCATCGGACTGTGGTATAGCAAGTCGAAACTGCCTCTACAGTAGAGTCTTTGATGAGACTAAACAGTTTTGAACACAATTGAGTGCATCGCTCAAGACCAGCAATTTAACATTTTTAGCATCATTCAAGACTCCTGAGGCAGGCCTGTGGCCGAAACACAGCACTGTATCGAGTCTACAATAAAGTTCACTTCCTTATATACCACCAGAGTCTCAGTACCCTGAAGTCATTGGTCCACTTCCCACTTTGTTTCTCTGTATCTTTACCTCATGGGATTTTGTGTTCATCCACTTTGTGGAGAGCTTTCCCTTACTGCTTGGTTTGGTGTACAGCGCTGCGTATGCCTTGTAGCACTATAAAAATGATAAACAGTAGTAGTAGTACCACTTGCTAAACAGGAAGTACCGCCGGGCTACCGCAGCAGCCTGGCGATGCTTCCCACCCCTAGTGCAGTATCCTATCTGGCACTACAAAATCTACTTATTTTTGTAGCGCAGTGTACCTGGCGGTAATCACTGCCCGGTTACCACCGAGTTTGCACGGGAGCCCCTACTTCCACCTCAGTGGGTGGCGGGTAAGGACTACACCCTCCCCCCCCCCCCCCCCCCCCCCCCCCAACAAAAAATGGCCACACGGCAAGTGCTTTACTTGCCACATGGCCATTTCCTGCAGGAAAGAAAGACTTCCTTTTCACCCGCTGCAGTAAAAGGGGGCCTCAGCACGTGTGAAAAGCATGCGCCGACCCCAGCGCAGGTCTCCTTTGGCCGCAGCTTGGTAGTAGGGACCCTAAAAATGATAGCGCACACTTAGCATTGCTGAGTAAACAGGGCCTATGTTGTATTGTATTTGGTCATTTTACTGTTTTGCTGTTAGCAAAATTGTAAGTTTTTATGTAAACTGTGCCTGCTGTAAACCGCCTTGGGCGAATCTCTTTTTAAAGGTGGTTATAAGTACATAAGTATTGCCATACTGGGACAGACCAAAGGTCCATCGAGCCCAGCATCCTGTTTCCAACAGTGGCCAATCCAGGTCACAAGTACCTGGCAGAAACCTAAAGAGTAGCAACATTCCATGTAGAACTGCAAGGAATAGCAAGATTCTAGAATTCTAAAGAATAAGATTCCATGCAGAATTTCAAAGTGTAGCAACATTCCATGCAGAACCCCAAAGAGTAGCAAGATTCCATTCAGAATCCCAAGTACATAAGTATTGCCACACTGGGACAGACCAAAAGTTCCATCAAGCCCAGCATCCTGTTTCCAACAGTGGCCAATCCAGGTCACAAATACCGGGCAAGATCCCAAAAAAGTACAAAATATATTATACTGCTTATCCCAGAAATAGTGGATTAATAAATAGTGGTTAATAAATCCCAATGCATAAATAAATAAAAAAAATGCAGTGACGAAATTCCCGTTACCGTGTTAGGAATGGAAATAGACTGATCTAGAGGAAACTCAAGGATTTGGGTCCCATTCTAGTGAAAACTCTCAAGGGAAGGAGAATTTCTGCAGCATCCTGTCCTACAAAGCTGCAGTGGAATTTACATTTTATGTTGTAAGAGTCCTAGGACTACTAACGCTCGACTTTTCCTATTGTTTTCCAGGGTGTCCGTCCGGTTCCTTCAAGCCCAGGCATGGGGACGACAGCTGTATTCATTGTCCAATTAACAGCAGGACAACGTCGGAAGGAGCCACAAACTGTGTTTGTCGGAGTGGGTACTACCGAGCGGACTCGGACCCAATGGAGATGCCCTGTACAAGTAAGGATCCTTCAGGGAACGGGGCATTATGGGTGGGTGGAAAGAACAGAAGCAGTGACTCCTCCAGAGTCACAGAGAGAATCAGGGATTGAGGCACAGGGTGAGAAAGTGAGTCCCCCAGGGTTTCACAGAAACAGTGACTGAGGCATAGGGAGAGAAAGTGACTTGCCCAGGGTTTCACAGAAGCAGTGACTGAGGCACAGAGAGAGAGGGTGACTTCCCCGGGTCACACAGAGAGCCAGAGACTGAGGTACAGGTGAGAAAGTGATTCTCCCAGGCTCACACAGAAGCAGTGACTGAGGCACAGGGAGAGAAAGTGAAAGTGACTCACCAGCATTTCACAGGGAGTCAGGGACTGAGGCGTAGGGAGAGAAAGTGACTTCCCCAGGGTTTCACAGAAGCAGTGACTGAGGCACAGAGAGAGGGAGTGACTTCCCCGGGTCACACAGAGAGCCAGAGACTGAGGTTCAGGTGAGAAAGTGACTCTCCCAGGCTCACACAGAAGCAGTGACTGAGGCACAGGGAGAGAAAGTGAAAGTGACTCACCAGCATTTCACAGGGAGTCAGGGACTGAGGCGTAGGGAGAGAAAGTGACTTCCCCAGGGTTTCACAGAAGCAGTGACTGAGGCACAGAGAGAGGGAGTGACTTCCCCGGGTCACACAGAGAGCCAGAGACTGAGGTACAGGTGAGAAAGTGACTCTCCCAGGGTTTCACAGAGAGTCAGACTGAGGTACAGGTGAGAAAGTGATTCTCCCAGGCTCACACAGAAGCAGTGACTGAGGCACAGAGAGAGCGGGTGAATTCCCCGGGTCACACAGAGAGCCAGAGACTGAGGCACAGGGAGAGAAAGTGACTCCCTGGGTCACACAGAAGCAGTGACTGAGGCATAGGAAGGGAAAGTGACTCCTCCAGGATTTCACAGGGAGTCAGGGACAGAGGCATAGGGAGAGAAAGTGACTTCCCCAGGGTTTCACAGAGAGCCAGAGACTGAGGTACAGGTGAGAAAGTGACTCTCCCAGGCTCACACAGAAGCAGTGACTGAGGCACAGGGAGAGAAAGTGAAAGTGACTCACCAGCATTTCACAGGGAGTCAGGGACTGAGGCGTAGGGAGAGAAGTGACTTCCCCAGGGTTTCACAGAAGCAGTGACTGAGGCACAGAGAGAGGGAGTGACTTCCCCGGGTCACACAGAGAGCCAGAGACTGAGGTACAGGTGAGAAAGTGACTCTCCCAGGGTTTCACAGAGAGTCAGACTGAGGTACAGGTGAGAAAGTGATTCTCCCAGGCTCACACAGAAGCAGTGACTGAGGCACAGAGAGAGCGGGTGACTTCCCCGGGTCACACAGAGAGCCAGAGACTGAGGTACAGGTGAGAAAGTGATTCTCCCAGGCTCACACAGAAGCAGTGACTGAGGCACAGGGAGAGAAAGTGAAAGTGACTCACCAGCATTTCACAGGGAGTCAGGGACTGAGGCGTAGGGAGAGAAAGTGACTTCCCCAGGGTTTCACAGAAGCAGTGACTGAGGCACAGAGAGAGGGAGTGACTTCCCCGGGTCACACAGAGAGCCAGAGACTGAGGTACAGGTGAGAAAGTGACTCTCCCAGGGTTTCACAGAGAGTCAGACTGAGGTACAGGTGAGAAAGTGATTCTCCCAGGCTCACACAGAAGCAGTGACTGAGGCACAGAGAGAGCGGGTGAATTCCCCGGGTCACACAGAGAGCCAGAGACTGAGGCACAGGGAGAGAAAGTGACTCCCTGGGTCACACAGAAGCAGTGACTGAGGCATAGGAAGGGAAAGTGACTCCTCCAGGATTTCACAGGGAGTCAGGGACAGAGGCATAGGGAGAGAAAGTGACTTCCCCAGGGTTTCACAGAGAGCCAGAGACTGAGGTACAGGTGAGAAAGTGATTCTCCCAGACTCACACACAAGCAGTGACTGAGGCACAGGGAGAGAAAGTGAAAGTGACTCACCAGCATTTCACAGGGAGTCAGGGACTGAGGCGTAGGGAGAGAAAGTGACTTCCCCAGGGTTTCACAGAACCAGTGACTGAGGCACAGAGAGAGGGAGTGACTTCCCCAGGGTTTCACAGAACCAGTGACTGAGGCACAGAGAGAGGGAGTGACTTCCCCGGGTCACACAGAGAGCCAGAGACTGAGGTACAGGTGAGAAAGTGACTTTCCCAGGGTTTCACAGGGAGTCAGGGACTGAGACACAGGGAGAGAAAGTGAAAGTGACTCACCAGCATTTCACAGGGAGTCAGGGACTGAGGGAGAGAAAGTGACTTCCCCGGGTCACACAGAGAGCCAGAGACTGAGGTACAGGTGAGAAAGCGACTCTCCCAGGCTCACACAGAAGCAGTGACTGAGGCACAGGGAGAGAAAGTGAAAGTCACTCCCCCAGGGTTTCACAGGGAGTCAGGGACTGACACAGGGAGAGAAAGTGACTTGGACTTGGTCACGGTCACACAGTATGAGGGAATCAGAATTCCAGCCTGTGAATTTCTTGAAGGAAATGAGATGCTCTGATTCATTCTGTTTATTTTGATACTTGGTCTCTTTGAGCTCTCCTACTGTGAAGCCATGTTTTTATCTCCTGCGTACATTTTTAGCGAGTCTCTCTCTCTCACACACACACACACACACACATGCTTTTTTGCTTCTGATGTGGTCTTTGAGGATCATGAGCAAAGTTTTTTTTCTTCCACAAGGCTGTCAACCAGAACAAAGGCCAGACGTGCTTGTTGGCCTTGCTTTTTTTCCTTTTATAACTTGGGACTTGGTGAAAGGTCCTGCTGACGAGGTTAGGATGTGAATTTTTCCTGTTTGTACAATAATTTGTTTTTATGGCTTGAAATTGCCTGTTTACTTTTAATCAGACCTGATTAGTGTTAATGGATAGATGGAGGCTGCTCGTTTCTGTTCCTTTACAAATCTGGGTCTGACTTCAGGAAAAAATGAGCGTTTCTAAGTGTGCTGTGAAAGCAGCGATAGAGAGAGACACTGTAATTACCGGGGTGTGTAGCTGCAGCTGACGCTGTACACATGGCGCTCTCTCTCATAGACTGCCAGCGGTTCTGTGGTGTGAGATTTCCAAGCTGAGCTCTCCCCAGCATCACAGTCTCATGGATCCCACACTCACTGTCACCAAACTGAGCTCTGCTCAGCAGGGGCGAAGCTACGTGGGGCCACCCCTCAAATTTTCTCTGGGCCCCTGGTTTTGCTGGCAGGAGTCCCCAACCCCCGCCAGCTGAAGCCTTGTCCAGAACCGGTCTCCGGTTTCACCACGTTGCCTGCCCCGCTCTGTCTTCCCCTCACATCTAGCATACTCCTTTTAGTGAAACGGCAGCGGGTGGGTGGCAAGGCGGTGGGGGTGGCAGTGGCGAAGTGGGGGGCTGCGGCGGGGCAGCAGACCAAGATATGCCCCCCCCCACCTCGGGCTCTGCCCCCCCTCCCACTGCGAGGTCTGGCTGTGCCCCTGCTCCCCAGTATCACAGCCTGCTGCTCCATTGGTTGCTTAAGGAAGGCAAGCAGCTGTCATCTTTGGAAAATTAATCAGATTATTGTAGTTTCTGAGGGATTCAGGGCTGGTCAAACCCAGTAAGCGGGGTAAGCACCGCAGGGGGGCGCCTGCCTTCAAGGGTGCCGCCCTTGGTGCTTTAAATCTTTAATTTACCTCAGTTCCAGCAGCCGCGTCATTTGAAAGCCCTGCCCCGTCTCTAGCCTTCCCTCCCTTCGTTAGTTCGTTCCTCAGTCCCGCCTTCTGATGTCATTTCCTGGAGGGCGGGATTTTGAGGGAACAAACTCACGAAGGGAGGGAAGGCTAGAGACGGGGCAGGGCTTTCAAATGACGCGGCTGCTGGAACGGAGGTAAATTAAAGATTTAAAGCACCAAGAGTGGCGCGGGATGGGGGCGAAGGAGAATCGCTGGACAGGGGCAGGGTGGGAGAAGAGAGAAAGGAGGTGCTGGGGAGGGGGGCGCGGGCGCCAACTCATAGTCTGCAGGGGGGCACCAGAGACCCTAGGACCGGCCCTGGTTAAGATTTTCCCCAAGTGATTCAGTTTCCTGGTTTCCAATGGACCTCCTAATTCAGGGGGGGGGGGGGGGGTTCTAGCTCTTTGCTTTGTTCTGTTTGGAAATTGATGAGAAGCCACAGTGCAAAGGTGTGCGAATAATGAGTGGATGGCCCTCGAGTCTCTTGGACACCAGATCGCTTGGTGCTGTGTCACTCCTGGAGGAAACTGGGGGTCCAATCTTCAGAAAATGTTGAGCTCCTCAATTTTTACTCCTCAGTTAGGCTCATAACTTAGGAGCCTAAGTTTTCAGCTAAAAATTCATCTTAACTTTGGAGCTTACAAGTTTTGCTTATAAATTTAAACCTGCCCATTCATTTGCCTGGATTTATGAGCCTAGTGCTGAAAATCAGTGCTAAGCTTCCAACTTCTTTTCCCTGCCCTAAATCTGCCCTGTTACCGCCCACTTTATATGCTCCTAAATTTAGGAGTTTAGTGAAATTTTGAGTAAAAGGTTATGCACTCGGACCCATTTACAATTATAAGGGTCAGAGCTTTGTAGGGTTATCATATGTCTGGATTTACCTGGACATGTCCTCTTTCTGGACAAACAGGCACCGCCATCCTGCCCGTTTGTCCAGAAATCCGGACAAACGGGCAGATTGCTAGCCTCCCCTCCCCTTACTTACTAGTGCCCTGGTGGTCTAGTGACCTTTTCCGCCTTTGAGGCAGGAAAGAGCCCCCTCTTTCCTGCCCGGAGCGCTGCCCTGCATGCATCCTTCCTGTTGGTGATCTCGGCGCTGATTCAAAATGGCCGCCGAGAGTTGACGTGACCTCACGAGACTTCAACTCTCGACGGCCATTTTGAATCAGCGCCGAGATCACCAACAGGAAGTATGCATGCAGGGCAGTGCTCCGGGCAGGAAAGAGGGGGGGGCTCTTTCCTGCCCCAAAGAGGTCACTAGACCACCAGGGCAGTAGTAAGGTAAGGGGAGGGTGACGGGTGTGTGACAGGGGGGAGAGGAAAATGTGACAGGGGCAGAGCGAGGACGTGAAAGGGGGCAGGGCAGGTGTGAAAGGGGGCGGGACAAAATATGGTGACCCTAATCCTTTGCATATCAGGCCCTAGATCATTTTTCTTGGGACCTGTAGGAAATGTTCTCCCAGTGTGACCACATTTCTGCAAGAGAGAGCGTTTATGGTCTTAAAAGCTCACGTTCAGTTCCTTGGGATACTTGTGTTGGATCAAGAAAAGGCTTCGGAAGTCTGTGGTTAATAGAGCACCCTACAAACAGGCCAGAAAAGCCTCTCCCCTTACTCACAATTCAAACTTTATTAACATAGCCTTTACTTTTTCATTTTTTTATGTTTAAATGATTTTTATTGAGTTTTTCAGAAAACATATACATTCAACATTATGCAACTAACAACTGATCTTCCAACTCTTTAACCTTCCTTACCTCCCATCCCCTTCCCCCCCCCCCCCCCCCCCCCCCCCCCGGAGGTAACTCAGTCTCTTAACCTGTTAATCAAGTCCGTGCTTTACTTTTCACATATTCAATAAATGGCCTCGTGCTCTAGGAGTCAATGTGTCCAAAAAGGGGCCCCACCTACGATAGAATTGTTTCTCTATGGGGGGGGGGGGGGGGGGGGGTTGTTGTTTTGCTTCCAACCTTTCAAATCTCATAAGCTGTATCATCTCCCCTCTCCAAGACTGAAGCAAGAGGGCTTTTATGGACAACCATGATTTTAAAATGTTTAACTTGGCCACAATTATGGCTCGAAGCGAAAATTCTCGCAATCCCTAATTAGCACTTATTCCAATTTCCTGACGCAGACTCATTTCACCAGTGCTGTGGATGCTTGAGCACCCCCAGTATTGAGAAAACTCTTTGGCAGTGTCCAGGAAGGGATAATTTCCATTGGAAAGTTGGCGCCTATGAAATCAATCACTGTCTATGCAATAGAAACTTAGTTCCATACCACGACCAAAACACACAGTATGTGATCGTTCATGTGGCCATTCTTCAGCCATCCAATGCAGATTTACATTTATTGTTTCCTTCTAGTCCTTCCTTATCTAGAGCAAATTATAATAAAGCATTCATAAAAAAACAATAAAACATTCAGCAAAAACACAAAAACAGAATCAAACCGATTACAAGAATCAATCAAAGCAGAAAAAAAAGGCCTTAAACAAAAGGAAGTCTCTGAGCTGTTTCCAAAATGCAGGACCACTGGCTTCAAACTTGAGTCGCAATGGTGATTTGTTCTACTACTACTACTATTTAGCATTTCTATAGCGCTACAAGGCGTACGCAGCGCTGCACAAACATAGAAGAAAGACAGTCCCTGCTCAAAGAGCTTACAATCTAATAGACAAAAAATAAATAAAGTAAGCAAATCAAATCAATTAATGTGAACGGGAAGGAAGAGAGGAGGGTAGGTGGAGGCGAGTGGTTATGAGTCAAAAGCAATGTCAAAGAGGTGGGCTTTCAGTCTAGATTTAAAGGTGGCCAAGGATGGGGCAAGACGTAGGGGCTCAGGAAGTTTATTCCAGGCGTAGGGTGCAGCGATACAGGAGGTGCGAAGTCTGGAGTTGGCAGTAGTGGAGAAGGGAACAGATAAGAAGGATTTATCCATGGAGCGGAGTGCACGGGAAGGGGTGTAGGGGAAGGACGAGTGTGGAGAGATACTGGGGAGCAGCAGAGTGAGTACATTTATAGGTTAGTAGAAGAAGTTGGATGCGAAAACGGATAGGGAGCCAGTGAAGGGTCTTGAGGAGAGGGGTAGTATGAGTAAAGCGACCCTGGCGGAAGATGAGACGGGCAGCATTCAGTTGGAGCAGGGACGGAAAAAGTGCCCAGCTTTGTAAGCTCCAGACATATCAAATTTATCAAAAAAACATGGCGTCCACATGTAAAGTAACGCTCTCATTCTACCCAACCGATCAAAATCTTACAAAACCTTAAAGGAGATTTGTAAAGTCATCCCCCAGTGGCGATAGTTCACATTTTTTTGTTACATAGGGGCCCTTTTACTAAGGCGCGCCGAAAAGTGGCCTGCGCCGGTGTAGGCATGTGTTTTGGATGCGCGCAGGTCAAGTTTTCAGCGCACCTGGAAAAAAGGCTTTTTGTTGTTGTTGTTGTTGTGGCCGGAAATAGACATGTGGCAAAATTAAAACCAGCGCACGTCCATTTTCGGCTTATATAGGAGAAGCTGGATGCATAGGTTGCTTTGTATTTGAGTCCTTTGCAGTTTGGGAAGTGGAGGTTTAGGTATGTTCGTGCTGATCCGGTTCTATTTCTGTTTTCATAATGGGGAAAGTGTTGCACATCACTGAACAGGTCATATGGGGGTCAATATTCAAAGCAATTTAACTGGCCAGAAATGGCTCCTGGCCAGTTAGATCGCTTGTTCGGGGCCATCTGCTGATTTTCAGCGACACTTAAGCAGTGAAAATCACCACAGACTGCTAAGCCCAAAGCCAGCCATTTTGTGGGCGGTCTGTGGGTGGAGTCAGCACTTAACCACCAAAGTTTAATTGGCAAATCGGACCACATAAAAGTCAGCCCTATCTTCATGTGGTGTCGCTTGTGCGGTTAAGTGCTGAATGGAGGAGTGGCCTAGTGGTTAGGGTGGTGGACTTTGGTCCTGGGGAACTGAGGAACTGAGTTCGATTCCCGGCACAGGCAGCTCCTTGTGACTCTGGGCAAGTCACTTAACCCTCCATTGCCCCATGTAAGCCGCATTCAGCCTGCCATGAGTGGGAAAGCGCGGGGTACAAATGTAGCAAAAAAAAAAAATGTTGCAGTTAATCGCATAAGAGATAGCCGGCTACATGGGCACCCTGTCAAAAAAAACCAGACAAAAAATTTCCAAACTAAAAAATTTCCCGACATAAAAGTCCCTGAGAAAATAGACTCCTGACAAAAGGGTCTGATGAAATAGATTTACTGAGAAAGTCCACGGCTTGTCACTTGAAAGTCCTGGCACCTGCCTACGGCTTGACTTCACTATCCACACTTGGTATCTAGTGAGAATCATAAATCTGCTTGACAAGATAATCCAGCTTGATTAAGGAGGTTTCCCTGCCCTGTTTTGTGTACAGTCTATTTTGTCTTGGGTTTTTTGAGGGGAGGGTTTTTTTTGTCATTGTCTGTTATGTCGGGGTGCTGGCTATATGTATCCAGATGTTCAATGCCAGCACCTGGACTTGGCCTGGTACTGAATATCTAGGAATAATGCCTGTAGCAGTTTTTTAAAAATGCTCGTTGCCGCTGGCTAAATATTGACCCCATGGGTTTTCAGCAGATTTTGTAGACCTAACCAAAGTACAAGTACTTAACACCACTGTGAAGAGTGCACGAGGCCATTTTATACATTAAAGTGACGTGCACACATCCAGATGTGTACACAGATGGAACTGCTGGATGGAGGCGTCAGACTGTGCTTTGAGATTCACTTAAGCTAATACCCCCGTCTTTCTCTTTTTCCTTTTTTCCCTCAGCCATCCCGTCGGCCCCCCAGGCTGTGATTTCCAGCGTGAATGAGACGTCGCTGATGCTGGAATGGATCCCTTCCCGGGACTTTGGCGGCCGGGAGGACCTGGTGTACAATATCATCTGCAAGAGCTGCGGATCGGGACGGGGAGCCTGCACGCGCTGCGGCGACAATGTGCAGTTCACACCCCGCCAGCTGGGCCTGACAGAACCCCATGTCTACATCAACGATCTGCTGGCGCACACGCAGTACACCTTCGAGATCCAAGCTGTGAACGGAGTGACTGACCAGAGCCCCCTCTCACCGCACTTTGCGTCTGTCAACATCACCACCAACCAAGCTGGTAAGGTTCTTCCCTTTCCCTCTCCGTCGTCACCCAAACCCATTACATGCGATGAAACTACAGTGTAGCAAATTTAAAACAAATCGGAGAGTTTTTCTTCACCCAACGCATAATTAAACTCTGGAATTCGTTGCCGGAGAACGTGGTGAAGGTGGTTAGCTTAGCAGAGTTTAAAAATGGGTTAGACGGTTTCCTAAAGGACAAGTCCATAAACCACTACTAAATGGACTTGGGAAAAATCCACAATTCCAGGAATAACATGTATAGAATGTTTGTACGTTAGGGAAGCTTGCCAGGTGCCCTTGGCCTGGATTGGCCGCTGTTGGGGACAAGATACTGGGCTTGATGGACCCTTGGTCTTTTCCCAGTTTGGCATTACTTATGTACCTATGTACATCAGTTGAATGCTTGCTAAATATAACAATGGGGGTTTGATTAGCCAAAAGCTGAAACTTGTTGAGCAGTAGGTATCAACCGTAGCATGGTTGAAGATTGGTGTAAAAACTGGCGCCTACGTTGGGCACAGAGCAGGTATATTCTAGAACCATACGCATAGATTTTTGGCAGGCCACGCCCCCTTTTTAACAGCGCACATTAGAATTTACACACATCACTTTACAGAATACGCCTAACAAGTTGGGCGCGTAAATTCTAACTAATGCCAATTAGCGTCAATAATTGCTTGCTAAGTAGCAATTATCAGCGCTGATTGGTTCAAGTAATTAAATTGCGTGCGCAGATCCAGAATACAACCGGATTTTTGCGCACAACTTTGGTCCCACTATATAGAATCTGGGGTATAGCGGGGAATTCAGTAAAATGGCTCAGAGTTGGGCGCCAGGATGATCCATTCTAAGCTAGTATTCTGCAAAGGGCGCCCAACTTTCTGCACAAGCATTTACTCCTGCCAAAGGTGCTCAGGGCTGCTGAGGTTCTGAAGCAAAGTGGATGATGAGCTGGTCCTGGGTGGAAGAGTTGTCCTCGGGAGGCTGGATGATGTAACTCGTTCTTGTGGTTCCTTCAGCCTCTGGATCTTGTTCTAGAACCGTAGGTCTAGGTTTGGAAGGTCCTGGTTGCTCTGCTGGGAAAACAATTGGGAACATTCAATAACTGGTGTTCAAAGTTGGCGCCGTGATGATCCCCTGCTAGGACGGTATTCTGTAAAGGGTGCTCTGCGCAGAACAGTAGATTAGCGTAACGGAATTCAAACATGCGTGGGATAAGCATAAAGGAATCCTGTGCCGAAGGAATGGATCCTCAGGAGCTTAGTCAAGATCGGGAGGTGGGGCTGGTGGTTGGGAGGCGGGGATAGTGCTGGGCAGACTTATACGGTCTGTGCCAGAGCCGGTGGTGGGCAGCGGGACTGGTGGTTGGGAGGCGGGGATAGTGCTGGACAGACTTGTACGGTCTTTGCCAGAGCCGCTGGTTGGGAGGCAGGGCTGGTGGTTGGGAGGCGAGGATAGTGCTGGGCAGACTTATACAGTCTGTGCCAGAGCTGGTGGTGGGAGGCGGGACTGGTAGTTGGGAGGCGGGGATAGTGCTGGGCAGACTTATACGGTCTTTGCCAGAGCTGGTGGTGGGAGGCGGGGATAGTGCTGGACAGACTTGTACGGTCTGTGCCAGAGCCGGTGGTTGGGAGGCAGGGCTGGTGGTTGGGAGGCGAGGATAGTGCTGGGCAGACTTATACAGTCTGTGCCAGAGCTGGTGGTGGGAGGCGGGACTGGTAGTTGGGAGGCGAGGATAGTGCTGGGCAGACTTATACAGTCTGTGCCAGAGCTGGTGGTGGGAGGCGGGACTGGTAGTTGGGAGGCGAGGATAGTGCTGGGCAGACTTATACGGTCTGTGCCAGAGCTGGTGGTGGGAGGCGGGGATAGTGCTGGGCAGACTTATACGGTCTGTGCCTGTGCCAGAGCCGGTGGTTGGGAGGCGGGGATAGTGCTGGGCAGACTTATACGGTCTGTGCCCTGAAGAGCACAGGTACAAATCAAAGCAGGGTATACACAAAAAGCAGCAAATATGAGTTATCTTGTTGGGCAGACTGGATGGACCGTGCAGGTCTTTTTCTGCCGTCATCTACTATGTTTCTATATTACTATGTATTTCGTACGTATTCCTGCTGAAAGCTGGTGTAAATTCTGGCGCCCAAGTCATGGCAGTAAGGCGTAGAAATGCAGGTGTTCTATAACATCACACCCCAACCCGCACACACCCTTCCCGTGGCCACACCCCCTTTGGAGTCACACGCTGTGAAAGTTATGCGCACATGTTATAGAACAGAGCATAGGGCAGATCCACATGTCACTCCTAATTCCTGCCAATGAAGTGCTTGTTAAAGCCAGTAATTGGCCGTTTTAGCTTGCACGCGGATCTGGATCAGTGGCCAAAATTACGCACTCAACGTTGGGTGACCTTTGCTGAATTTCCCCTATATTTTTTTCTGTAAGTCTATGTGGAGGAACTGACTTGCAGCCTTCTTACACTCAAGCCTCGAATCTACTTCATCATCTGATTACAAGATAAGACCAGTGAATGACAGCAACTCACCCCCTTTATGAATCTCAGCCATGTTTATGTTTAATAAACTTAATATACTGCTTAACTTATGTAGTACAAAGCAGTTTACATAATCAATAAAACATGAATAAACAAAATATATAGAACGCCTACCCCAAGCAAAAGACAACACTCACACGAACACACCGTGTCCATTCAAACACCAAAACAAGTTATGATAGACACATTGCAGAGTCCCTATTGTATCATACATCTACTATTCTCCATCAGAAAAAAACTTGCATAAAAAGCAAAGTTTTTAATAAAACCTTCAATTTCGTAACATCCGCCTCTCCTCGGACTGCTTTTGGCAACTCATTCCAATAGAATAGCGCCAACCAAACCAAAACACATAAAGTCCACACTCACTGTTCACTAATGCATCAATACATCCATTTCTGAACTCTCACCCCCGTAATCTAACTTCACTCATACCTTTATCCACAGATATATGTATACCACACATAATGCCCTTCTAGCTTCCCGCTGTCTCCTTCCAATGTTTCAAAGCTTTGATCCAATGTTATATTCTGCAACAATACTTTGATTGTCTCGCATTACTCTTCACAATGTAATCCATAACCAAGTTGTAACAAATTGTACTTCCATCATTCATATCATATTGTAAGCCACACTGAGCCCGCAAAAGGTGGGAAAAGGTGGGATACAAATGCAATAAATAATATTAATAATAATTAATAACCAAAAAAATGTTCTTTTACGAGTCCACTCGTTTGAACTGTATGCGGAAACGGATAGGAAGCCAGTGAAGTGACTTGAGAAGAGGGCTAATATGAGCATAACGACCCTGGCGGAATATTAGTCGTGCAGCAGAATTTTGAACAGATTGAAGAGGAGAGAGATGGCTAAGTGGGAGACCTGTGAGAAGCAAGTTGCAATAGTCTAAGCGAGAGGTGATAAGAGCGTGGATGAGGGTTCTGGTAGTGTGCTCAGAAAGGAAAGGGCGAATTTTGCTGATATTATAGAGAAAGAAACGACAGGTTTTAGCAGTCTGTTGAATATGCGCAGAGAAGGAGAGGGAGGAGTCGAAGATGACCCCAAGGTTACGAGCTGATGAGACAGGAAGGACGAGAGTGTTATCCACAGAAATAGAGAATTGGGGGAGGAGGAGAGGTTGGTTTAGGGGGAAAGATAAGAAGCTCAATCTTGGTCATGGAGGCATCCCAGCCAGTCAGGGTTTCAGGATTTCCACAATGAATATTCATGAGAGACATCTGCATGCACTGTCTCCATTTGTTCACAAGTTCTATATCTGGAGGTGCATCAGCATAAAATATCTGATATATAGTTTTTAATTAGAAAAAAAATAAAAGCTCTGCCGGCCGATATTCAGCTGGTGCCAGGCATTGCACTGTCTGCCCGACACTGGTACTAAACCCCGCCATTCAATGCCGGGCCATTCCCGGTGGCCAGCACTGAATATCCAGGGGGGGGGGGGGGGTTCGTTGTCTGGTATTTAGGATGGATCATTGTGGTATGCCTTTTCGAACAAGTTGGTTTTTAACAACTTTCGGAAGTTTGTTAGGTCGTGTATTGTTTTGATGGCAGTCGGCAGGGCATTCCAGAGTTGCGCGCTTTTGTAGAAGAAGCTGGATGCATATTTTGATTTATATCTTAGTCCTTTGCAGCTAGGGTAGTGAAGATTCAGGAACGTACGTGCTGATCGTTTTGCGTTTCTGGTTGGTAAGTCTACGAGGTTCGTCATGTATACCGGGGTCTCGCCGTGAATAATTTTATGAACTAGGGTACAGATTTTGAACGCAATACGTTCTTTAAGTGGGAGCCAATATGGGTGATATAGCCGGTTAGCCGCTCTGCGCTGACTTCTGAATATTTGCAGATAGCTGGTCAAGTGCTGTTTAACCAGCCAGGAGCCGTTCTGAATATCGGCCGGCTGATATTTAAACTTTGTGGTTGGGGTTTCTCTTAAACACCATCTGCGCTATTTAAATGTATAACGGGTTTTCAGCGCTAGCTGCAAATCTGGATAGTGGCGCTGAAACTTTGAGTATAGAGATATGTGGCACCTTTTCTCTGTCTTAAGTCAACCAGTTGGTTATCCGGGATAGGAAAACACCCAGTGTACTTCAAGCTACTTCTACAGAAGAAGGCATGAGCGTTAGTGCAGTGGACTTTGATCCTGGGGAACTGAGGAACTGAGTTCAATTCCCACTTCAGGCACAGGCAGCTCCTTGTGACCCTGGGCACGTCACTTAACCCTCCATTGCCCCTGGTACAAAATAAGTACCTGAATATATGTAAACCACTTTGAATGTAGTTGCAAAAAACCTCAGAAAGGCGGTATATCAAGTCCCATTTCCCTTATGACATCACAATATCAGAAGTGAGCCAAGTATTGGGCAATCAAGCCATTGTGACATCACTGATAAGGTTGGCTCTTATTGGTGGGAGGAGTGGCCTAGTGGTTAGTGCAGTGGACTTTGATCCTGGGGAACTGGGTTTGATTCCCACTGCAGCTCCTTGTGACTCTGGGCAAAGTCACTTAACCCTCCATTGCCCCTGGTATAAAATAAGTACCTGAATATATGTAAACTGCTTTGAATGTAGTTGCAAAAACCTTAGAAAGGAGGTATATTAAGTCCCATTTCCCTTTCCCCTTTCCAAATCCTCTTTCGTGGACCTGAGCAGACCATCTCTGTCCTTAAGCAGAAAGGAGTCTGAGTCTCCCCTAGCAGGGGCTCATCTTCACCCGCCCTTGGAAGCTTGTCACTGTGTTTTTCCATGTTTGACACTGGCTTATTATCAGTTCTCGCACTTTGATGCCTCGTCTAATGTGTCTATTCATTAGCATTAAACAGTCACTGCCTGCCCTAATTCCTGCCTAATTAGTGGCGGTGGATGCTTCCTGGCACATTCAGCAGGCTTGGCAGCCTTGCTGCTCTGAGATGGGGCTGATAAAAGCAAGGGGGGGGGGAGGGGGAACGGAGAACTTTACGGAGGGGAAGACTGTTCTGGCTGGAGGGGTAGGACATCCCAGAAAGGCAAGGCCGTGGCCACAGACTTTGACACCTGAATCATAAAAAAGCCCGCTCTGTTTCTGTGTCACCGCTCTTCCAGCACCATTACAGGTTCATAGTACGAGGCCCAGTGACAGATCAGATGGTGAAAAACAGCTGTAAGTGTGAGAGATACCAAGTAGTGGAACGTCGCGCACGAGGAAGCACAGTGGGTCGGCAGCAATCTGAGTGTAAACCCCTTTGGATAGTTTTTAGTCAGAAAGGTGTTATAAGGAGGCGGTTGTATAACAGGGAGCCTCCGTTTAGGCCCCTAATATTACTGTAAACCAGCTTCAGCATGCCTATATGTAGGCGTGAACATTCACGACAGGTGTATGACTTGTGCGAATGATTACACCTAAATATGACACATATAATTGGCCATGTAAATGTTGTTCTCGCCTGTGGCTCATAAGAACATAAGAATAGCCATACTGGGTCTGAGCAATGGTCCATCTAGCCCAGTATCCTGTTTCCTACAGTGGCCAATCCAGGTCACAAGTACCTAGCAGAAACCCAAACAATAGCAACATTCCATGTAGAACCCCAAAGAATAACAAGATTCCATGCAGAATTTCAAAGTGTATAGCAACATTCCATTTAGAACCCTAAAGAGTAGCAAGATTGCATTCAGAATCCTAAGTACATAAGTGTTGCCATACTGGGACAGACCAAAGGTCCATCTAGCCCAGTATCCTGTTTTCCAAACAGTGGCCAATCCAGGTCACAGGTACCTGGCAGAAACCCAAATAGTGGCAACATTCCCTGCTACCAATCCCAAGGCAAGCAGTGGCTTCCCCATGTCTGTCTCAGTGGTGTACCAAGGGTGGGGCGGTGGGGGCGGTTCACCCCAGGTGCATGCTGCAAGGGGGTGCAGGGAGCATCGGCATGGCTGTTGGTTCCACCGGTTCTCTGCTCCTACTGACGCTACTTCCTGTTCCGGGGCAGAGAACCGGCGGAGCCAACAACCGCACTTCTCCCTACATTTCAGGAGGTAAGAGCGATTCACTTGGGGGAGGGAGGGGGGTGGAGATGATGCTCCTTGGGGGGGGGGGGGTCGTGATTTGGGTGGGGTGATGCACTGGGAGGGGTGCGGCAGCGCTCTGTCCTAAGTGGCGGCAGATCTAGGAACACTACTGGTGTGTCTCAATAGCAGGCTATGGACTTTTCCTCCAGGAACTTGTCCAAACCTCTTTTATAATCCGGATATGTTAACCGCTGTTACTACATCCTCCGGCAAAGAGTTCCAGAGCTTATCTATTCGTTGAGTGAAAAAATATTTCCTCCTATTTGTTTTAAAAGTATTTTCGTGTAACTTCCTTGAGTGTCCCCTAGTCTTTGTACATTTGGAATGAGTGAAAATCGATTCACTTCTACTTGCTCCACACCATTCAGGATTTTCTCCCCTCATCCGTCTCTTTTCCAAGCTGAAGAGCCCTAACCTCTTTAGTCTTTCTTCATATGAGGGGTTCAATCCCCTTTTATCAACTTGGTGGCTCTTCTTTGAACCTTTTCTAATTCCGTTATATCTTTTTTGAGACATGGCAACCAGAACTGAACGCAATACTCAAGGTGAGGTCGCACCATGGGGCGATACAGAGGTATTCTAGTATTTTCGGTCTTATTCACCATCCCGTTCCCAGTAATTCCTAGAATCCTGTTTACTTTTTTGGCCGCTGCCGCATACTGAGCAGAAGATTTCAGCGTATTATCTACAATGATACCTAGATCTTTTTCTTGAGTTCTGACTCCCAAGGTGGACCCTAGCATCAGACCCGCCCATGCTTCTCTCCTGTGACACCCCTCTTATAATTACGCACCATGCCATCTGGGCGTGTAATTACAGAGTACCATTTAGGATAAGCAGCATAAAATCTGTTTTGCTGTTCTGGGATCTTGCCAGGTACTTCTGACCTGGATTGGCCACTGTTGGAAACAGGATACTGGGCTTGATGGACCTTCGGTCTGTCCTAGTATGGCAATACTTATGTACTTAGGATTCTGAATGGAATCTTGCTACTTTTGGAGGTTCTACATGGAATGTTGCTACACTTTGAAATTCTGCATGGAATCTTGTTGTTCTTTAGAATTCTAGAATCTTGCTGTTCTTTGCAGTTCTATACGGAATGTTGCTACTCTTTGTTTTTCTGTCAGGTACTTGTGACCTGGATCGGCCACTGTTGGAAACAGGATGCTGGGCTCGATGGACCTTTGGTCTTTCCCAGTATGGCAATACTTACGTACTTATGTACATAGTGCAGCTGAAAGTGGATGTGTTATGATCCTCCTTGTATGGACTTTTTAGCTTTTCATCTAAGCCAATCTGCCTAGCGAAATTGGCATTTAGGTGAAGAAATGGCTTTGAGAATTACTCTCCATGTAGTGTAGATATAACACAGGGTTTATCTGAGGGCAAGTTTAACTGCTGTGCTCTGTACTGCCCTCGGGGCTTCTGGTGCACTGGGGCAGTTTAAGCGTCTTTTGGGCACAGAACCTTTTGTCCACACCCTCCCCTAGGATCTGACGCAGCACCTACGATGAGTAAATTCACAATCCCAGGGGAAGGGGAGAACTGAAGCATTCAAAAAGGAGTGGAGGAGTGGCCTAGTGGTTAGAGCACCGCTCTTGCAATCCAGAGGTGGCCGGTTCAAATCCTGCTGCTGCTCTTTGTGATCTTGGGCAAGTCACTTAACCCTCCATTGCCTCAGGTACAAACTTACTACTACTAGCATTTCTATAGCGCTGCTAGGGTTACGCAGCGCTGTACAAATTTAAACATGGGGAAGGATAGTCCCTGCTCAGGAGAGCTTACAATCTAAAGGTTACGAACTATGTAGTCAGTGTAGGTATCATGAATGGGGAAGGTGGTTAGGTGCCAAAAGCAAGGGAGAAGAGATGGGCTTTGAGTAAGGACTTGAAAATGGGCAGGGAGGGCGCATGGCGTATGGGCTCGGGAAGTCTGTTCCAGGCATAAGGTGATGCGAGGCAGAAGGGGCGGAGTCTGGAGTTAGCAGTGGTGGAGAAGGGTACAGAAAGGAGTGATTTGTCCTGAGAGCAGAGGTTACGGGTGGGAACATAGGGGGAGAGGAGGGAAGAGAGGTAATGGGGGCAGCAGATTGAGTGCACTTGAAGGTCAATAGGAGAAGCTTGAACTGTATACGGTAGCGGATCGGGAGCCAGTGAAGCGACTTGAGGAGAGGGGTGATATGAGAGTATCGGTTCACGCGGTAGATAAGACGTGCGGCGGAATTTTGGACAGATTGAAGGGGGGATAGGTGGCTAAGCGGGAGGCCAGCGAGGAGAAGGTTGCAATAAAGACGAGAGGTAACGAGCGAGTGGACGAGGGCTCGGGTGGTCTGTTCAGAGAGGAATGGGCGAATTTTGCTAATATTATAGAGGAAGAAGCGACAGGTCTTAGCTGTCTGCTGGATATGGGCAGAGAAGGAGAGGGAGGAGTCGAAAATGACTCCGAGATTGCGGGCTGAAGAGACGGGGAGGATGAGGGCATTGTCAACAGAGACGGAAAGTGGGGGAAGAAGAGATTGTGAGCCCTCCAGGGACAGAGAAATATCCAGAGTACCTGAACGTAACTCACCTTGAGCTACCACTGAAAAAGGTGTGAGCTAAATCTAAGATAAAAGATCTCTCTGCCCCCATTGATTCCTGGTTCAGTAGTTCAACCCCAGGGAATCTTTTTGCAGGCGGCCCAATAAGAAAGGGAAGGCCAATGGGATGAGAAATTGGACAGCTTCCAGGATCCCTGATTAAGAGCCCCACCCAGAAAGGCTGGAGAGCAGGTCTGGGAAGAAATGTCCCAGGCCAAAACTTTCAGGAGACCAGACCCTGGTGGTATCTGACTAAGAGCCGAAGCTTGCGGAGAGCCGGGAAGGAAGCAGACTGTTTACAAAATCTCATGCTGTAAAACTGCCGGGCTTCAAGGGCTAAGAAACCAGGCCGGTGACTAATGTCTGCCGCTGGCCGCAAGACCCTAAAAGGTACTGCTTGTTGTATGCCTAGCTGGCTGCCTGGAGCCATGACAGGTATAATGAATTCATTCCCTTCTAGAGGTCAGAAACTGCAGTAACACCCCTGTACCCTTGGCTGTGGGAGGAAAATGAGAAGAGGGATTGTACTGGCTCAGGGGCTTGTCACTTCTAGGACCGGAGGACTCAGGGGATTGGCACACGGATACAGCACCTTGTCACCTCTAGGATCGTTGAGGCTCAGGGGATGGACACAGGGACACAGCCTGTCGCTTCTAGGACCGCAGGACTCAGGGGACTGGCACACGGATACAGCGCCTGTCACCTCTACTATCTTCACTTTTACCGTACACTGCCAATTAAAATGTTCTATTACGTATTGTGTTGACATTGTAAGTAGTGAACGGTGCCATACTTTGTATTGTTGTTTGAATATTTTTGCTGGTGTAATTGTCTATTGCTTATGTTTGACTTATTCTTACTGTACACCGCCTTGAGTGAATTCTTTCAAAGAGGTGGTAAAGAAATCCTAATCAATAAAATAAATAGTACTGAAGGGATCAGGGGGTGGATACAGAGATACAGAGCCTGTCACTTCTAGGACCGCAGGACTTGGGGGATTGGTACAAGGATACAGCGCCTTGTCACCTCTAGGATCGTTGAGGCTCAGGGGATGGACACAGGGACACAGCCTGTCGCTTCTAGGACCGCAGGACTCGGGGAATTGGCACAGGGATACAGCGCCTGTCACCTCTAGGATCGGTGAGGCTCAGGGGATGGACACAGGGACACCCACAACCTGTCGCTTCTAGGATTGGGCGTATTGGTGGAGCTCAGAGATAGGTGGTAGTTTTCTGTCTGAGAATGGGTGGAATTGAGTGGGTGAGGGGCAGGGGGTATAAGTGAAGGGAGAAATTTGGGCAAGCTGTTGCATAGTGCCTAGACAATCTCTGATTCCAGCTGGATGTGCCTTTCCCTCCCTTGCCTTGGCTTTCAAACTTTTATACTGGCCAGGGCTGTGGTTGGAAATGCTGAAGAATTTTTTTTCTGGAGACCCAGTACTGCTCTGATACCGCTTGCCCAGTGCCTGCAGCTTCTTACCAGTTCACCCCTCCTCACCACCCACAGCCAGCTCAGATGCATCTGGGGTCACTGTGCCAAGCCCGACCCCCCCTCGCTCCACAGCCGCCTCGGCACACTAAGAATAGAAAAATGCCAGAATTCCCCTCTGGCCGACTCACCAGAAACCAGACTCTCAGCCTGGTAACCTGAGCCTTGAGGGGAGGGTGACCTTCCCACCCCTCCGGGATCCTCTACAAACGCTGAGATCTCACAGCTGTTCCTGGTTTGCTCTCCATCCTTAAGTTCTGAATGTTTTTGTTGCTGTTGGATTTTGGTGGGGGGGTGGGCGAGTGCAGGGAGGTCAGACATTAGCAGGGTCACGTCTACCTTGGATTTTTTTTTTCAGATTTAAAGAAGAAATGTACAGTCTGTGATCTGACCTGGGGAGGGGGGGGGGGGGCTAAAAGTGATCTTAGACAGAAGGTGGTGGGGAAGAGCTGGGAGGGAGGTTATCCTACTTGTAAGGTAATCCCCTGCTGCCTAACCTGTAGAAAGGACATGGATCATTTTGGGGACAGTGACTAGTGTCAGACAGGTAGCACAGGGTCAGTGGCGGGGTGAGAGGTGAGGGAAGAGGGCGATGGAGATAGTTGATGAGGACTGATTAGAGACATGACATAAAAGGGCTCATTTTTGAAAGAGAAAAACATCTAAAAAGTGGCATAAGGCAGAATTTGGACGCTTTTTTCACAAAAACGTCTAAATCGGTATTTTTCGAATCCTGTTTTGGAGACATTTATCTATATATAGATGGTTGTTAATGCTTCTTAAGGCCTTGGGGATTGAGTTTGGAATCCAGCTGTGTAGATGGATTTGTAGGTGTAGTAATGAGTAGCTCCTGGTACCTGGGTTTGCGTTTCTTGGTGACAAATCTGTTTTACTGTTTGGGATTTTGCCAGGTACTCCCAACCTGGATTGGCCACTACTGGATTCTGAGCTTGATGGACCTTTGGTCTGTCCCAGTATGGTGATGCTCATGTGCAACCCAGGACTGTTCGATTTACAGCGAGCAAGAGCAAAGGATGCCACAGGCTGTGTGTTTTTTATTTTTATTTGTTGCATTTGTATCCCACATTTTCCCACCTATTTGCAGGCGCAATGTGGCTTACATAATACCATTAGGCGATCGCCAATTCTGGTATGAACAAAATACAGAGTGACGTTGTAGTAGGGTAAAGTTCATGTGAGACAAAAACATTTGGGGCTCGTAAAGAGGAGGAAGGGTTTAGTTATTTCCAGTATGGTTTTGGTTTCGTTGTGTTGCAGGGTTCAGGCATTTAGGTTGGATCATTAAGGTATGAACGGGTTAGTTTTTAGTGCTTTCCGGAAGTTTAAGTGGTCATAAGTTGTTTTCACGGTGCTTGGTAATGCGTTCCATAGTTGAGTGCTTATATACAATAGGAGAAGCTGGATTCATAGGTTGTTTTATATTTTAGGCCTTTGCAACTTGGGTACTGGAGATTTAGGTAAGTTTGTGATGATCTTGTAGTGTTTCTGGTTGGTAGGTCTATGAGTTCAGTCATGTATCCCGGCGCTTCACCGTAGATCATTTTGTGTACCCGGGTGCAGATTTTGAACGCAATATGTTCTTTGATTGGGAGCCAATGCAGTTTTTCTCGTAGGGGTTTGGCGCTGTCGAATCTCGTTTTGCCAAATATGAGCCTGGCTGCTGTGTTTTGAGCAGTTTGGAGTTTCTTTATGATTTGCTCTTTGCATCCCGCACAGATTCCGTTGCAATAGTCTAGATGGCTTAGTACCATGGATTGTTCCAGGTTGCGGAATACTTCCCTCGGGGAAAAAAGGTTTCACACGTTTGAGTTTCCACATTGAGTGGAACATTTTCTTTGTTGTAGATTTTGCTTGGTTCTCTAGCGTGAGGTTATGGTCAATTGTAACGCTAAGAATTTTCAGGCTTTCTGAGATGGGGAGGGTGTAGTCAGCTGTGTTTATGTTGTTGGGCTTGTTCGTGCTGTATTGAGATGAGAGGATGAGACAGTGTGTTTTTTCTGAGTTGAGTTTGAGTTGAAATGCATTCGCCCATGAGTTCATGATATTCAAGCTAGGTTTTCTACCATTGCCCCCTGCTTTGTGCCAATCCTGACCCTGTCATAAGCTCCCCGCATAGGTCGTACCTAGGGATATAGCAAAGAGTTGGATAATAATAGTGATTGCACCGGATGCCAAGCTTTGAGGACAGGGTTATCCATGTTCCTTTTAGGTAGAGTCTGTGAATCTGAAAGCACTTGATCCCCAAAGGTAAGAGAAGCCCGTGTCACATCGTATTTGCAAAAGGGATGCAGAACAGAATCTGATACTTTAAGATTCTGTGGAATATCATCTGGAGAACCATTTTCCATAGCTTTTATTTTCAACCCAGTGGAATGTTGGAAAGAAATTCTAGGAGGGAGAGGGGATTTTCCAAATGATTTGTTCATTTAGCAGCATCCAGTAAACGTATAAATCCTCATTCTTCCCATCTTCAGCCTCGATGAAGCCAGTTCTTTAGCGGATGCCTCCCTTTAGGTGACCCGAGGACACGCCCAGGTTCCATTATATAATACTAGCATCAGCGTACCTATAATGTATGCACCGCAGTTACACAGCCATAAATCTGGCGCAAGCGTGAGCTCCTGAATGCGGCAGGGACGTGAGTAACTTAGATGCGCATAACTGGGAGCCCCACCCCTGTGTACGTCCCCTTTCAAATACACGCTATGGAAGTTAAGCAGGTATTCGGAATAGCGTCCTGCTGCCATTTTCGTGGGCATGTGTACGCTTACACGCGTAAGTGCTAGTATTCCAAGAGTCCAATACTTGTAGCGATTTAAGCGGGGCCTGGAGCGTCTCCTGTCCACTTAAATAGCTTCCCGCCGCCTTATCCAGAGATATTCAGCAGCACTTAACTGAATATCCCCGGAGACCGCCCAAATAAAAAGTGAGCAGGTCAGGGGGAGCGCAGGGGGCGGCACTGGGGTGAAGCCCCAGGTTATGTGGGTGAGGCAACCACATACCTAAGCGGCTTCATTTTAGGACAGCTCAAGAGATTTCCTAAATAAGGCTGCTTTGCTGCGCAGGTGCCAGCTCTGAATATCGGGCCGTCACCTGCATAACTTTAAAAAAGAAAAAAAAATTTAAGTCCCTGAGCCCCCTCCCACCAATGTCCCCTCTTTCCCTCCTTCTCTCTCCCCAGCCCGCATTAAGACACCCCTCCCCCCAACTGTGAAGGTAAACCCCCTGGCTTACCTACATCCTTGGTGGTCCCACAGGGTCGTTGGGGGAAGGAGCGCAGCCCCCTCACTTCTGCCTCTTGCGGCACCTCTGTAAAGGTAGATATGACATCCCAGACTGGAGGGAATGAACTACAATATTTGATAGGACAGAGGGACAGCTCAGCACAATATGGATCTGTTTTGTCCTCCAGGCCCGAGGGAGGAGAGAGGAAAAAGAAAACAACATACTTTGAAAATGCATCGGTAAAAAGGAAATGATTTTAGATCTGCTTTAAACTGCTGTTGTGAAGTTTGTAATCTGAGGTACTGTGGAAGAAACATATTCCATCGTTCAGAACCTTTAACCGAAAAAGGGACCATCACATGTGAGCATGAATAATGTATATCCCACTCAGGGGTGTGCTGGTAAATTTTTAACAACGGGCTCTCTCTCCGGGCATAGCCGGCCCTGAAATTCTTTTTTTGGGGGGAATACATGCCTCTCTCTCCCCTCCCTTGTGCGGGCACGCTAGGCATACCTTTGCCGAGCCCTACCAGCCAATAAATGGACTGTCACCATTCTCTGCTGCTTGTTTCTGGCTCTGAGCAGCATGATGGAACCTTCTTGCGCTTGCATGAAAAGTCCCAGCCTGATGCTCAGAGTCAGAAACAAGGAGCAGGGGGGAGCAGCAGCAGTCTATTTACTTGGCTGGTGGGGCCAGCATCACTGCCAGCAAAGTAAAAGAGAATTCAGGAGGGGGCCCAAGCCCATATTTTGGGAGTCAGTTGTTAAAGTAGCCATGGGGAGGCCTACTTTAACAACCGGCTCCCAAAATTCTTAAAAACTTAGCAAACGGCTCTCGCGAGCCTGTGAGAGCCCGCTCCAGCACACCACTGATCCCACTTATCCAGCTCATCTAAGCGGGTTATAACTAACACTCCTAAAACCAAAAAACATAGTATACAATTAAAAAAAGAAATAAAACTAGAATTTAGAAAACAAATCAAAAATTTTTAATAGCACGATTAAAGTCGGCAGTCCATTGAGGGGGGGAGGGGGGAAACGCGTTTCTTCTCCCTCCCCCACCCCACATTAGATATCATACCTTTGCTGGGGGGGGGGAGCCCCACCAGTCGAAGAAATCCACTGCCAAAGTGGCCCCCTTCCTCCTCGTACTGCCTCAAGAGCGATGAAGTCAGCAGGGTGCCTCCAACGGCCAATGCCAGCACTCGCCAAGCATGCCCAGTTCACGCACAAACTGAGCATGCTTGAGAAGTGCAAACGTTGGTGGCTGGAGGCGGGGAGAGAGAGCCGCTGGCAATCCGGGAGGGTAGGGAGAGACGCTGGTCAATTATTAATCGCAATAAATGTTTTTAAAATCGCGATTAATAATTAACATGTTGATTGCAATTAACATGCAAGCCTAACCCCCCCCCCCCTTACATATGGCTTAATTAAACCCCTTAAGAAAATACCTCATGAAACAAATATGTTTTAAACTGGTTTTTAAACATTAATAATGAAGTTATTTGGCGCATTTCCAGAGGAAGGGTGTTCCGCCCATTGGTCTTACTATGAAAAATATGCGTGAATGATCTTCAAGACGAACCTGCCGAAAAGAAGGGACATCTAGAAGACCTTACGATAAACTTTCAAAGTTTATACAGTAGTTAATGGGGCATCATTATGGAAAACCTTGAACACTAACATTAAAACTTTAATTAAGCACCTAGCGCTGCTTCATATCCGGCCCCCAAGAATTTAATTACATCTGTTCCTAACTCTAGTGGTCTAACATTATTATATGATGTATTTTACTTTCTCTTAATATATTTTGAACACGTTCATGCTTTTCTAATTCTTATGTAAGACACGTTGAACCTGAGTTCTACTCGGGCTAATGTGGGACATAAATATCAAAAATCAATAAATTAAATAAATAAAGCGCTAAACAATAAGAAGCCAACGAAGCTTATTAAGTTGTGGAGTGATATCAGCCAGCCTACTCGTACCTCCAATTACCTGGGCTGCAGAAATTTTAGGCCACCTGTAATGGCCTCAAAGACGTTTGAGAAGACCACAGAAGGCGGCATTACAGTAATCCAAATGGGGCATAACAAACCTCTGCATCAAAGAACGAAAATGTTCTGCAGAGATTAAACTTTTAAGTCTTATGATTAATGATAGTGAAGAATCCAAAATGAATCCTAAACTTCTCACCGCATTCAAAATAGGAAAGAGACGCCTTCAAACTGAAAACTTAATAATGGACATTTCTCTATGTTCCGGGAGAGACCGTTGGCCTTCATCCAAACTCCTATTGTTCTTTGCCTTTGTCCTACTCCTGTTGCCTTGGGGTTAGCTACAAAGATCCTGGGTGCGCTCTTGACCGTTCTCTTTGTTTCACACCACAGGTCGGAGCTGTAGTAAAGAAATCTTTCTTTAAGCTCAGATTGATTTGCTCTATTAAACCACCATTACAACCATCAGCCCTAAATATCTTGGTTCACTTCTTGATTAATAGCTAATTAGACTATCCCAACCCTCTTTCCAATAGATTCCGAGTAAAAGATCTCCGAAGATTACAATTAGTACAGAACACCGTTATCAAATGAATTGTATGTGGAAAAAATATATCATGTAACCCCACTCCTGAAAGCAACACATTGGGAGTGGAGGAGTTGCCTAGTGGTTAGAGCATCAGTCTTTCAATCCAGAGGTGGCCAGTTCAAATCCCACTGCTGCTCCTTGTGAACTCCCTATTCCACTAGCCTGCCCTTGCACATCCGCCACGTTTCTGTGAGTCTGACGTCCTGGACGTCAGAGACTCACAGAAACAGAAGCCTGCGCAGCCACATTGCTGATCTACAAGGGCAGGCATCCACATGGAATGTTGCCACTGCAGGAGTAGCCTAGTGGTTAGTGCAGTGGAACATCGAACATTGCTACTATTTGAGATTCTACATGGAATGTTGCTATGTTGCTGAGTGGAGGAGTGGCCTAGTGGTTAGAGCAGCAGTCTTGCAATCCAGAGGTGGCCGGTTCAAATCCCTGCTGCTCCTTGTGTTCTTGGGCAAGTCACTTAACCCTCCATTGCCTCAGGTACAAACTTAGATTGTGAGCCCTCCTGGGACAGAGAAATATCCAGAGTACCTGAATGTAACTCACCTTGAGCTACTACTGAAAAAGGTGTGAGCAAAATCTATCTAAATAAATAAAAAATAATGCTTGCTGAAGTATGAACAGAATTCTCTCCCCCCCCCCCCCCCCCCTCCCAAACCTTATACTATTCTCCAGTCAGCAAGCAGGTGGCGTCCTGCATGCTTTCTGACCAACAGATTTTAGCCCTTATCTCTCCATATTCTGCATGCTCCCTGCCTCACACCCCATGATGGCCCAATTTCTAAAACAGTTTGCCCAGATGCATTGTTCGCACCCACAAACTTGGTATGAATTTTCAAAGGAAAAACTTCAAAAAGTGCCCACAAACACAGTCAGCCCACAGACTTATTTGTGCAGGCTAAGTATGGCTGGAAAATAGCACACGTATATTTGAAAATGCAGAGTACAGGCACCTCATTCCACTCAAAAGACTCCTGGGGAACAGCTCCCCTAAGTGCAGTTAAAAGTTCTGGCTGCTAATGTACCAGCAGCAAGTGTCTCTAAATTCCTCGTATCCATTTTCCAATCCCACTACTGCCACCAAATCTCTGTATGTAACCTTCAGCAAGTCCGTCAGAGCTGTAAATTCTTCAGACCTATTTTCCAATCCCACTACTGACACCAATCTATATGTAACCTTTAGCAAGTCCCTCAGAGTTGTAAATCCCTCAGACCCATTTTTCAATCCCACTGCCTCCACTAATTTGTGTAACCTCCACTGAGTCCCTCAGAGCTATGAGATCCACAGAGCCAGCAGCTCTAAAGCATGTAGAGTTGCACTGGTGTCTGTATGCCACGCTCATCTTCACGAGGGCAAAATTTATTGGGTGGTATCACCTTTCTGAAAATATCAAAGTGGAATTATTAAATGTACAGAGAAGGGCGACAAAAATGATAAAGGGGATGGGACGACTTCCCTATGAGGAAAGGCTGAAGCATCTAGGGCTCCTCAGCTTGGAGAAAAGACAGCTGAGGGGAGATATGATAGAGATCTATAAAATAATGAGTGGAATGGAACGGGTAGATATGAATCATTTGTTTACTCATTCCAAAAATACTAGGACTAGGGAGCATGCGATGAAGCTACAAAGTGGTAAATTTAATACGAATCAGAGAAAATATTTCTTCACTCAATGTGTAATTAAACTCTGGAATTCGTTGCCAGAGAATGTGGTAAAGGCGGTTAGCTTAGCAGGGTTTAAAAAAGGTTTGGACGGCTTCCTAAAGGAAAAGTCCATAGACCATTATTAAAGTGACTTGGGGAAAATCCACTGCTATTTCTAGGATAAGCAGCATAAAATGTATTGAACCTTTCAGGATCTTGCCAGGTATATTTGTGACCTGAATTGGCCACTGTTGGAAACAGGATGCTGGGCTTGATGGAACTTTTGGTCTGTCCCAGTGTGGCAATACTTATGTACTTATGAGCTTGTTAGGAGCTGGTAGGTAATATTGCAATGAGAGCTCAGCATATGAGTTTGTCTTAGAGACCAAGGGACCACAGAGCTCACTCTGTCGGTAATGAAGAAAGCTGGAATCTTGGCAGGCCGTGACCTCCTTCTTAATGGACCGAGAGGAACGTTTATGTATGTACAAGAGATTATGAGATTATAGATAAGAATGTCTGTGTGCTCAGCGAGGAACCGGGTGGTTTCAAAATCTCATGTACAGCACCAGACTGCAGAGTGCCAAGCTATCCAGGTCCAGAAATGAGATTTTGGGTCAGTCCAGGATTTCTGACAACCTGTTATTCTGGGCGCTCTTATTTCAGTGGGCAGAATCAGGGACTACAAATCCTACACTGCAAAACCAGGCCTGGCCAAAAAGTCTCCCTCCTGGAACTGGAGAACTTGGCCACTCTGGTAATTGGACCCAGCGCTCAAGTTGATCTGGTGAAAGGTGTCACGGTGTACAGAGAAGTGGAGGAAAGTGGATTCCCACCCTCAGCAGAAAGATGTCTCCCCCCACCAGTGTGAATATGGAACATGCTGTGGGTTAAATTAGCTCCAGAAATGAATGATTTTACAGGAGCTCAGACCGATCATAAGTCATCCAGGGATCTGTTGAGCTGTGAAAGAATTTCATTGTGCAATAACTGAACTTCTGTATTTAGGATCCTCACTAGCAACTCTGTTCAGGGAATTCTTAGCTTTATCTCGAAGCATAAGACATAAAGACATTTTGGGAAAGGGGAATGCAGATCTTAGAAGATACATTTCCTGAGATATAGCCCCTTGAAATGGAATATCACCCTTCCTGCCCCCTTGTGAGCACATACTCACACCTGCCAGCCGGCCTCTTGGTTCCAGTTGTTGGCTAGCTCCAGCATAAACAGCACACATGCCTTGATGCTGTGAAATGCCCACCCATGAGGGCGCCAGGGGGCTTTAGCCAATGTTCCAGGTGCAGTTCTTGGAATGCTCTCTCTGTGCTTTGGTTGCAAAGTAAGGACAAAGACATTCACCACAGTCCTGAGGGGGGGGGGGGGGGGGGGCAAGGAGTATTCCCAGCACCCTGCACAGAGCAGGGATGAGCTCAGCTTGTCTCAGTCCTGGGTGTAGACAGATGGACCAGGGGAAGATATCCCAGAGACAGAAACTGAGCTCTGAGGGCAGTGTTCAGAAGGTCACTAGGGACACAGGGAACCCAGCGAGCTGATTGTAGAACCATAGTGAAGTCTTCTGAAATCTCTCTCGTCCATCACGTCTTGTGCAGTAATTTACTCACTGGTGTGGGGGGGGGGGGACTCCCCCTCATGTAAAGACGCTTCTGTTATATGGCTTGTTTTGCTATAAAGAACTCCCTATACCAGTAATCATGTTATACCTTGGGGCCAATTTAGCTTTTGTGGTTTCCTTTTCTTTGGCCCATCTTACAGATGTTTGATTTTGTAATCTGCCTAGAATTTTTAGATAGTGTGGACAGAAAACAGAAGGTAGGGTTAAATGGCAATTTCTCTCAATGGAGGAGGGTGAATAGTGGAGTGCCACAGGGATCTGTACTGGGACTGGTGCTATTTAACATCTTTATAAATGATCTGGAAAACAGAACGATGAGTGACGTGATTAAATTTGCAGATGACACAAAACTATTCAAGTTTGCTAAAACACGTGCAGACTGTGAAAAATTGCAGGAAGACCTTAGGAAATTGGAAGACCGGGCAACCAAATGGCAGATGAAATTTAATGTAGACAAATGCAAAGTGATGCACATTGGGAAGAATAATACGAATCATAGTTACCTGATGCCAGTGGTGTACCAAGGGGGGGGTGGGTGCGGTCCGCCCCGGGTGCACGCCGCAGGGGGGGTGCTGTGCGTCTGTCGGCAATGCTCGTTCCCTGCTCCCTCTGCCCTGGAACAGGTTACTTCCTGTTCCGGGGCAGCAGAAGGAGCAGGGAACAAGTGAAGCCGACAGGCGCGTAGCACCCCCCCAGCAGGTAAAAATGCACCCGGGGGAGGGTGTCCTTTCGCCGGGGGGGAGGTGTCCGTCCTTTTGCCGTGGGGGGGGTGTCCTTTCGCCGGGGGGGGGGGGTGTCCGTCCTTTTGCCGGGGGGGGGGGGGGTCGCGCTGCACCCGGGGGGGGGGGGCATCGCCGATCCACCCCGGGTGTCAGCCACCCTAGGAATGCCACTGCCTGATGCTAGGGTCCACCTTGCGAGTCAGCACTCAAGAAAAAATCTAGGTGTCGTCGGAGACAATACGCTGAAATCTTCTGCCCAGTGTGTGGCGGCAGCCAAAAAAAGCAAACAGGATACTAGGAATTATTAGGAAAGGAATGGAAAACAAAAATGAGGATGTTATAATGCCTTTGTAGCGCTCCATGGTGCAACCACACCTTGAGAATTGTGTGCAGTTCTGGTTGCCTTATTTTAAAAAAAGATATAGCGAAATTAGAAAAGGTTCAAAGAATGGCGACCAAAATGATAAAGGGGATGGAATCTTCTCATATGAGAAAAGGCTTAAGAGGTTACGACTCTTCAGCTTGGAAAAGAGACGGCTGAGGGGGATATGATAGATGTCTACAAGGTACTGAGTGGAGTAGAACACTGTTTCAAAAAGTACAAAGACTCGGGGGACACTCAAGGAAGTTACATGGTACTACCTTAAAATGAACAGGAGGAAATATTTTTTTTCACTCAACGAATAGTTAAGCTTTGGAACTTGTTGCTGGAGGATGTGGTATCAGAGGTTAGTTATGTGGGTTTAAAAAAAAGTTTGGGCAAGTTCCTGGAGGAAAAGTCCATAGTCTGCTACTGAGATAGAGATGAGAAAAGCCACTGCTTATCCCTGAGATCAGTAGCATCAATTTTGCTACTATTTGGGATTCTGTCAGGTACTTGTGACTTGAATTGACCACTATTGGAAGCAGGAAGGATACTGGGCTAGATAGACCATTGGTCTGACCCAGTATGGTTATTTTTATGTTCTTATGACATGGAATAACTGATGGCGTAAGTTCCTCAAGGCTACCACTCTGGTGTAATCTTAAGCGAGTCCCTCAAAATCCCTCAGATCCGTTTTTTCTATCCCATGACTACCACCAATGTGTGTATAACCTTCAGCAAGTCCCTCAGCCCCATTTTCCAATCCCACTACTGCCACCAATTTGTGTGTAATATTCAGCAAGTCCCTCTAAATCCCCCAGACCCATTTTTCAATCACATTACTGCCACCACTCTGTGAAACCTTCAAGCCCCTCGATGCTATGAAATCTACAGTGCTAGCTTCCAAATTCCGATACTGCCAGGAATCTCGATGTACAAACCTTCAGTGAGTCCCTCAGAGCTGTACATCCCTCAGAAATTCCTGCAGCCACTTTGTGTGACCTTCAATATGCCACTGAGCTACGAAGACCATAAGCAGAGTAACTGTGTTAAGCAAGGGATGTGGTGTGTGTGACAATGTATGCAGTACAGTGTAGATAATAATTAAATTGCTTGTCCTTTCCCTTCTCTGCTTTTTCATTTTATGTTGATGCAATGTTCTGTGTGACATTTGCTGCCCAGCACTTCCATCCAGTGAGTGCTCTTTTCTAATTACCTCCTCAATTCAGAGGAGCTCAGTAGGAACAGCGGAGCAGGAAGACACTCCGAGCGCTCTATAATATCATGTTCACTGAGATGCTTAACTGCAAAACAGTGTGCATGCTTGAAAAAACTTTCAAGAACAAAGCAATTTTCAAACACAATGTACTTTGTGCGAGGTGGATGTGAAAATTGCTGTGTTGTATGGGTACATAAGTACATAAGTAATGCCACACTGGGAAAGACCAAGGGTCCATCGAGCCCAGCATCCTGTCCACGACAGCGGCCAATCCAGGCCAAGGGCACCTGGCGAGCTTCCCAAACGTACAAACATTCTATACATGTTATTCCTGGAATTGTGGATTTTTCCCAAGTCCATTTAGTAGTGGTTTATGGACTTGTCCTTTAGGAAACCGTCTAACCCCCTTTTAAACTCTGCCAAGCTAACCGCCTTCACCACGTTCTCCGGCAACGAATTCCAGAGTTTAATTATGCGTTGAGTGAAGAAAAGGTTTCTCCGATTTGTTTTAAATTTACTACACTGTAGTTTCATCGCATGCCCCCTAGTCCTAGTATTTTTGGAAAGCGTGAACAGACGCTTCACATCCACCTGGATGTGGGTAGATGGATGTGGGTGTAATTAGGAAAATGAAAACTGGGGAGGGGGTGCAATGTGCAATTCAGATGATTTCTGCAGGTAACATCAACCTTTAATTTTCCCTTTTAAAAATATCAGGCTTTGAATTTCACCTCTTCCCACATTTTTCCATGTAACTTTGCAAAATTGGTGCTTGGGCAGTTACTGGGGGGTGTCACATTTAGCAAGATAGTGCTCTATTGAGAGGTACACTTAGCGTATCTGGGTTTAAAAAATGTTTGGACAAATTCCTGGAGGAAAAGTCCATAGTCTGTTATTGAGACAGACATGAGGAAGCCACTGCTTGCCCCGGGATTGGTAGCATGGAATGTTGCTACTAATTGGGTTTCTGCCAGGTACTTGTGGCCTGGATTGGCTACTGTTAGATGCAGGATACTGGGATAGATGGACCATTGGTCTGCCCCAGTATGGCTATTCTTATGTTCTTATAGTGTGACTAGAAACTTGTAGCCTGTGTTTAACTTATCTTAATATTCTAGGATGAAAGAAATCAGATAGTTTATGTTCTATGAAGTGAATTTGAAGCAAAGGTCTAAACATCCTGAACAGATTGCTGCTGAAAGAATTGTAGGACAAAGTTATTCAAAAGGTGTGGGGGAGACCTGTAAAAATTTCAGTGTGTTTAAATATTCATTGTGACACTGTTGGATCCATCATTGTAAAGAGGAAACAGTTTGGCGTATGAGAAAAGACTTAAAAGGTTAGGACTCTTCAACTTGGAAAAGAGACGGCTGAGGGGGGATGTGATAGAGGTTTACCAAATACTTAGTGGTATAGAACAGGTAAATGTAAATCGATTTTTTACTCTTTCAAAAAGTGCAACGACTAGGGGACCCCCGAGGAAGTTACATGGTACTACTTTTAAAACAAATAGGAGGAAATATTTTTGCACTCAACGGTTAAGCTCTGGAACCCGTTACCAGAAGATGTGATATCAACAGTTAGCATATCTGGGTTTAAAAAAATGTTTGGACAAATTCCTGGAGGAAAAGTCCATAGTCTGTTATTGAGACAGACATGAGGAAGCCACTGCTTGCCCCGGGATTGGTTGCTACTAATTGGGTTTCTGCCAGGTATTCGTGACCTGGATTGGCCACTGTTGGAAGCAGGATACTGGGCTAGATGGACCATCGGTCTGATCCAGTGGCGTAGCTACATGGGGCCAGGGGGGCTGGGCCCCCATAGATTTGGCCCTGGACCCCCCTGCTGACAACCCTCTCGACCACTCCCCTTCCGCCGCCAACCCGCTGTCGCCGTCGCCTGCTTTTGCTTGTGGGAGACCCCAACCCCCGCCAGCCGAGGTCCTCTTCTTCTCGCAAAAGGCTTTTTTTTTTGTTACATTTGTACCCCGCGCTTTCCCACTCATGGCAGGCTCAATGCGGCTTACATGGGGCAATGGAGGGTTAAGTGACTTGCCCAGAGTCACAAGGAGCTGCCTGTGTCTGAAGTGGGAATCTAACCCAGTTCCCCAGGACCAAAGTCCACCACCCTAACCACTAGGCCACTCCTCCACTGCTGCTACTATTTGAGATTCTACATGGAATGTTGCTATTCCACTAGCAACCATTCCATGTAGAAGTTGGCTCTTGCAGATCACCAATGTGGCCGCGCAGGCTTCTGCTTCTGTGAGTCTGACGTCAGACTCACAGAAACAGAAGCCTGCGCAGCCTTCTACATGGAATGTTGCTAGTGGAATAGCAACATTCCGTGTAGAATCTCCAATAGTGTCTATTTTATTTTTGTTACATTTGTACCCAGCGCTTTCCCACTCATGGCAGGCTCAATGCGGCTTACATGGGGCAATGGAGGGTTAAGTGACTTGCCCAGAGTCACAAGGAGCTGCCTGTGCCGGGAATCGAACTCAGTTCCTCAGTTCCCCAGGACCAAAGTCCACCACCCTAACCACTAGGCTACTCCTCCACTCCTTCTGTTTCTGACGTCCTGCAGGTGGTGGTGCTGGTGCCGGGGGGAGGGGGGGGGTCGTCAGCGGCGGGGGGGGGGGGGGGGATAAAATGTGCCCCCTCACCTCGGGCTCTGGCCCCACCGAAGTCTGGCTACACCCCTGCCTTGAGCTACTACTGAAAAAGGTGTGAGCAAAAATCTAAATAAATAAATTAAAAAACGCTAGTGTGTCCTGGAATTGTGGATTTTTCCCAAGTCCATTTAGTAGTGGTTTATGGACTTGTCCTTTAGGAAACCGTCTAACCCCTTTTTAAACTCTGCTAAGCTAACCGCCTTCACCACGTTCTCCGGCAACGAATTCCAGAGTTTAATTATGCGTTGGGTGAAGAAACATTTTCTCCGATTTGTTTTAAATTTACTACACTGTAGTTTCATCGCATGCCCCCTAGTCTTATCTCTTCCAGCAGTGACCATTCCTAAATCTGCTGCTTGTGCAAAGGTACCCGGTGCGAGCTACACGGCTGGATTTTCCTAGGGGGTGATGCTGAGGGGTGAAGTTCAGCCATATCGATCTGAGGTGCTGGCAGGATTCCCAGCATTTACCCTCAAGGGCGAAACAGTTAAGGAATGATTAAGCAGCAGCTGTAAAGCCAGAGAGCTCTCTGGGGGATCCTGCCTTCAAGGATGGCCTCAGGCCATTGGTTTTGGTTGCCTCTGAGAGCCAGAACATGTTTGTAACCAGACTGTGGTGCCCACTTGGCATCGTAGGCTCTCAATGTACCGTGCACTGTTTGGAGCAGGGTAAAGTGTTCAGTTGGCAGTGATCCCGTCGATAATTAAAGGCTCTGCATTTTTGCTACTAATACAATATTTGAGTAGTCTTAGCCTATAGTAACGATCCTGGCAATTCAGTATGTTACGCTGATTTGTTCTGCCCCTCCCCCACCCCCTTTTAATCTTCCTCTCGCTCTCCCTTCCCTCCCTGCTTTGTCTTCTCCAGCTCCGTCCATGGTAAACATCCTGCACCAGATCAGCCGAAACCTTAACAGCATCACTCTCTCCTGGTCTCAGCCTGAACAGCCCAACGGGGTCATTCTGGATTATGAGGTGCAGTTCTACGAGAAGGTAAGAGATTTTCAGAACCTGCGCTGAGCTCCGGGGGGGGGGGGGGGGAGGTGGGAATTCGATAACTGGCATCTGATTGCACGTACTCTCAGATTCTATATAGCGCGACCGAACTTGCGCGCGCAAATCCAGTTGTATTCAGGATTTGCATGCACAATTGAATTACTTAACAAGCCAATCAGCACCGATAATTGCTATTAAAAGGGGGAGTGGCCATGGGCGTTCCAAAAAATCTACGCGCAGGGTTATAGAATACACCTGCTGCGCGTCTAACTTAGGCGCTGGTACTTACGCCACATTTTACTTGGCGTAAATGGGCGCGCCTAGAGGTAGGCGCAGACGTGGCCGCTAGGCATATTCTATAAACCCACTAGACGCGTTCTATAAACCGCGCCTCAATCGAGGCGCGGTTTATAGAATACGCCTAGGCGGAAATATTTTCAATGCCGATTTTTCAGGCGCTTTATATAGGAGTCTGGTCCATAATGTGCATAGGTGTGAGCGAGGACGCTAGCTTGTGCTCCGCTCAGAGCCCACCTGAAAACTGCGTGCCTGATATTCAGCTGACAGCAGTGAACAGTTTGCAGACCACCACCGGCGTTAAAAAAAGGAAATTCAGTGCTTAGCCATGTCCAGGCATCAACACTGAATATCCGGCTTTGCCGCGCCGGCTTACGCATAACTGGTTCAGTGCTATATTTATTTATTTATTATCACATTTATACCCCACATTTTTCCCAACTGTTTCAGGCTCAGTGTGGCTTATGTTACACCAGAAAGGCAAGCGCCAATCCTGTAAATTAAGCTAATACAAAATAAAACCTGCATAAGAAATAATGGAGGGGATGGGCAAGGAGCGAAAGGAACAGGAAAACCAGAGGGGAGGAGGGAAGGGTGGATGTGCCCAAAATAGTCGTAAAATTGAAGTGTATCAAGCAGTGGAGACATAGGCTGAGTCCTGGGGGTAGGCCTTTCCAAATAAAATGGTCTTAAGAGATTTCCTGAAATTTAGATGGTTTTGGATGGTTTTTTTTATAGTTTTTGGCAAAGCATTCCGCAGTTGTGAGCTGATGAAGGAGAAGGATGAAGCATATTCAGCCCCTAACTGGCTATGGTGCACCGCATACGTAAATATAAGGACTCGGGACGCCGGAATGGAATTATGGGTGTTTATTTAAGCTGACTCGACATGGAACCATGTTTCGGCCCATGTGCCTTCCTCGAAAGTCTTGATACGTAATATCTGATAATCCTCTTTATCGTTGCTGATGCTTCTTGCGAAAAGAGCATGAACTGGTCTTTAGAAAGACCGTTGGTAAAAGAAATAATCGTTAAGTAGCATGTGAAATGTCGATATCGTATCAAGACTCCTGAGGCAGGCACGCATATGCCGAAACATGGTTCCATGTCGAGTCAGCTTAAATAAACATCTGTAATTCCATTCCGGCGTCCTGAGTCTGTCCTTGAAGAGCCTGATCCAGTTCCCACGCCTTGTTGTTTGATTCTGTCCAACCTGTGGGACCTTTATGTTCTTTCCACTTTTTGTGGTGGTTTTGCACCGCATAAATATAGCATTGACTTTTCATGTGGTCCTATTTATGGCGAATATTGGCACTAACCTGCTTATTTTCGAACGAGAAGGCCGGCCATCTTCCGACACAAATCGGGAGATGGCCGGCCGGCCTCCTAAAGCCGGCCAAATCGGTATAATTGAAAGCCGATTTTGGCCGGCTTCAAATGCTTTCCGTTGCGGAGGTGGTGAAAGTTTAAGGGGCCGTGTCGGCAGTGTACCGAAGGCGGGACTGGGGCGTGGTTAAGAGATGGCCGGCTTCGGCCGATAATGGAAAAAAGAAAGCCGACCCTGATGAGCATTTGGCCGACTTTACATGGTCCCTTTTTTGTTCACGACCAAGCCTCAAAAAGGTACCCCAACTGACCAGATGACCACCGGAGGGAATGGGGGGTGACCTCCCCTTATTCCCCCAGTGGTCACCAACCCCCTCCCACCAAAAAAATAAAAAACATATTTTTGCCAGCCTCTATGCCAGCCTCAAATGTCATACCCAGCTCCATCACAGCAGTATGCAGGTCTCTGGAGCAGTTTTTAGTGGGTGCAGTGCACTTCAGACAGGCAGACCCAGGCCCATCCCCCCTACCTGTTACACTTGTGGTGGTAAATGTGAGCCCTCCAAAACCCACCCGAAACCCAGTTTACTCACATGTAGGTGCCCCCCTTCATCCCTACGGGCTATGGTAGTGGTGTAGAGTTGTGGATAGTGGGGGTTGGGGGGCTCAGCACACAAGGTTAGGGAGCTATGCACCCGGGAGCAATTTCTGAAGTCCACTGCACTGGCCCCTAGGGTGCCCGGTTGGTGTCCTGGCATGTGAGGGGGACCAGTGCACTACAAATGCTGGCTCCTCCCATGACCAAAGGGCTTGGATTTGGCCGGGTTTGAGATGGCAGCCATTAGTTTCCATTATCGGTGAAAACCAATGGCGGCCATCTCTAACACCGGGCATCTCTAAGGGCGGCCCAAATGTTGAGATTTGGCCGGCCCCGGCCGTATTATTGAAATGAAAGATGGCTGGCCATCTTGTTTCGATAATACGATCGAGTATGCCAGTTTCCGGGGTCAGTTTCCTTCTGTGGCTGGAGTCCAGCACAAGTCCAGGGTTCTTATGCCCTCGTTTCGTACTGTGTGGTCGTGATAGCCAGGACACTACATTCCCTGGACCCTCAATCCATTCCCATTGCTCAATGGGCAGGGGCTGCCTCTGGGGTGCAGAGCCCTGTGGGTTCTCATTTGCATAAATCAGGGGCTGTAAATAAGGAACCATTGTTTGGGTCTAGAGACCCCCCACTGCCCCCCACTGGACCCTCATCCCCTAACTGATGCAGAGGATGGAAGAGCTGAACCCAGGTCCCCTCCACCTGGTAGCACTTCCAGCCATCTAGTCTGATTAACTCACAACCTAATGAGCGAGAGCAGACACGGAGCACGATGGTTCCCTGATGAGAGCCAATAAATAAGGGCAGAAAGAGTAAATAACGGATCCCTGCTGCAGACTAGATTAGAAAGGAGGCCTGCGCCTTGATGGCTTCCTGATGAGAGCCAGATGTGCTCCTGGTAAGAGGGAGAGATAAGAAAACGGATTTTCAGGAATACAGCCTTGACCGTGTCACATACAAAGGGATGCACGAAGCTTCAGAAACCAGTGATAACATACCAGAAAAAAAAAAGATGATAGACTTAATTAGGTCTCCAGACAAAATACAAATCCAGAAACTGGATTTGTAAGTGTCACTGGAGTCTGATGTGTGCTGCAGTGAGGAGGGCGGATGCGGCAGTCAGACTCTTCTGAGGCTCAGGAAGGAGGAGTCCTGACCTAGTTTCTCTAGAGGAGGGTGTTCGTGCTGTGAGGCGTGTAAACTGCCAAGCAGACGGGGTCCTGACCTACACAGCCTAGACCGGCTTCTGGAAACAACTGCTGGGTGCAGGACGGCTCCACCGTGTACAGCGGGGTGAGGTGGACAGAGGGGGATGGATACGAAAGAGAAATATTGACACAGACAGACCCATGCGGAGACTGCTTTGGCGCTTAACGTCTACAGAATGCACTCTTAATCCCCCCCCCCCCCCCCCCCCATAGTTACATGCCGTTGTCGATTCTATACCACAAACTACCTGCAACCCAGCGTGGCATGGTCGTGGCCTGTTCAGTGAATTGCACTTAATATCTACTTGCAGTACAGGCTGTATCTTAGTGCAGCAGACTTTGATCCTGGGGAACTGGGTTCAATTCCCACTGCAGCTCCTTGTGACACTTAACCCTCCATTGCCCCAGGCACAACTAAGTACCTGTATATACTATGTAAACTGGTTTGAATGTAGTTTCAAAACCACATAAAAGCGGTATATCAAGTCCCATTTCCCTTTCCCTTTCCCTATTTGAGCCACATGGAATGTTGCTGCTGTCTGAGATTCTACATGGAATGTTGCTACTATTTGAGATTCTGTTGCTACTATTTGAGAATCTACATGGAATGTTAATGTTGCTATTCCACTAGCAACATTCCATGTAGAAGCCTGCCCTTGCAGATCAGCAATGCGGCCGTGCAGGCTTCTGTTTCTGTGAGTCTGACGTACGTGCAGGACGTCAGACTGACAGAGACAGAAGCCTGCACGGCTGCATTGCTGATCTGCAAGGGCAGGCGTCTACATGGAATGTTGCTAGTGGAGGAGTAGCCTAGTGGTTAGTGCAGCAGACTCTGATCCTGGGGAACTGGATTCAATTCCCACTGCAGCTCCTTGTGACTCTGGGCAAGTCACTTAACCCTCCACTGCCCCAGGTACAAATAAATATCTGAATATACTATGTAAACCGCTTTAAATGTTGTTGCAAAAACCACAGAAAGGCGGTATATCAAGTCCCTTTCCCTTGCCTGACCATGGCTCGGTCAGCAGTAGTTCTGTTCAGTGTCACTTTCCATCCTGCATTATCTCTCTAATATTAACCTTCTCTTCCAGGGTCAGAGACCTGGATGAGCAGCTGTCATTGCTCTGTTGAGTGGGTCAGCCATGTGGCTCACTGTTCCACTGAAATAAAATCAGTGCACGGGTCTAGAGCTGGTGTTCTTCGTTGTAAGATCCAGCTCAAAGCATATCTCCCTGACTCACTTCCCCCATGTTTTCTGGATGTCTATAACCCATGCCACTGCGTGACTCTCAGCAAGTTTGGCCATGCAGTGCCCAAACTCTCCTGGGACTGTGAAAACAGCGGGGTATTCACTGGTAGCAGGCCTGCAGAGAAAGTGAGGGGAGAGAATTAAAAGAGGTGGAGAGCATGCAGAGAGGATGGTGGAGGTGACCTGTAGGAGAGGCAGGTGGGTTGGAGACTGGTTGGTATGGGGTAGGGAGCACGTGTACTGGGGGACACTAGGAAATGCAAGGGATATATGAGGTGAGGGGGAGCAGACTTTGTTTTAGTTACGTGAGTTGCCATATCCTTAAAAGGAGACCCACCCACTCCCCCACCCCCCTTTGCTCAAAGCTTCAGCTCCTTTATCCAGCAGTGGTCCTGGCTGTCACACTGTGAAGTGGTCCTCTCTTGAAACATATCCTGAGTAAAAGTGAATCGATTTTTCACTCTCAAAAAGTGAATCGATTTTTCACTCTCAAAAAGTACAAAGACTAGGGGACACTCAATGAAATTACATGAATATATTTGTAAAATAAATAGAAAGAAATATTTTTTCACTCAAGCTTTGGAACTTGTTGCCGGAGGATGTGATAACATTGGTTAGCATATCTGGGTTTAAAAAAGGTTTGGACAAGTTCCTGGAGGCAGTAGCATACCAAGGGCGGGGCGGTGGAGGTGGTCTGCCCTGGGTGCAGGCAGCAGTCGCGCGGGTGTCGGCTCCGCTGGACCCCTGCCCCCTCTGACATTACTCCCTGTTCCAGGGCAGGGGACCGGCAGAGCTGACTGCTGCACAACTGCTCCATCCACCCACTTGATAGGAGGAAAGGTGGTGGGGTGTTGCGCTTCAGGGGGGGGGGTGGAGGTGTAACGCTCCTCGGGGGGGGGGACGCAGCACCCCGGGTGGCAAGCAAGCTAGGTACGCCACTGCCTGGAGGAAAAGTCCTTAAACTGCCATTGAGATAGACATGGGGAAGCCACTGCTTGTCCCTGAGATTGGTAGTATGGAATCTTCCTACCCATTTGGGATTTGAATCTTGCTACTCTTTGGGATTCTGGAATCTTGCTGCTCTTTGGGATTCTGGAATCTTGCGACTCTTTGGGATTCTGGAATGCTGCTGCTCTTTGGGATTCCGGAATCTTGCTGCTCTTTGGGATTCTTGCTACTCTTTGGGATTCCGGAATCTTGCTGCTCTTTAGGATTCTGGAATCTTGCTGCTCTTTGGGATTCTGGAATCTTGCTACTCTTTGGGATTCTGGAATCTTGCGACTCTTTGGGATTCTGGAATGCTGCTGCTCTTTGGGATTCCGGAATCTTGCTGCTCTTTGGGATTCTTGCTACACTTTGGGATTCTGGAATCTTGCTGATCTTTGAGATTCCGGAATCTTGCTGCTCTTTGAGATTCCGGAATCTTGCTAATCTTTGAGATTCCGGAATCTTGCTGCTCTTTGGGATTCTGGAATCTTGCGACTCTTTGGGATTCCGGAATGCTGCTGCTCTTTGGGATTCTGGAATCTTGCGACTCTTTGGGATTCCGGAATGCTGCTGCTCTTTGGGATTCTGGAATCTTGCTACTCTTTGGGATTCTGGAATTGCGACTCTTTGGGATTCTGGAATGCTGCTGCTCTTTGGGATTCCGGAATCTTGCTGCTCTTTGGGATTCTTGCTACACTTTGGGATTCTGGAATCTTGCTGATCTTTGGGATTCCGGAATCTTGCTGCTCTTTGAGATTCCGGAATCTTGCTAATCTTTGAGATTCCGGAATCTTGCTGCTCTTTGGGATTCTGGAATCTTGCTACTCTTTGGGATTCTGGAATCTTGCGACTCTTTGGGATTCTGGAATGCTGCTGCTCTTTGGGATTCCGGAATCTTGCTGCTCTTTGGGATTCTTGCTACACTTTGGGATTCTGGAATCTTGCTGATCTTTGGGATTCCGGAATCTTGCTGCTCTTTGAGATTCCGGAATCTTGCTAATCTTTGAGATTCTGGAATCTTGCTGCTCTTTGAGATTCCGGAATCTTGCTGCTCTTTGGGATTCTGGAATCTTGCGACTCTTTGGGATTCCGGAATGCTGCTGCTCTTTGGGATTCCGGAATCTTGCTGCTCTTTGGGATTCTGGAATCTTGCTGCTGTTTGGGATTCTTTCAGCAATGGTGACCTGGATTGGCCACTGTTGGAAGCAGGATACTGGGCTAGATGGGCCATTGGTCTGCCCCAGTATGGCTATTCTTATGTTTTTATGAAAATCCACAGTTGAGGGTGTGAGCAGAAGTGTCCTGCTTAATAACCAAGAGCTACAAGTGTGACAACATCAGTAGACATCAAATGTCAATTAGGATTAAGCAAGTGCTACAAACACAGTGAGGTTCGGAAGTTGCAGGCGTCCACCCCATGCACCATTCTCTTTCTGCCTTCTTTAAGTTAGTCTAGTAAAATGTTATCACTTTATTTTTTATTTTTTTAAATCTTTGTTTACTAACATTTAAAGCGGACTAACATGGCAGCTACACTGCTTTGAACTGAGTTGGTGGGAGAGGCACTGTGACCTATATGCTAGGGAAGTCTTTCCAAAACTTGGGTCGCGACCTCAAACAGGGCCGCACATGCCATATTTGGGGTCATGACTTGGCAGAGACGTGGATGCCGCTGCAACCAGGACCATGGAAGTTTGGTAAGCGCTGTGCTAGAGGCCCATGTGGAGCCCAGCTAATGCAGGGTCTGAGTTTGGCCACTGGGTGTCGCCACTGAGTGACGGCTGAGACTGCAGTATCCCAAGCCACCATATGGCAAATGAACAGCACTGCCACAGAGCCGCTGGACGACCTGAAAACGGGCCTGGATCTTCCACCCTGTTATTTGGAGGTTTTTGCCTTTGTTATAGGGGGGGGGGGGGAGGAATAAAAATTGTTTCCAATTCACTATCTTTGTCATTGGCCGTAGCGATAGGGGCTCCAGTGGGTGAATCATACAGGGCAAAACTGTAGTTTGGTTTGGTCCTGGGGGAGGGGAAGCAAAGTGCTTCTCGGTGAAGGTTAGTCACAGTGCTGTGTTCAGTGCTATTTAAACCCACAACCCTATGAAAAAAAACCCCGTGATTTCTAAATTAGAGAGCCAAGAAAGTTAGCAAATCTTTTCTTTTGAGAAAATGACATTGCCCTTCTCCACTACGAATTGTCAATGGAAAAAAATAACGTTATAAATGTCCCATCTGCACATTAGTGAGATCAGGGGCAGTCCTTCCAGTCAAAGGAGCATCTGTCCAGAACGGGATCATTGGCACCTGTTTAAATATTATTGTAAGACGGGCTGGTGGGTACTTTCTGCAGACTGAGCTGGGAGTGGAGGTGGAGATTAAGCAGCTGGGGTCGTCCGATTCTCATTCAGTGTGTTCCAGCGAATTAACAGGGTCCCAGTGTCCGCGCAAGGGTAACATATAGCAGAGGAGTGCATGGCCTCTGGGGTCAGAAATGCCTCATCCATGTTCCCTCTCATAACGGAGGAGCTTAGCTCTTCCTGGTTTAGCCCCGTGGACCCTCTGTCCTGCTCTCAAACTCTGGAAGTTCAGGTTCATAGAAGCAATGGGATAAATCTAGGACAAGGTCCACCAGTCTTCCTTGATATGAAATGTGTTAGCCAGGCACATTGGTAGAATTAAATATACATGTACATGGAGGGGCATAATCGAACAGAAACGCCTATCTCCATGGGCGTTTATCTCCGAGAACGGGTCCGTGAAGGGGCGGACCCAAGCGTATTTCGAAAAAATTAGACGTCCATGTTTTATTCGCCAAGTTATGAGCTGGGCGTTTTTGCTTTTCAGCGATAATGGACAATGAAATCGCCCAGCTCAAAAACGAATAAATCCAAGGCATTTGTTCGTGGGAGGGGCCAGGAGTCGTAGTGCACTGGTCCCCCTAACATGCCAGGACACCAACCAGGCACCCTAGGGGGCACTTTTACAAAAACAGAACAAAAGGTAAAAGAGCTCCCAGGTGCATAGCACCCTTCCCTTGTGTGTAGAGCCCCCCAAATCCCCCTCAAAACCCACTGCCCACAAGTCTACACCATTACTATAGCCCTAAGGAGTGAAGGGGGGCACCTACATGTGGGTACAGTGGGTTCGGGGGGGGTTGGACGACTAAGCATTAAGCAGCACAATTGTAACAGGTAGGGGGGGGATGGGCCTGGGTCCACCTGCCTGAAGTCCACTGCACCCCCTAACAACTGCTCCAGGGACCTACATACTGCTGCCAGGGAGGTGGGTATGACATTTGAGGGTCAAAATAAAAAGTTGTGAAACATCATTTTTTGAGGTGGGAGGGGGTTTATGACCACTGGGGGAGTCAGGGGAGGTCATCCCCGATTCCCTCCAGTGGTCATCTGGTCATTTAGGGCACTTTTTGGGGCCTTATTCGTGAAAAAACAGGGTCCAGGAAAAGTGCCCTAAATTCTAGCTAAAAACGCATACTTTTGTCCCATTATCTGTGAAATGCGCCCATCTCTGTTCGGCAGATAACCACGCCCCAGTTCCGCCTTCGCCACACCTCTGACACGCCCCCATAAACTTTGTCCGCATCCGCGACGGAGTGCAGTTGAAAACGCCCAAAAATCGGCTTTCGATTATACCGCTTTATTCGTTTTTGTGAGATAAACGTCCATCTCCCGATTTAGGTCGGAACTTGGGCGTTTTTCTCGTTCGATTATAAGCTGGATAGTAACATAGTAGATGACGGCAGAAAAAGACCTGCACGGTCCATCCAGTCTGCCCAACAAGATAAACTCACATGTGCCATTTTTGTGTATACCTTACCTTGATTTGTACCTGTCTTTTTCAGGGCACAGACCATATAAGTCTGCCCAGCACTATCCCCGCCTCCCAACCACTAGCCCCGCCTCTCGCCACCAGCTCTGGCACAGACCGTATAAGTCTGGCCAGCACTATCCCCGCCTCCCACCACCGGCTCTGGCACAAACCGTACAAGTCTGGCCAGCACTATCCCCGCCTCCCAACCACCTGCCCCGCCACCCAATCTCGGCTAAGCTCCTGAGGATCCATTTCTTCTGATGATCATATCTATCATTCTGTGTCCACACCAAGATTGTAAAATCCTCTTTATTTTGTGAAATGAACACTAAGGGCTGCATCACAGACAGCGGGATAATGCTCTGATTTTAGAGCTATGTAAGGGGGAACAGAGCTGCCATTGCGGTGGCTGCATTGAGTGCTGAGCACCCCCAATATTAAGCAAGCTCCTTTAATGTCTCCAGCGAGGGGTCATTTGTCCCCAATCATAGTACATAGTAAATGATGGCAGATAAAGACCTGAACGGTCCATCCAGTCTGGCCAACAAGATAAACTCATTTTACATGGTATGTGATACTCTATATGTATACCTGAGTTTGATTTGTCTTTGCCTTTCTCAGGGCACAGACCGTAGAAGTCTGCCCAGCACTGTTCTTGTACTAAGTTGTGGAGCTAACATCGAAGCCCCTTAAAATTTGTACTCATTCTGAAAAGTCAGCACCTATGAGTGAGCAAGCAGAAATATTTCTGGGTGTCATTTTCTCTCCCTGTGTCTCAGTCACTGACTCTGTGTGACCCTGGGTGAGTTCCTTTCTCTCACTGTACCTCAGTCACTGACTCTGTGTGATTCTGGGGGAGTCACTTTCTCTCCCTGTGTCTCAGTCACTGACTCTCTGTGTGACCCTGGGGAGTCACTTCCTCTCCCTGTGTCCCAGTTTCCCAGTCTGAAAGCGGTTCTGTGTTCTGTAATCTTACACACACTGATCTCATTGTGCATTGTTGTTTTCAGACTGTAGTTTTCCATTTTATTATCAGGTTCATTTCACCCAAGTGAAAAGTGCCTACTGGGGAGGAGCCTTTCAACTGTCTGTCTGTACATTTATTTATTTATTTATTTATTACTTTTGTATCCCGCATTTCCCTGCCTATTGGTAGGTTCAATGTGTCTTGAAAGGCAGAAAGACACACAGACAGATGCATAGACATAAGCGGACACACACATGTGCAAAGACAGAGAAGTACACCTCATACAGGCCCTGTCACCCTAATGAGACACACTTCACCATCTCTTTTCACACCCAGTCCCCGAAGAGACGTGGAAACACAAGTTGCATTTGGGCTGTGTGTGTATGCATTTTTCAACTTGTTTTTTTAACTTGTTTTATGCAGATTAGAGCCACGTCAAATCAGGTGATCTGCTAACTAGTGTCGTTCCTGATTGTGTGAACAGTACAGACTTGTCCCAAGCTGGGGTTTGATGGAAAACAGACAAAACAGATACGTATATAAAAAAAATTAATATTTAATAAATATAGATCAGAGCATAGTTAGCAAGCTCGACACAGGCCGTGTTTCGACCAACTGGGCTGCATCAGGGGCTAATATATGTCTGTATGATCATATAATTTCCACTCAAAAATCTATTTGTTGAACTCACAATCGTGCAGTGGAAAATCGCACACCTTAACAGATGGCACTTTGAAAAGAAGAATCGTTCAAAAGCCTTGAGTCGACATATGCCGCAATATTGCGGCATATGTCGACTCGAGGCTTTTGAACGATCCTTCTTTTCAGTTGGGCGAAACGCGGCCTGTGTCGGGCTTGCTAACTATGTTCTGATCTATATTTATTAAATATTAATTTTTTTTTATATACGTATCTGCTTTGTCTGTTTTCCGTCTTGGAGTTTGCAGATCGATTAACCTGTTGTTTTCTTGGACCTAAGCTGGGGCTATGCAGGTTTTATTGTTTTTAGGAGGTTTGCTTAGGCTTGAAGTCTTTGTATTTTCTCTCTTTCCTGGTAGGACCTGAGTGAACACAATTCCACCATGATGAAAAGCCAGACCAATACCGCGACGGTGAGCAACCTGAAAGCAGGCACCATCTATGTGTTCCAGGTGCGGGCGCGGACGGTCGCTGGCTACGGACAGTATAGTGGCAAGATGTATTTACAAACCATGACTGAAGGTGAGAAATCCAATGTGCCTGCCGGTTTGGACATTTGGAATAACTAGAGGGCGAGAGAAACTGAGAGGAGGCCTGGTACTTTCTGTACACTGAGAATCAGTTCTGCCTTTAATGGCTCTCAGTGATTGCATATAACCCGTGTACAAACCACAGAGGTTCACAATTAGGCATGAGGGGAAAGACGTAATGAAAGAATTTCTGTTATTTATACACACACACATAAACACATACAACACGTATATGCTCATATATACACGTGTGCATACACATACATGCACAAATGCACATACACATACACCAGGGGCGTAGCCAGACTTCGGCAGGAGGGGGGTCCAGAGCCCGTGGTGAGGGGGCATATTTTAGCCCCCCCCCCCCCCCGCCATTTTTGACCCGCCACCACCACCAACAACTTTGACTTCCCCTCCCCCCGCCGCCAACCCTCTCAACCCCCCCTCCCGTTGCCAACCTTCCCCCGCCGTCACCTACCTTTGATGGCGGGGGACCCCAACCCCCGCCAGCCGAGGTCCTCTTCTTCCGGCGCAAGGCTTCGTTCTGTTTCTGTTGTACGTGCAGGACGTCAGACTCACAGAAGCAGAACGAAGCCTTGCGTCGGAAGAAGAGGACCTCGGCTGGTGGGGGTTGGGGTCCCCCGCCAGCAAAGGTAGCCAACGGCGGCAGCGGGGGAGGGTTGGCGGTGGGAGGGAGGGGTCGAGAGGGTCGTCAGCAGGGGGGTCCAGGGCCAAATCTACAGGGGCCCAGGCCCCCGTGGCCCCATGTAGCTACGCCACTGATATACACACACACAAATACACATACACATCATTGTTCTCTGTAAGCTGAGCAGGAGTCCTCCAGCTGCATTGCTGCCAGTAGGGGGTGGTGTTTCAATACTGTGTTTTCAATTGGCTAGGGCAGTGGTTCCCAAACCTGATCCTGGAGGCACCCCAGTCAGTCAGGTTCTTGCGATATCCACAATGAATATTCATAAGAGATATTTGCATGCAGTGGAGGCAGCGTATGCAAATATAAGTACATAAGTACATAAGTAGTGCCATACTGGGAAAGACCAAAGGTCCATCTAGCCCAGCATCCTGTCACCGACAGTGGCCAATCCAGGTCAAGGGCACCTGGCACGCTCCCCAAACGTAAAAACATTCCAGACAAGTTATACCTAAAAATGCGGAATTTTTCCAAGTCCATTTAATAGCGGTCTATGGACTTGTCCTTTAGGAATCTATCTAACCCCTTTTTAAACTCCGTCAAGCTAACCGCCCGTACCACGTTCTCCGGCAACGAATTCCAGAGTCTAATTACACGTTGGGTGAAGAAAAATTTTCTCCGATTCGTTTTAAATTTACCACACTGTAGCTTCAACTCATGCCCTCTAGTCCTAGTATTTTTGGATAGCGTGAACAGTCGCTTCACATCCACCCGATCCATTCCACTCATTATTTTATACACTTCTATCATATCTCCCCTCAGCCGTCTCTTCTCCAAGCTGAAAAGCCCTAGCCTTCTCAGCCTCTCTTCATAGGAAAGTCGTCCCATCCCCACTATCATTTTCGTCGCCCTTCGCCCTTCATTGTGGGTATCCTGAAAACCTGAGTAGCTGGGGTGCCTCCAGGACCAGGTTTGGGAATCACTGGGCTATGGACAGGCAGGTGCCATGGAGTCCTGCAGAGCTTGCCTGCCCTTCACTGTTGACAATGTGATAGTGAAACAGCGCCACCCACTGGCAGGGACTGTAGGTGGAGGACTTCCGCTCACCTAAGAGGGACCAGTGATACACATACGCACACAGATGCTTTACTGTCTGAAATAGAATCTAAACCACTGCTGCCCTTTTAATGTTTGTATTAAAAATGAAGGGGACCAACCGTTCACTTGTCTATTAGATTGTAAGCTCTTTGAGCAGGGACTGTCTCTCTTTGTTAAATTGTACAGCGCTGCGTAACCCTAGTAGCGCTCTAGAAATGTTAAGTAGTAGTAGTAATATTCAGCGGGATGTCTAAATAGGAACAGCTCTTACCCTGATAAATCCAACTGACCAGGTCCGTTCCTGGATTCTCAGTACTGATTATCTGATTGTACCACCTCAACCCTGTCCAGGTTACGGTCTGCAGCTAGAGCTGGGAGTTTATCCAGTCAGCAGCAACATTCAATCTGCTAACCAGTAACTGCCCTGACAAGGGTAGAACAGAAAAAATGCTGAGCTAACCTTAGGGTTTAGTGCAAGGTGAGTTACATTCAGGTCCACTACGTATTTCCCTGTCCCTGGAGAGCTCACAGGGTTAAGTAACATATAGTAACATAGTAAATGACGGCAGATAAAGACCTGTACAGTCTATCCAGTCTGCTCAACAAGATAAACTCATTTTACATGGTATGTGATACTTTATATGTATACCTGAGTTTGATTTGTCCTTGCCATCCTCAGGGCACAGACCGTAGAAGTCTGCCCAGCACTGTTCTTGTACTAAGTTCTGAAGCTAACATCGAAGCCCCTTAAAATTTACACTCCAGCCCATCCCTATCTATTCAGTCACAATCAGGGTGTAGACCATAGAAGTCTGCCCAGCTCCTGTTTTGTTTCTAATTACCGGCGTCACCACCCAATCTCCGCTAAGATTCTACGGAACCATTCCTTCTAAACAGGATTCCTTTGTGTTTATCCAACGCATGTTTGAATTCGATTACCGTTTTCATCTCCACCACCTCCCGCGGGAGGGCATTCCACGTATCCACCACCCTCTCCGTGAAAAAATACTTCCTGACATTAGCCCTGAGTCTGTCCCCCTTTCAACCTCAATTCATGTCCTCTAGATCTACCGCCTTCCCATCTCCGGAGAAGGTTCGTTTGCGGATTAATACCTTTCAAATATTTGAACGTCTGTATCATATCACCCCTGTTTCTCCTTTCTTCCAAGGTATACATGTTCAGGTCAGCAAGTCTCTCCTCATACGGTTTGCAACGCAAATCCCAAACCATTTTCGTAGCTTTTCTTTGCACCGCTTCCAGTCTTTTTACATTGTTAGCAAGATACGGCCTCCAAAACTGAACACAATACTCCAAGTGGAACCTCACCGACGACTTGTAGAGGGGCATCAACCCCTTCTTTCTTCTGCTGGTTATGCCCCTCTCTACGCAGCCTAGCATCCTTCTGGCCACGGCCGTCACCTTGTCGCATTGTTTCTTCACCTTCAGATCCTCAGACACCAACACCCCAAGGTTTCTCTCCTGAATCGAGCTTACTGATCTCTCCCCTCCTATCCGGTATCTCTCTTTTGGATTTCCGCACCCCAAGTGCATCACTCTACACTTCTTGGCATTAAATTTTAACTTAAGCATAACACCTATACTTAATTTAAGGTTTTGTACTCTGATTTGAGGCATTATTCCCCTGTGTTAACAGGTTGTTATTAAATTTTAACTGCCAGACCCTCGACCATTCTTCTAACGTTCTGAGATCCTTTCTCATCGTTTCTACTCCCTTCAGGGTATCCACTCTATTGGCTATTTTCGTGTCATCCGCAAAAAGGCAAACCTTCCCTTCCCACCCTTCAGCAATATCTCCCACAAATATATTAAACAGAATAGGCCCCAGCACCGACCCCTGAGTAACTCCACTGCTCACCTTCCTTTCCTCCGAGAGGATTCCATTTACCACCACCCTCTGCCACCTGTCGGTCAACCAGTTTCTTATCCAGTTCACCACTTTCGGTCCTAAGTTCATTGGCTCCCTATTCCTTTCCGCATTCAGTTCAAACTCCTCCTACTGACTTACAAATGCATTCACTCTGCAGCTCCTCGGTTACCTCTCCACTCTCATCTCTCCCTACATTCCTCCCCGGGAACTCTGCTCACTGGGCAAATCTCTCTTATCTGCACCCTTCTCTTCTACCGCTAACTCCAGACTCCGTTCCTTCTATCTTGCTGCACCGTATGCCTGGAATAAACTTCCTGAGCCGGTACATGGAGCCTCATCTCTGGCCATCTTCAAATCTAAGCTAAAAACCCACCTCTTCGATGCTGCCTTTAACTCCTAAACCTTCAACTGTCCCCTATCCATGATATGTCCTGTCTGTCCTAACCCTTATCCCTTACTTGTCCTGTCTGTCTGTCATAATTAGATTGTAAGCTCTATTGAGCAGGGACTGTCTCTCCATGTTCAAGTGTGAAGCGCTGCGTACGTCTGGTAGCGCTATAGAAATGATAAGTAGTAGTAGTAATTCACGAGTCTTCTGTGGGGGACCGTATCAAAGGCTTTGCTGAAGTCCAAGTAGATTACATCTATCACACATCCCTCATCCAGTTCTTCGGTCACCCAGTCAAAAAAGTCAGTAAGATTCGTTTGGAAGGATTTTCCTTTGGGTAAAGTGACTTGCTCAAGGTCACAGGGATCAGTAGTGAGATTAGTATTAGATACCTGTCTGGGTACCAGTCACCAGTAACCAGATAAGTTTGATTTATGGGAAAGAGGATGGGATTTGGTTGTGGTTATAATCAAAGCAATTTACACACACCAACCCGTATCTGTGGCCAACCTATATCTGGATATTCACCGCAGGTCGGTGTCTGGATACCGGCATTAAAAAACCCACTGGCCGCTGTGGGCTGAATATTACTTCCGAACTGTTTCTGAACTGAAGGGATCCTCAGAAGCTTAGCCGAGATTGGGTGGCAGAGCCGGTGGTTGGGAGGCGGGGCTAGTGCTGGGCAAGACTTCTACGGTCTGTGCCTTGAAAACGGCAGATAAAAATCAAGGTCAGGTATACACAAAAAGTAGCACATATGAGTTTAGCTTGTTGGGCAGACTGGATGGACTGTGCAGGTCTTTTTGTGCCATCATTTACTACTACTACTACTACTTATCATTTCTATAGAGCTACAAGGCATACGCAGCACTGTACACCATACACAAAAAAGGCAGTCCCTGCTCAAAGACTACTATGTTACTTAAAATGAGCAAAATTAACAGTTCAGAATCTGCAGAAAGAAACAGAACACGGGGGGTGGGGTGGGGGGGGGTCTGAATCACATTTAGCATGGATTTAAACCTAATGCTTAGGTAGACCAGTCATGATGGCCTTAACCAGGTGCAAAAATCCTTTGTCTTCTATGAAATAATTCCAGACTGAGCAGACTGGTGCAGAAATAATAAGATTTAGTACGAATGTTAATGTGCTAATGCTGATTATACATATTACATTATGCCTAAATTACTGTGGATTGGTTAGATTGGCAGCTTTTCTTGAGAGGCTGCATCTGAAGGGCTGATAAGCAGCTTTCTCTCACTGCTCCCGTAGGAAATCAATGAGGTCAACATTGCTGCATGTAAGGAGTAAAACTGCTAAAGAGCATGAATTTCAGAATCCATTTTGCAAAAGAAACCTTTTCCTGCTGATATGCGGCGATTTCTATAGATATTTAATCTGCAGACACACCAGAGAATTAGAAAGTTTTTACTCCTGGGTCACCACGTAGAAGCTATGTACAAATTGCTCTAGAATGGAGAGTTGCACGGGGACAGAAATTTTATCCTTCCCCGCCCTGTCCCCACCTGAATCTCCTCCATCCCTACCCGTCTCCTATGCTAAAATAATCCAATTTGTGGTAAAATAACTCAACTTAGCAGTAGCCCATGTTGATAACTTCCCCTCTCATTGCTTATGGGGAATTTCAATGCCATCAACCATATCCAGTAATTTTTTTAGTGATATTATAATTATAACTAGTGAAAAAGGCCCGTTTCTGACACAAATGAAATGGGCACTAGCAAAGTTTTTCTTGGCTCCCCTGCAGCCACTCATGTCCAGTGACCCTCCTCTCCCCCTGCGCCCACTGCAGCCACCCATGTCCAGTGACCCTCCTCTCCCCCTGCGCCCACTGCAGCCACCCATGTCCAGCGACCCTCCTCTCCCCCTGCGCCCACTGCAGCCACCCATGTCCAGCGAACCTCCTACCTCCCCTGCCCCCCCCCTGCAGCCACCCATGTCCAGCGAACCTCCTACCTCCCCTGCCTGCCTCCTGCCACCCATGTCCAGCGACCTTCCTCTCTCCCCTGCACCCCCTCCAGCGACCCCCCTGCAACCACCCATGTCTAGCGACCCTCCTCTCTCCCCTGCCCCCCCTCCAGCCACCCATGTCCAGCAAACCTCCTCCTTCCCCTGCTCCCCTCCTGCCACCCATGTCCAGCGACCTTCCTCTCTCCCCTGCACCCATCCAGCGACCCCCTGCCCCCCTGCAGCCACCCATGTCTAGCGACCTTTCTCTCTCCCCTGCCCCCCCTCCAGCGACCCCCCTGCCCCCCTGCAGCCACCCATGTCTAGCGACCCTCCTCTCTCCCCTGCCCCCCTCCAGCCACCCATGTCTAGCGACCCTCCTCTCTCCCCTGCCCCCCCTCCAGCCACCCATGTCCAGCAAACCTCCTCTCTCCCCTGCCCCCCCTCCAGCCACCCATGTCCAGCAAACCTCCTCCCTCCCCTGCCCCCCTCCTGCCACCCATGTCCAGCGACCTTCCTCTCTCCCCTGCACCCATCCAGCGACCCCCTGCCCCCCTGCAGCCACCCATGTCCAGCGACCCTCCTCTCTCCCCTGCCCCCCCTCCAGCCACCCATGTCCAGCAAACCTCCTCCCTCCCCTGCCCCCCTCCTGCCACCCATGTCCAGCGACCTTCCTCTCTTCCCTGCACCCGTCCAGCGACCCCCTGCAGCCACCCATGTCTAGCGACCCTCCTCTCTCCCCTGCCCCCCCTCCAGCCACCCATGTCCAGCAAACCTCCTCCTTCCCCTGCTCCCCTCCTGCCACCCATGTCCAGCGACCTTCCTCTCTCCCCTGCACCCATCCAGCGACCCCCCTGCCCCCCTGCAGCCACCCATGTCTAGCGACCTTCCTCTCTCCCCTGCCCCCCCTTCAGCGACCCCCCTGCCCCCCTGCAGCCACCCATGTCTAGCGACCCTCCTCTCTCCCCTGCCCCCCTCCAGCCACCCATGTCCAGCGACCCTCCTCTCTCCCCTGCCCCCCCTCCAGCCACCCATGTCCAGCAAACCTCCTCCCTCCCCTGCCCCCCTCCTGCCACCCATGTCCAGCGACCTTCCTCTCTCCCCTGCACCCATCCAGCGACCCCCTGCCCCCCTGCAGCCACTCATGTCCAGCGACCTTCCTCTCTCCCCTGCCCCCCCTCCAGCCACCCATGTCCAGCAAACCTCCTCCCTCCCCTGCCCCCCTCCTGCCACCCATGTCCAGAGACCTTCCTCTCTCCCTGCACCCGTCCAGCGACCCCCTGCAGCCACCCATGTCTAGCGACCCTCCTCTCTCCCCTGCCCCCCCTCCAGCCACCCATGTCCAGCGACCCTCCTCTCTCCCCTCCCCCCCCTCCAGCCACCCATGTCCAGCGACCCTCCTCTCTCTCCCCTCCCCCCCCTCCAGCCACCCATGTCCAGCAAACCTCCTCTCTCCCCTGCCCCCCCTCCAGCCACCCATGTCCAGCAAATCTCCTCTCTCCCCTGCACCCGTCCAGCTACCCCCTGCCCCCCTGCAGCCACCCATGTCTAGCGACCCTCCTCTCTCCCCTGCCCCCCCTCCAGCCACCCATGTCCAGCGACCCTCCTCTCTCCCCTCCCCCCCCTCCAGCCACCCATGTCCAGCGACCCTCCTCTCTCCCCTGCCCCCCCCTCCAGCCACCCATGTCCAGCGACCCTCCTCTGGACATGGATCAGCTGTGAGGCATGTTTTTTGTTCCCCCGGGTTCTGAAGTTGACATCATAATGGCTTCGGTGATGTCAGCCTGATCTACTGAGCCTAGCAGACCAAGTCGGAATGAGCCACGGTCCCAGGCAAGTCAGAACGTTGGAGGTGAGAATTATTATATAGGATATCACTATTATAATTGCCATGGCACAAGGAAAGGATACTTCTGCGGGAGCCCCGTAGGACCTGCGTCCATCCCCACAGGAGTTTCATGGACCTGGAGGGGATCCCCGTGGGATTCTTGCTAATGCCATTCCCATGCAGCTCTCTACTCCGGAAGAGAATCCCTGTCATACACCCATGTTCGGGGGAGGGGAAGGGGATATTCCAAAGATGGCTTATTGTGTTCTCTCATCAGTAATGCACGTTCTTCCATCATCTCTCCATTTGTATTCTCTCTCTCTCTCTCTCTCTCTATACATGTCCCCTCTACCCCTCCCCCTGCTTCAAGATTCGTATCTCTGGACTGTAACTCTTCCGACAGGTTCTCATTTCAGGGTAGCACTGGCAGGTTCCCTGTTCTCACCCTCAACTCTTCTTTCTCCTTCCTCTAGATGAATACCAGACCAACTTCCGGGAAAAGCTTCCGCTCATTATAGGGTCCTCTGCAGCCGGGCTCATCTTCCTCATTGCTGTAATCATCATCATCATCGTATGCAACAGGTATGTACGTCACCGTTCATCTGTCCTTCCTAGTAGGCGTGACGGACGCCGTAAAGATGTTGCTGGTTTTCAGCTGCGGCGGGGGCGGCAAATAACTTCATTTAAATGTTGATGCTAGCGTGTAAATTAATATGTAAATTCAGTATTGCTATATGTCTAAGGTGTGTTGACTGTACCTGTTGGCCGATGATCATTGTCACCTCCGTCCACTTAGTTTTGTCCCTAAAGAAGCACAAATACAGGTCACTTTTTCTCAGATACTTTTCAAAGGACACGTAGACTTTATAGGCATAGTTTTTTTTTTGGGGGGGGGGGCAACATCTTCCCCCCCCCCACACACACACACAAATGTAAATGCTCATGTTGACTTGGTCCCACTTTCCCCATTGCCAATGTGACTTGCTCATGCTCCCCCCCCCCCCCCCCCCCCCCCCCCCCCCCCCCGCAAAGCAAATAGACAAACTACAGCAATGGCACACTTTTCCTTTTAAAATCCTGTAGATCTACAGTTGGAAAATTGCAGGGCCACCGAGCGGGGAGGTTGGGGAGGGGGATGAAATTCCCCGGGGCCCAGCCTCTACGGGGGAGGGGGGCCTGATGCTGGAGTCTGTCTCTCTCCTGCTCCTGTCGGGACCTGGGTGATTGCATTTACACGATAACCCTGTCCCAGCACACAGGAGCAGGAGAGAGACAGACCCCAGCACTGCCCCCCCCCCCCTTGGAGGCCAGGGAGGGGCAGACGCACTGACGCAGGAAGGTAGGGAACGGAGGGGGGAGAGGCACCCTGAGTGAGAGGAGGCGGTGGCAGCAGCAGCAGCTGTATCCTGAGTGGGGGGGGGGGGGCTCTGTCTCTCGGCGGCCCTGGAAAATTGTGGCCGGATTTTTCCCCACTGCGATCAGTTATAATTCCCAAATAGGGCGCAGTGAAAGCGGCCACAGGGTCTTGCAGGTATTCTGGACCCCCGAGGGTTACAAACTCATTTTCAGAGCCACTCTCCCAGCACAATCCTCTTGGAAAATTTTACCAGCAGGCACAACCTTCAACCTAAGCGCTAGGTTTCTAAAATATGACCGAATGAACGACATTTACCTGTAGGCAATAACCGGCAGATATTCAGCCTGGGCAGAGCTAGTCCCGATGCCCAAAATTTAGCCAGTCGCAAACAGCGACCGATGCGCAAAGGGGATCGCATGGAAGTGAGCTGCAGTGATCCCCCTTTGTGCATCAGTTGCTCTTTGCGACTCCGAGCTGTCCGATGCAGAGCCAACCCGACCTCCCTCCTGCACCCCCAAGGAACAAATACAACAGGTTCAGACGTGCCGTAAAATTTTGCACATTAATGGTAGGTGCTCCGTGCACGGAACTGTCTGTGCATTACTCAGAATGGTCATTAGAATATTAATGAGCTCCTTGTAATGAATTTGCATATGGTTTTCGGTACCTGCTAACGGCACACCTTAGAGCCATGGAAAACCCCTTTGTGCATTACTGGCTAGATAACGTTTGTTTTAGACTGGATACAACCAGTCTAAAGCAAACATTACCAGCACGGTAAGCTTTGTACATCAGGTCCTTACAGGGGCGTAGCCAGATGGCCAGTTTTGGGTGGGCCTGAGCCTAAGGTGGGTGGCATGGATTCATTCCCCCCCCCCCCCCCCCCCCCCCCCCCAGGTTTGCTCCTCTCTCCACCCTTCCCTGCCCACAAACCTCAAATATTAAATACTTGAGCTGGTGGAGATCCCCAAACCCTGCCAGCTGAAGATTTCCTCCTCCTCCTCATGCAGCCAGCGCTCTTCCAAACGGCAGCCAGCAGCACTTGCTCAGGCCGTGCATGCTCGGTGCTTTTGCATGTGCGAAAACTGAGGATGTGCAGAAGGGTCAGTCTCAGCCTCAGTTCAAGGCAAGTGCTGCTAGCTGACATTTTGAAGAGTGGGGACTACCCAAGGACAGAAAATCTTCAGCTGGCAAGATTTGGGGATCCCCACCAGCCACAACAAGAGTGTCACAATTTTGGGTGGGCCTGAGTCCAAAGTGAGTGGGCCCCGGCCCACCTGTGGCTACGCCACTGGGACCTTAGTTTTGAGAAACGTGCATTCCTGACCATCTCTCTCCCTTTGGGGAATGTTTATTACCAGCACAGTCTGTACGATCTCTCTCCCTGTGTGACTCTCTCTGTCTGCCTTCCTCCTCCTGTGTGTCTCTCCATGCTGTACTGTCTCTCTGCTGCAGTTCAATTCAGTCCACAACATTGCATTGGCAAAAAGAGTGAACACAGGCTGCCAACGTTAGTATATTAAATACATCTAAAAAGTAAATATGAAAAGCAAACCACATGAACAGAATTTCCGATGCCAGGGTTCTGCTTGACATCTGATACTGCCGTTAGATTCCCTGCCTGGTTTGGTGGCTGATGCAGGAGAATAAGCCTGCCGCCACTCCAGTTTCCCTGAGGTTTCCTGCCTCATTTTTGTGGAACTTGCTGGTGGATTGTGTCTGGCAGTCTGTCTCTTGCTTGTCCTTGGGGGTTTGCCCGTTGCAGGCTTTCTTGTTCCTGACGCGGAGTGAGGAGTTTGCCATTGAGGATCCGGTGCACAGAGCTTACCATGCTAGCAACGTCTGATTCAGACTGGTTCTAGCTAGTTTAGCATTCACGTTATTCAGCGAGTAATGCGCAAAGGGGGTCTGCGTTGATCTTGCCGTTCGCGGTAGCAGCCAACAATAATCCTATGCACATGTGTTACAACGCGCTGATTAGTATTAACATGAGCATTCCGAGCCATGCGCAGAAAGCAGCGCCTACCTTTAACGTGCAGAATTTTCCAGGAGGTCTGGAGCTCTCGTAGCATGAAGGTGACTTATCAGCGGAGCAGTCTGCTGTCACATTTTAATAGTATTTGCACGTGTCTGTTAAATACGCCACGTGTGTGTGTCCCTCGTGTAACAGCACTGTGAAAAGTTGTCACGGAACAAAAAAAAAAAAAGGCTGAAGCGTGTTGTGATGACACGACCACGGCACCGGCAGCTGGAAAAAAAGCTACACACGGCTTTCATACATACGCATGTAAACACGATAAACCCCCCGGGGTTTGAAAGTTGTCATGGAACCCAACAAAAAAAAGTTGTCATAGCGCTAACAAAAAAGGCTGAAGTACATTGGGGCGGTGCGTTCTAGGTTTTTCTTTTGTTGGGCATGCGTCTAGCATTGACACTTAGCGATTGACTGTTCCGTGCATGCGCTAGGCGCTTTCCCTACCGAGCTGCTTGCTAAAATTACTACTACTACTAATCATTTCTATAGCGCTACTAGACGTACGCAGCGCTGTACACTTGAACATGAAGAGACAGTCCCTGCTGGACAGAGCTTACAATCTAATTAGGACAGACAAACAGGACAAACAAGAGATAAGGGAGTATTAAAGTGAGGATGATAAAATAGGGGTTCTGAACAAGTGAATAAGGGTTAGGAGTTAAAAGCAGCATCAAAAAGGTGGGCTTTTAGCTTAGATTTGAAGACAGCCAGAGATGGAGCTTGACGTACCGGCTCAGGAAGTCTATTCCAGGCATATGGTGCAGCAAGATAAAAGGAACGGAGTCTGGAGTTAGCAGTGGAGGAGAAGGGTACAGATAAGAGAGATTTACCCAGTGAACCGAGTTCCCGGGGAGGAATGTAGGGAGAGATGAGAGTGGAGAGGTACTGAGGAGCTGCAGAGTGAATGCACTTATAGGTCAATAAGAGGAGTTTGAACTGTATGCGGAAACGGATAGGAAGCCAGTGAAGTGACTTGAGGAGAGGGCTAATGTGAGCGTAACGACTCTGGCGGAATATAAGTTGGTCAGCAGAATTTTGAACAGATTGAAGAGGAGAGAGATGGCTAAGTGGGAGACCTGTGAGAAGCAAGTTGCAATAGTCTAAGCGAGAGGTGATAAGAGCGTGGATGAGGGTTCTGGTAGTGTGCTCAGAAAGGAAAGGGCGAATTTTGCTGATATTATAGAGAAAGAAACGACAGGTTTTAGCAGTCTGCTGAATATGTGCAGAGAAGGAGAGGGAGTAGCAGGTCTATATTTGACCGCTATAAGCCACTCAGCCAATGAATATCTGTTTAACCGGTTATATTTTTAGCGGCCAAAAAAACCGGGGAAATTCATTGCCAGTCACCGGATATCTTCCCAGCATTGAATTTCCCAGTTTTTTTGGCTTCACTCTTCAACCAAGCCTTTAATGGAAGAAGTAACTAACTTCTTAGTCTCCTCATACACACAAGAAGTGACTCGGGCTACACGTACTGCAGCAGGACATGTTTATCCACTCCTACCCTAGCTGAGATAATATTTAACCATCTCTCGGACCTCATGTGCGCCTTTTGATAAATTAGTCACCTTATTTTCTAACTCCTGTTACTCTCTTACCTATCTATATGTTCCATCTTTGCTTATACCCTTCGCTGTCTATTAAAATGTTCTATTAAGTATTGTGTTGGCATTGTGAGTAGTATACTGCAGTGGCGTTCCTAGGGGGGCTGACAGCCGGGGCGGATCACCGATGCACCCCGCCCCCTCGGGTGCAGCACGATCCCCCCCCCCCCCCCCCCCCCCGGGGTGCACGCTGCTGGGGGGGGGGGGGTGCCGCGCGCCTGTCCGCTTCGTTCGTTTCCATGCTCCCTCTGCCCCAGAACAGGAAGTAACCTGTTCCGGGGCAGAGGGAGCACAGAACGAACGTAGCAGACAGGCATGCGGCACCCCCCCCAGTGGCGTGCACCCAGGGCGGACCGCACCCACCCCCCACCCCCCCTTGGTATGCCACTGGTATACTGTGCCATACTTTGTATTGTTATTTGAATATTTTTACTGCTGAAATTGTCTATTGCTCATGTTTGATCTATTCTTACTGTACACTGCCTTGAGTGAATTCCTTCAAAAAGGTGGTAAATAAATAAATAAATAAATATCCGATTCCTCTGTCCCACATGACGCTGTTTCCCTTGCTTTGCTCCTCTTTCCAGCATGATATTGTTCCCCATGCGCTTCACCCTGTCTTGCACATGAGACTGTCCTCTGTGTTTCCTCTTTCTTGCCCGAGACCTCCCCGCAGTGGCGTAGGAAGGGGGGGCGGGGGGGCGGTCCGCCCCGGGTGCACGCCGCTGGGGGGTGTCGGCTCCGCGCTGGTGCACTGCCCTCTCTGCCCCGGAACAGGTTACTTCCTTTTCCGGGACAGAGAGAGCAGTGAATCAGCGCGGAGCCGACACTCCCCAGCAACGTGCAGTCGGGGCGGATCGGCCCTCCCGCCCGTATGCGCTCCGGGGGGGGGGGGTGCGCTCCAGCGGGAGGAGGGTGCGCCGTGCTGCACCCGGGGAGGGGGTGCGCAGCGGCGACCCGCCCCGGGTGTCAGCTCCCCTCGCTACGGCTCTGCCTCCCCGTTCACCCTATGCAAAAATTTAGCCGTTTTACAAATTTCCTCACCAAGAAAAATATCAAAAGCTCATGTCAAGATGTGACCTGCGTCCAGCTTCTTTTTCTTGTTCAATCTTAGGGAGAATCTCCCTAACTTGGAGAAGGAAATCTCTGCTGTATTCCCTCCCCCCCCCCCCCCCCAACAGATGCTGTCAAAAATTACTGATACCCTTGCTGGCCAATGACTGGAAGGAGGGGGGGTCTCCTTCGAGACTGTCCCTCAGTGTTGCTTTTTAGCCACCAGGGGTCAGTGCAGTGTTAGTAGCTGTCATCCCATCCTCTCTGGGCTTAAGTCTGTCACTACCACAAAATGTTTGAGCCTCCCCAGCCACGAGCTTCAAACCTCTGTTCTGTGGCAAGATTTCTTTTCAACATTCTCAGTCTCCATCGCTCTGCCTTTATCTCTTTCTTCCCCCTCCTGTGCGTCTCTTTGTCACCCCTCTGTCTTCTTGTCTGTCTGTCTGTCTTCCTTGGCCTGACAGTTTGTTCATGTGTTGTCTCAGTCGTACTCAGAGAGAAGAGTCTGCAAAGGGATTGAGCTGGGCAAAGATCTTCCCCCCCCCCCCCCCCCTCTCAGGGACCGAAAGTTTCATGAGGTGTTCACATGTTTGACTGGATTAAAAGAAGGTGTCACGGAGTTGGGGGGGGGAGGGGTGCGGAAGCCACTGGTGTAGGTTTGAGATCTACAGCCAATATTTCAACTCCATTCAGCTTTCCCACAGAAAGAGCAGACACAGACTGGGAAAATGCTTCCTTATGCCCCAACCGTGTCAGCACTTTTTACAAGTAAATTACCCGAGCAATTGCCCATTAAAAATTGGCTCCAAGGTTCAGGCATGCAAAAACGCCTGCAAACCTTACAACCATGTAAAGCTATTCAAAGAAGTAAACAGATAATGTATTTTCTCATTTTCCTTTGTCCCTCTGTACCACCTGTTTCTATCTCTTTCTGTCTTTCTATGCACCCCCCCCCCATCTGCCTTTCACACTGTTGGGGGGGGGGGGGAGGGTGTGAAAAGAGAGCCTGGTGCAGGACCTCTCCTCTGTTCATTGCTCTCTTCTCGTTTCAGAAGGCGGGGCTTCGAAAGAGCAGACTCGGAGTACACAGACAAGCTGCAGCACTATACCAGTGGCCACAGTACGTACAGGCTGCCGTCCCCAGGGTTGGGGGTTCGTCCACTCGGTTCGTTGCTTGGTTCTTTCTCTCTTTCACAGTTCCCATTCAGCACCAGACCAGCACTGGCCACAGGGAGATACCCTCGGAGTGGAGAGACCTGGCTCCCCTGGATCTCTCTGGGCACCTCCCTAGGCCTCACCCGGCTTCTCCCAGTGTTGTAAAGGGTATGTCACAAAAACAATGAACGCCAGTCCTGACAGACAACTCTCCATGGTTAAAATCTGTCTTCCGGGCACAGTTCAGGAACTTGTCTAATGAACCGATTTCTTTTGTTGTTTTCACATGGACAGTGATTTGGGTTTCTGAGCAATAAATTCAGTGTTCGGTCCATGACATAATGATCAGAAATGATAAATAAGAGGACAGTTATTAATTGGATTTTAAAGAACTTGCATTTTTCAGACCCCTACGTTGTTAGGGGGTTTTGTACCTAGAGCAAAACCAAAACACACTGGTTGGAAACAGAGAAGAACAAGACTCTGATTAAAATGAAATGTGCACACGTCAGGAGTGCACACTGGTGGAACTGACTGGGATAATTCCTCTTACAGTTGTTCAGGACATTGTGTAAGAGGAAGAAATTAAATGTATTTGATCAGAATTAGCTGACGCATTTTCATGTTTTAACCAGTCACAAATGTCCTGAAATTAAGTGTTTTTCTTTTTTTTAAAGAGTGACACAAGAATTTCAAATATGCAGCGCTTTTTTTGTTAAAAATAGAAGTAATTTTGGGCTGCAGAGAAATTAGGGGACTGGACCTAGATAAAGCAGGAACTTTATAACACTGGAGAGCCGGCCTCATTGCATGCTGTATCCATCCCCAGGGCCGGCGTTAGGGGACTGGGCTCCTACGCTGCAGGGGGCCCACAAGCCTACCTGAAGCTGAAGGAGATAAAGTCTTCTGGTGGCCTTTCGAGCCCCTGCAGCTTTAACACCGGCCCTGTCCATCCTGCACTATCGAGAGATCCCTCAGTGCGGTAAATCTGGGGGTAATAGCACGCCCCGTGCCATCTCTTTCCACGGCCACACAGTGGCAGCAAAAGCCATCAGGGAATCCCCTTTTACCTCAGACAGGCTACTCCTCCCAAAACAGTGCCTCAGGCCCCAGCCAGCCTTGTCCTTGCCCAGGAGCTCACATAGCAAAGACAGTGAGTAATTTTGTTAGATTATAATTTAGCAACAACGTTTCAGTAGTAGCTGAAGGGTGAGTATTTCCTCGTCTCCAGAGGGCTTATAATCAGGATCCCCAGCCTCCCGCTATCCTAAGGCCTTTGAATCTGGCCCTTCCCGTGGTATTCCTCCTTCCCTATAAACTCGCTGCAGGAGACTAAGGGCTGGAGCGTTGATAGCTTGGGCGTAGCCAGACTTCGGCGGGAGGGGGGTCCAGAGCCCGAGGTGAGGGGGCACATTTTAGCGCTCCCCCCCCCCGCCACTTTTGACCCCGCTGTTGCCAACACTCCCCCGCCACCGCCAGGTACCTTTGCTGTCGGGGCCCCCCATCCCCGCCAGCCAAAGTCCCTTTCAGCGCCGGTCTCCGAGTCCGGCACGTTCACTGATCTGGATTCTGTTTCTGTGAGTCCTGACGTCCTGCACGGAACGTGCAGGGCGTCAGGACTCACAGAAACAGAATCCAGATCAGCAATGCGCCGGAGACTGGCGCTGAAGAGGATTTCAGCTGGTTGGGGGTTGGGGACCCCCGCCATCAAAGGTACCTGACGATGGCGGCGGCGGGGGAGGGTTGGCTGTAGCGGGAGGGGGGGTCGAATGTGGCGGGAGGGGTGAAAGCAGGGGGCCAGGGCTAAATCTGCAGGGGCCCATGCCCCCCGTGGCCCCACCTAGCTACGCCCCTGGTTGATAGAGGCAGCAGTAGCAGCTGTCCTGGATCCCTTCCAGCGTGGGGCGAATCCAGCATCAGCCCCGCACCTCAGGCCCACGTATTCCCACGTCCCTTCTCTCAGATCCTTCCGCTGAGATTCTCTCCTCCGTCCCATGACCCCTTTTCCTTTCCTTATTCGCTATCCCCCTCCTCCTGTCCCAGTACTGATCAGGAGGATCCCAACCAGGTGCACAAGAAATGCCAGAAAATAACTATTGATATGGTTTTAAAAAGCAACTTAAAAGAAAAATCTGCCACAGGAAACTGTTTTTATAATCTAAGTTTTTATCTGAGGCGACAGAGCATGAAGAAACGATGTAACTCACACCTTTTTCAGTAGTAACTCAAGGTGAGTTACATTCAGGTACACACCAGGGGCGTAGCCAGACCTCGGCGGGAGGGGGGCCAGAGCCCGAGGTGGGGGGGCACTGTTTAGCCGCCTCCCCACTGCTGACCCCCCCCCCCCCCCCCCCCGCCGCCACTTTGGACCCAACCGCAACCCCCCCCCGCCCTGCCGTCACATCAGATACCTTGTTTGCTGGCAGGGGTCCCCAATCCCTGCCAGCCAAAGAGTCTTCTTCAGCGTCGGTCGACTCCAGCGCCTTCGTTGTGGGATCATCTGTTTCTGACGCCTTACGTCCTGCACAGGGCTACATGCACGGTGCAGGACATAAGGCGTCAGAAACAGATGATCCCACAACGAAGGCGCCGGAGTCGACCGGCGCTGAAGAAGGCTCTTCGGCTGGTGGGGTTTGAGGACCCCCGCCAGCAAACAAGGTACCTGATTCGACGGGGGGGGGGGGGGGGCGTGCGGGGGTCAGATGTAGAGGGGGCCAGGGCATAATCTGTGGGGGCCCATGCCCCTGTGGCCCCACCTAGCTACGCCCCTGGTACACACTGGATATTTCCCTGTCCCTAGAGGGCTTACAATGTAAGGGGGTATTTTACTAAGGTGCGCTAGCGTTTTTAGTTCACGCTAGAAATCAGCTGGCGCTAAATGCCGAGACGCCCATGATCCCAAGGAGCATTAATAGGATTTGAACCAGGCTTCCCTGCCAGCCAGACTGCTGCTCCATACAGTCGGCTGCTCCTCCACTTATCAAGAGTTCACATCGCACCAATAGAAGGCACTAATTTAACAAAGTCAATCACATTGCACTGAAAACACTGAAAAGGTGCCAGTTTGCCAAAAAGCATACACACTGCACTGATAATACTGTGAAAACACTGATTTTCTAAAGGCATAGACACTGCACTGATAACACAGCGAAGGTGATGATTTACCAAAGCCATGCAGACTGCACGGATAATGCTGTGAGGGCACTGACTTACTAAAGGCATGCACACAGCACGGATAATACTGTGAAAACACTGATTTACTAAAGGCATACACACTGCACTGATAACACAGCGAAGGTGATGATTTACCAAAGCTATGCAGACTGCACGGATAATGCTGTGAGGGCACTGACTTACTAAAGGCATGCACACAGCATGGATAGCAATAAGGTGCTAACTTACCACTGCACTGATAATACTGTGAAGGCACTCGTTTACTAAAGGTATGCACTCAACACTGATAATACTGAGAAGACACTATTTACAAATAGCGTATACACAATATACTGATAACACCAGGAGAACACCTTTTTTACCAAAGATGTGCACACTGCACTGATAACACAGTGAAGGTGATGATTTACCAAAGGCATGCAGACTGCACGGATAACACTGAAAAAGCACTGACTTACCAAAGTATGCATTTGTCTGGAAACACTGAGAAGACGCTGATTCGCTAATTTTGCTCACACCGTCTCCCATTAGTACGGCATAACAGTCCTTTGCTGGCTTACTGAATATAAGAAACAGGTGTTACCTATTTTAGGAGCTACTTGCTGAATTTACAGGTGTCTGGAGATGGTTTTTGGAGTGATTCTTCCTTGTACTGTCCCAGGCCATTTGCATAAATGAGTGCTTGAAGTGATTCTCTGGGACACCAGCCCCCAGCGCACACTCGCTCCAGGTAGATTTGCTTCTTGCACCTACAGCTGAGGAAGTCTAGGGTATAAGATGTTGATTCCCTTTATGACATCATCAATCATTTACAAATCAGATGATCTGGTACTGTTAGACCTGAACATACGATTTCTGGCCAGTTAAATCGCTGTGATTATCGACCCGTTCGTGTTTTTTAATTTGGATTTAGCTCACGCCTTTTCAGTAGAAGTCAAGTTGAGTTGCATTCAGTTGGAGGAGGTACTTCCCTGTCCCTGGAGTAGACTAATAGTTAAAGCAGCAGGCTGAAAACCAGAGAAGTTGATTTTTTTTACTCGTTCCAAAAGTACAAAGACTAGGGGGCACTCAAGGAAGTTACATGGAAATACTTTTAAAACAAATAGGAGGAAATATTTTTTCGCTCAACCAATAATTAAGCTCTGGAACTCTTTGCCAGAGGAGGTGGTAACACCGGTTAGCGTATCTGGGTTTAAAAAAAGGTTTGGACAAATTCCTGGAGGAAAAGTCCATAGTCTGCTATTGAGACAAGCAGGGGAAGCAACTGCTTACCCTGGGATTTGTAGTATGGAATGTTGCTACTCTGAGATTCTGCATGGAATCTTGTCACTCTTTAGGATTCCAGAATCTTGCTATTCTTTGGGGTTCTAATGGAATGTTGCTACAATTTTTGAGTTTCTGCATGGAATCTTGCTATTCTTTGGGGTTCTACCTGGAATGTTGCTACTCTTTGAGATTCTGCATGGAATCTTGTCACTCTTTAGGATTCCAGAATCTTGTCACTCTTTAGGATTCCAGAATCTTGCTCTTCTTTGGGGTTCTACATGGAATGTTGCTACTCTTTGAGATTCTGCATGGAATCTTGTCACTTTTAGGATTCCAGAATCTTGCTATTTTAGGGGGTTCTAATGGAATCTTGCTATTCTTTGAGATTCTTCATGGAATCTTGCTATTCGTTATGATTCCGGAATCTTGTTACTCTTTGGGGTTCTGGAATGTTGCCTTGATTTGGGTTTCTGCCGGGTACTTGTGACCTGGCTTGGCCACTATTTGGAAAACAGGATACTGGGCTAGATGGACCATTGATCTGACCCAGTATGGCTACTTTTATGTTCTTATGGTTCAAATCCCACTGAGGCCCCTTATGATCTTGGGCAAGTCACTTAACCCTTCATTGCCTCAGGTACAAACAGACTATGAGGGCCCGATATGCAGCCCGTGGAAGGTACGCTGGCTATATCACGCGATATAGCCGGTTAGCTGCTCTGCGCAGACTGTGGATATTCAGATATTCGCTGATAACCAGTTAAGTGCTATTTAACTGACCAGGAGCCGTTCCCAACAGGTTAAATAGTGCTGAATGTCATCTGGTGAGTTCTCTGGGGGCAGGGAAATACCCCTGGGTGCCTGAATATACCTCATCTTGAGCTACTACTGAAAAAGACCTGCACTAAATCCAAAACATATAACTTCCTTTCTCACATACACTCATTCTGCATTCATTCATTAATCTCCCCGTCTTTTTTTCTCTGTCTCTCTCACGCTTTCCCCTTCTGTCTTTCTTAACCGAGACTTTTCCTCTCTTCTCCTGAACAGTTACCCCGGGGATGAAAATTTACATTGATCCCTTCACCTATGAGGACCCCAATGAGGCCGTTCGGGAATTTGCGAAAGAAATCGATATCTCCTGTGTGAAAATTGAGCAAGTGATTGGAGCAGGTAAGTGCCGATGAAGTTACCCGCTCCTTGGAGCAGGGGAGCCAAGCCCAGAGTCAGATCTTCAGATTCAGAGCAGTTCTAGCCGCAGGTCCAGTTTGGTTACACATGTGAATGCCAGCAATGAAAAGTACGGCAAGAGAGCTGCTTTGTGGTGGGTAAGCTGAGTTATATCAAGGTACAGTTTTCCTGTGGCCAGTTCTTCTCTCTGGCTGGCCAAGGCTGGGGTTTACTACAGAGGAAAAATCCTCAGGTCCTAGTGGAGGGAAAAGGGAAGGGGAGAGTCCTGGGCATTGCTCAACGATGACACCTATTGGCTGGAATTAGAGTTTGCATGTACTGGAGGGAGTCGTAGTCGGTGGCTCCCAGCTAATGACTGTCAGGCCAGGGCTGGGTAGGTGGTGGAGAGGGCAGGAAAAGAAATCCAGGTATTGCCAATGAAGAATCCTGGCACCATAACCCAACAGAAGTTGGTTCTGATTGATTTAGAAGCCTGGAGAAGCAGAAAGAATCCGAGAGGCCATTAAATATTGAATATGGTGAACTGTACAGTATGGGGGCAACTTTCAAACCATGTGGGTTGGCACTTTCTACCTGTGGGGGTAATTCTGTAAAAAAGGTGCTAAATTTACTTCCTCCTAGGGCGGGATCAATATTCTTAAGGTGGCTCAGGTGAGTTAGAGAGGGACTTTTCTTAAGGGTGAGGGGCCGTGTTCTGTAAACCTCATCACACACCTGTTTCCAGAATTTACCCTCTTAAGTGTCATAGGGAAAGTCTGTGTATCCATTCACTTTCAAACAGGAGCGTAGCTACTATGGGGCCACGGGGGCCTGGGCCCCCGTAGATTTGGCCCTGGACCCCCCTGCCGACGACCCTCTCAACCCCCCCTCCCGCCGCCGTCTGCTACCTTTGCTGGTGGGGGACCCCAACCCCCGCCAGCCGAAGTCTTCTTCCTTCGTTTTGTTTCTGAGTCTGACGTCCTGCACATACAACGTGCAGGACGTCAGACTCACAGAAACAGAATGAAGCCTTGCGCCGGAAGAAGAGGACCTCGGCTAGCGGGGGTAGGCGACGGTAGGCGACGGCGGCAGCAGGGGAGGGTTGGCAGCGGGAGGGGGGGTCGAGAGGGTCGTCAGCAGGGGGTGGGTCAAAGTTGGTGGTTGTGGTGGCGGCGGCGGAGGGGGGGTCGGCAATGGCGGTGGGGGGGCTAAAATGTGCCCCCTCACCTCGGGCTGTGGACCTCCCTCCCGCCGGTCTGGCTACGCCCCTGCTTTGCAAGATGTATTTATTGAGGTTTGATATTCAGCCAGTGGCTATTGGTGCTTTGCTGACCATGTGATGCTCTGAAATTTAATGGGCCACGTCCAGACACCAGCATTGAATTTCTGGCTTTCCAGAGCTGGCTAACACATGACCAGTTAGGTTCCATATTCAGCACTTAACTGGTTATGGGGCTCTGATTTTTATGTGGTTACCTTGGCCAGTTAAGTGCTGACTCCATCATCTGGATTGCCCCCAAAATAGTTGGTTTTAAGATCATTTTCAGCATTACTAACTGATTAAGTGCTTCTAAAAATGACCAGTGAGCCCCAAAGAAATGATTTAACCGGTCATAAGCCGTTTGTGCCCAGTGTAATCTCTTTGAATATTGACCCGTTCATGGTTTTTAATTTGGATTTAGTTCACACCTTTTCGGTAGAGGTCAAGGTGAGTTGCATTCAGTCGCAGTAGGCATTTTCCCGTCCCTGTTAAATCTAGGTTCAGGGTATAGTGTGGGTTGTCTCTCTCACCCCTAGGAGAGTTCGGAGAGGTCTGCAGTGGACACCTGAAGCTGCCTGGGAAACGAGAAATGTTTGTTGCTATTAAGACACTGAAGTCGGGTTACACAGAGAAGCAGAGGCGGGACTTCCTGAGCGAGGCCAGCATCATGGGACAGTTTGATCACCCCAACGTCATCCACCTGGAAGGAGTGGTCACCAAGAGCACCCCCGTCATGATCATTACAGAATTTATGGAGAATGGATCACTGGACTCTTTCCTGCGGGTAAGATACATTGAAGGGTTGAGCACAGCAACAGGGTCATGAGAGATGGAGGAAAGCATCATGGGGCAGAGAAAGGGGAATGGATTTGAGGGCAAGAAGGGGAGGGAGGCAGAATGGTTATGTGTCTATGAGGTGCTGTGGCTTGGAAGGATGCAAAGCTTATTGTTAGGGTCTTTAAGGCAGCGGAATAAGAGGGGAACCTTGGTGCCAGCTCCCTACAGATCAGGGGTTTTGAACCCGGTCCTTGGGATACACCTAACCAGTCAGGTTTTCAGGATATCCAATTTTATTTTAAATTTCTTGTTTTATTCTATAAGTGTTGTCCTTTGAGTAGATCCTTCATATGAATTTTGGAGTTACATAAGAGTAGCCATACTGGGTCAGATCAGTGGTCCACCTAGCCCAGTATCGTGTTTTCCAAACTGTGGCCAAGCCAGGTCACAAGTACCTGGCAGAAACCCAAATCGTGGCAACACTCCATGCAGAACCCCAAAGAATAGCAAGATTCCGGAATCCTAAAGAGTGACAAGATTCCATGCAGAAACTCAAATAGTAGCAACATTCCATGCAAAACCTCAAAGAATAGCAAGATTCCATGCAGAATCTCAAAGAGTAGCAACATTCCATGTAGAACCCCAAAGAATAGCAAGATTCCGGAATCCTAAAGAGTGACAAGATTCCATGCAGAATCTCAGAGTAGCAACATATTACAAATCCCAGGGCAAGCAGTTGCTTCCCATGTCTGTCTCAAGAGCAGACTATGGACTTTTCCTTCAGGAATTTGTTCAAACCTTTTTTAAACCCAGATACGCTAACCGCTGTTACCACCTCCTCCGTAAAAGTTCTTTTCTTTTACTTTGGAGATTGTTCACCGCTTTCACCTGCCTGTCAGTTCATGTTGGTATAGAACTGACAAGCAGTGAACAATCTCCAAAGTAAAACTGGGCCTAAATTCAGGCAGGCTGTGACTTTCACTTACAGGAAAACCCCTCCCCTCCCTATCTGGTGGCCTCTCAACCATGTTATCCCCTTTCCAATGCAAGGAGCAGCTTACTTGTGGGTCCTCTGGCGCCCTGGCAGCATCCATATTTGGAACACCATCATAGGGCCACTCTCACGTGGAAGGGGATCTGATTGGTTCATACAATGTGTGTGTGTGTGATGGCCTTGGTAACATCACAAAGAACACAGCGAAAATGACACAAGAATATAGTCTTGAGATGATGTAAAAAAATCCAAATTGATTGTGTGGCTCAAAAGACTCGACAAGGCCGTGTTTCGCCAACTGGCCTGCCTCAGGAGTCTTTGTAGTGAAAACTCCTTGGCGGAGGCGGCTTTGTGAAGCTGTGCGGTCTGAGCATTGAGAAGGCAACCTGGTGTTGCCGGCCCTTCAAGACACTGTTGGTAATATACCGACATACAAATGTTTTTTCCATAGACAAGACTACAGAGACTTTTGAGGCAGGTCAGTTGGCCGAAACACTGCCTTGTCGAGTCTTTTGAGCCACACAATAAATTTGGATTTTTTTACATCGTCTCAAGACTATATTCTTGTGTCATCTTCGCTGTGTCCTGTGTGATTTTGAGCATGCGAAGACTAGTGTTCTGTGTTTACATTGACCGTGGTAACATAACGTTCGGTGTAGACCAGAAGGATTCTTCGAGTAGTTTCTGACTCCCGTCAGCCTCTCCTCAGTCACTTTGAGCATCTTCTCCTCCTCTTCCTCCTCAGTGACACTGAGGCCCCCCCACCCCAAGCCTATCCCTCTTCTCAGTGGGTGAACCATACTCCCAGCCCTCCTTTTTCCCATTGTTAAGAGGAACAGAAGATGCTAAATAGCGGTTCCCTCATGCATTCCTTTTTCTTTGCATGTTTAAGCAAAACGACGGGCAGTTCACAGTGATCCAACTGGTGGGAATGCTACGAGGGATTGCCGCAGGCATGAAGTACCTGGCAGATATGAACTACGTTCACCGGGACCTGGCCGCACGCAACATCCTGGTGAACAGCAACCTCGTGTGCAAGGTGTCTGACTTTGGCCTGTCCCGCTTCCTGGAGGATGATACCTCAGACCCCACATACACCAGTGCACTGGTAAGAGGACAGAGGGGCCCCCCACCCCCACACTGAGTACATTGACAAAGAGAAAGACACCTGAACGTATTCTTTAAGCGGTCTCTCTGACACATAGAAACCGAGGCATTGATGGGTACGAAGGCCTTTGAGGCCTGTCCATTCCGCCCATTTTCCCTGCTTTATCTTAATACGACTGTCCAGAGTTGATCTCCAGCTATAATCTTATTTTCTGACTCGCTGCTTTTTCCCAGGTTTTCATCACTTTTAAGATTAGTATTCTAGGAAGTTGGGGGGGGGGGTCTTTCTCTTTGTTTTTCTGTTAGTCTCTCTCTCTCTCTCTCTCTCTCTCAATCTTCGGTGCTGTCTCGGGGTTAGAATATGCAATGAGGCAGTTGTGTTACATTTCTGTAGTGCTTTGGGAGTTGGGTGCTGTGGTAAACTCACCAAAAAAGCCCAGCATACATTTCTATACATGCTCAAAAACCAATTTCTCTTGGTTTTCTCGATGGGATATGCAGTGCTCCCTCACTCTTATCTTCAGAGTCATTCTTTAACGTGCCGGATCCCAGCCAGCAAATTCTAACCTAACTGACTTTTTGTTTTTTTTCTGTAGTTAGTATGTTTGCTCCTGGCCCCTTGGGTACAGAGAGTGGATTCTTCATAAGACTGAAGAAAGGGGGAGCGGTGGTTAAACGATCTCCCGCTTCCCTTCTTTTCTGCAGGGTGGGAAGATCCCCATTCGGTGGACGGCGCCCGAGGCCATCCAGTACAGAAAGTTCACCTCAGCAAGTGATGTCTGGAGTTATGGCATCGTCATGTGGGAGGTGATGTCCTATGGGGAGCGACCGTACTGGGATATGACCAATCAGGACGTAAGTTATTGTTCTGTAAGTCTAGCTCTGGAAACCTTGATAACTGCATATGTCCACCTAACTTTCCGAAAATCACTAAAAAACAAACCTATTCAAAAAGGCATTTCCCACCGACCCAACATAAAAGCCTGAATACCTGCAACACAATGAAACCAAAGTTCGGAATGGACATAACCCAACTCTTGCCACCTAAGATCCCCTAACGAGCCTGTCACACAGGAACCTTATTATACCATAATATCACTTCGTATTTGTTCATACCAGTATTGGCGAACGCCAATACGGTACTATGTAAGCCACATTGAGCCTGCAAATAGGTGGGAAAATATGGGCTACAAATGTAACAAATAAATACTGACACAGATTTAAGTCTTCTATCGGCCTGCAAGGCATCATTAGACTTGGTTTTCCTAGAGGATTATGTGCAGAGGGTTGTGGTTGCCTTCTTAGCCCCTTTACATATGTGGAAATTATAAGTGATACCTTTTAATTGGAAGTGTTTGAGAGTTGTATATTATATATAACGGTGAAAGTAAAGGGGAGAGGAGGGTTTGACAGAAGTGATGAAACAGTAAAGCTTTACAGAGACCTTTTCAATGACCTCATCACTTCTGTTGATCTTTCCTCTCTGCTTTCCTAGCCTATTTCTTCACTCGCTTGATGAAGAGAAGGGTCACAGATAGATTTAGTTAATTCAGAAAAAAAAATAATTTACCATCTTCAACTTTTACGTTTCTAGAGGGTAGTGGGAACGTTCTGTACCACAGGCTTTGTAGAACAACGACGGAATATTTTTGGCCAGCAAACACCAAATCACCATAACAATCTCCCTCATAAAGAAGCCCTGAATCGATAAGACACCAACGTTGGAAAATGATTGGGGTGCATGGCACTCCTCGACTCTGCCCGGAAAGTGTCGTGGTGGTCAGAGGGGATATTCATGAATGACACTGCCCAGTTAATTGCCATTGAATACCCCCCTCCCCACCCTGAATCGCTCAGCGTGATTTAACTGACAGAAAGATAAACAGAGGAAAGAAAAATATAACCAGAGACAGGAAGAGGTACAGAGAGAGGGGTATAGCACCCACAGAGCTAGTTTAGGGGCTGTTTCACCACAGAGGGTGAAAAGGCCGAGCAGTAAATTCGCACTTTCCGCCACCCACTGAGGTGGCAGTAAGGGCTCCCGCAGTAACCCGGCAGTAAAAATACAGAAATAAATTTCTATAGCACCGGAAATTGCGCGTAGTGGGGGCAGAATTATCGCTGGGCTGCTGCGGTAGCCCGGTGGTATTTCTGGATTGGCGTGTGGTGCCCCTTTGTACTTAAATGTTTGCTTAGCCACTCATGGTTGAATAGTACAGAGTGGTTTACAATCTAAAATTGACATAAAAGTAAAAAATATATATATATAGATATATGTAAAATAGAAGGCTGGGAGCATGAAAAAAAGAGCTTGCAAAGATGGGAAAGAGAAAGGAAAAAAAAGAGAGAAAGGGAGGGGCACTCTCCGTCACGGTCCATATTGCCAATGCCAGCAATATTGGATTCTGTATAGTCTCAGACCTCAGTTCATCATTTCTCCTTCTGAATAGGTTCAGCATTTCCCCTTTCGGTGTTTCCCTCTTGCAGGTGATCAATGCCATTGAGCAGGATTATCGATTACCACCTCCCATGGACTGCCCCAGTGCCCTCCACCAGCTCATGCTGGACTGTTGGCAGAAGGACCGCAACCATCGACCCAAATTTGGGCAGATCGTCAACACGTTGGACAAAATGATTCGAAATCCCAACAGTCTGAAAGCCATGGCACCGCTGTCTTCCGGGTAGGTGTTACAGGGTCCGAGGGGGAGGGGGGATCTCCAGAGGATAACAGTATCCAAAAAGTGCCACAATCTTACAAGGATAAAGTTCACATAGGCCAGTCTAGTCCAGGTGTATAACAAGCTTCATCAGAGAAGAACCTCAGTTGATATCACTTCATTGGTACTGCAGGTTCCCCAAAAACACCTCGAGTGAATCCATTGACCTCTGTAAAAGAAAGAATGTGGGGAGTATTTCCTGTAGAAAGTTCACCATCAATAGGAGGGAATTTGTTGAAGGCCAGTGTTCAAAAATACACTGAGCGGCTAAATTTTGGTATCTTAAGTTATATGCGTATTTTCAGACTGTAGCTTAGGCTCCTAAGTTTGTCTAAAAATGGGTGCCCGGTCTCTGAAATTAGGCCTGCTTACTTATCCGTATTTGGGTGCTTAACTTTGGTGATCAGCTCTGGAAAGGAGGCGCCTACTTTCTTTTCTAGAATACTAGCGTAATAAGTCAGATACAGATGTATCATTTAGGCATAACCAGCTACACCAGCCATAGAGTGCATGTGCATGCCAAGGAGGTTTAATTGACAGGAGATGGCGTCACATGACAAGACTGAAGCCGTGGCCGCCATCTTGATACACTCAACCAAAGCAAACTATTGGTCCACACCAATCCACGCAGGGCCGTCCTTTCCAAAAAACCTTTGAGTGACTCAATATGGTGGCAAGCTCCCCCTACTGTCTTCAGGCCAGATAATGGGCCAAGCACACACTCTCCTTGGTGTACGCCTACAAAGAAATCACATGCATGAAAAGAAAGCACAGGATTAGAAGAATGATCTAGCTCCCACCTAGATGCTAATGCTGGAGATAAATAATTCTTTGCAGACCCCGAGACTTGTTACTAAACCCCCTGTAAGAATGATGCAGTGGGGAAAGCCATAGCTGAGCTTCCAAGACTCCTTTCTTCAGATGTGGCCTCCGAAGTTCCCTGGATTTCAGTTGCTTCCGAGGCAAGTCAGGGATCCGTAATTCTGAGCTAATTAAACTTCAGAATTGTTGCAATTTAAAAGTTGATTTTGTTTTTACCAAACACAGCAAAATAGTGAGTTAAATACAGAAACAAAATGTGTGTTAGTTCACACGTTAAGGATGAGTCTGCCTTATGGCATCTAATCAGGAAATAAATGGATCTTTACATGAGCAAAATATGCCTTCTCCGTCTTAATTGTGCTCTTCAGCAGTGAGCGTGGGTTAGATTAGCAATGCAACAGCAGAGAAGTGAGAGGAAGTCGATGAGGTCTTATGACCAGGGTGCAAAGCATGGACTATTTTCAGTTCCTGAGCATTTAGATACATGGAGGGCAGCTTGCAAGGCAGTTTACCCTGGCACATTGCACTGTGTAAAACTGACCTCGGTTTGCATTGCTTTTTTGTAGCAGGGTTGAGAAGAGGTGTTCCCAGGCCAGGTATAAATTGAATTTGCAGAGGTATACGTGGAGGTCCACATCCCACAGAGTGTTTGGCTTTCAGGTGATTTCCCTATTTAAAAAAAAGCCATGAAGCGAGCTGGTGCCAAAGCAGCCATGGATTTTGCAGCTGTGCCAGACCTTGGAAAGTTGTTTCCCCGAGGGAGCAATTCTCATACTGTCTGCTTTGTGCCCACGGACTTGCCCCAGTTTTCAAAAGACCGTGTGCTCCCAACTTTGAAAGTGCACAGTATTTTAGACAGCACCCTTTTCCTGAGGGGCAAACTTTTTGAAAATGCCACCTACGTATGAACTCTTCCTCCTCCGGCCTAAACCCAGCCCCAGGATCACCTCCCCCGTGTGATTAAAACTGAAGCCCCTGTGTTGTGGAACCTTTAGCCATGTTGAGGGGGGGGGGGCTATTTTCAGACCGTACAGGATATAAAAGACTTTGTAAATGGCCCTCTTCAATAACTGCACAGGACGTACTAAGAAGTGTTTTGAATGCATTTGGATCCAAATTGGGCCCTTAGGTTTTTACCTCTTTACCAGAGTAAAACTTAAATCAATTCATGTAGTTCATTTTGCCTTTCATATTGGAATTTTCTTCCTTTAAGAGTTAGGTTGGAATCCTGGTATCTGAGATTTAGGCTTTTCTGTTTCAGAAATGTTTTAAGTAAATGCTGTACATTTTAGTGTTGAATGTTAAAATCTGTATGTCTCTAGATATGTCTAGTGCTCTTACATTGTAATCCGCACTGAGCCAGATTTGGTTAGTAGCGAAATATAAATTATAATTGCAGTTGTAAATCAAGCCTGAACAGAAGCACAAATTCTGCCCCGTCACTGGATTCCTTATGAGCTATTCTGCCTCTTTTATTGGACAAACCTAGGAATTATCTAGGGTTGATGGTGTTGCATGAACTGCTTTTTCTTTGTTTATTTGGATTTAGCTCACAACTCTCTATTCAAGTACATTTGGTATTTCCCTGTCTCCAGAAGAGTCATACTGTAAGGGCTGGATTTCCTAAAAGTCACTTCTGCATTTATTTCTCATTAATACAATGGGACCTGTTTTCTATTAACAGTAAGGGTTAAGGGACTTGCCCAGGGTGATAAAGGGCATCAGTGGTATTATAATTCTGACTTCCCTGGTTCTCAGCCCTTGCTTGAACTACGAGGACGCTTGTCCACTCTGCTCCACAGCTTCGGAGGCCATGCAGGCCCCTCCCGCTGGTGTGACTTTCTACTGGAACTCATTCTCACTGTAACAGGTTAGTCTCTTCTGTACTTCTTCTCACCTGGGGTCCATTAAGTGAAGGGAGGAGTTAAGGGAGCATCGAGACTCTACTCCTAGGAGACTTTGAAAAGGTTTGTCCAGGCAACTTCAGAAGGTACCAGACAAATATTGCTCCCTCCTGCTCTCCTCACTCCCTGAAAGCCACATGAATTTGTCAACAAGTTGGCCGGACAAAATTTATCTACTTAAAAAGGAAAGGGAGTGAGGATGCCAGTCAGGGCCGCCGAGAGACTGAGCCAGGCCTGGGGCAAGGCCGCTGCCGCCCCCCCCCCCCCCCCCCCCCCAGGAACATTGCCGTTGCTGCCCAGTTAAGTTTTTCCATGTAATGGGCCGCTGAAGATGGGTCTGACACATGGCCTAGTGGTTAGGGTGGTGGACTTTGGTCCTGGGGAACTGAGGAACTGAGTTCGATTCCCACTTCAGGCACAGGCAGCTCCTTGTGACTCTGGGCAAGTCACTTAACCCTCCATTGCCCCATGTAAGCCGCATTGAGCCTGCCATGAGTGGGAAAGCGCAGGGTACAAATGTAACAAAAAAAAAAAAAGAACATAGTAGATGACGGCAGAAAAAGACCTGCACGGTCCACCCAGTCTGCCCAACAAGATAAACTCACATGTGCCATTTTTTGTGTATACCTTACCTTGATTTGTACCTGTCCTCTTCAGGGCACAGACCGTATAAGTCTGCCCAGCACTATCCCCGCCTCCCAACCACCAGCCCCGCCTCCCACCACTGGCTCTGGCACAGACCGTAGAAGTCTGCCCAGCACTATCCCCGCCCCCCAACCACCCACCCCGCCTCCCACCATTGGCTCTGGCACAGACCGTATAAGTCTGCCCAGCACTATCCCTGCCTCCCACCACCGACTCTGGCACAGACCGTATAAGTCTGCCCAGCACTGTCCCCACCTCCCAACCACCAGCCCCGCCTCCCACCACCGGCTAAACTTCTGGGGATCCCTTCCTTCTGAGCAGGTATAAGGTAATACTCACATGTATAAGGTATCACTGACAACAAAAAAAGTGATAAGCAGAAGTGACTCATAAGGGGGAGCTGCTCCTCAAACCCCAAGTACTAGAGGCCACTGCCAGAACCTGGAGGCAGAGGGACCTGTGGGATCAAGTTCCAAGATCGGTCTGTGCAGAATTGGGCTGATCTTTGCGAGTCCCTTCACCAGTGGAGGTGTAACCGAATGGTGAGAGCAGCAGGCTGAGAACCAGGGAATCGGGGTGGGGGTGGGGGGGCTGTAATTGTCTATTGTTCATGTTTGATTTATTCTTACTCTACACTGCCTTGAGTGAATTCCTTCAAAAAGGCGGTAAATAAATCAATGTTTGTCACCACTTGAGCAAGTCACTTCTCCGCTCATTCTGTACCTTTAGAGGTAAATTCAAGAAATGGCACTGAAATTCAGGTAAACAAAAAAAGCAAACACTGGGCCTTCAGGATTGAGAAAAATGTAGTCCTTTAATATCACAAATACCTGACTTGCAAACTGTGGCGCAAGAGGTAAGTGAAACAATCGGGGTGAAACTCCTCCCAGCATGCCGTGCGAACAGGGAAGGAAGTGGCTTCCGGATCCTCCCGGAGGCATCAGCTCCGGGAGGATCCGGAAGCCACTTCCTTCCCTGTTCACACGGCATGCTGGGAGGAGTGTTACCCCGATTGTTTCACTTTCCTCTTGCGCCACAGTTTGCAAGTTGACCGATAGGAGTTTATTGACCCCTGATGCAGGCGGTTGTACGCCGAAACACGGCCCGTGTCGGGTATTTGTGATATTTAAAGGACTACATTTTTCTCAATCCTGAAGGCCCAGTGTTTGCTTTTTTTGTTTGCCTAATTGTATTTGTATGCTGTTTTCCCTCTCTTTTGTGACTGAAATTCTGAGCACGAACTCTAAATCAGCAGTTCTAGAATACTAGCGTAAGTCCGCACCTGTTCGTGGAACATCAGGCTCCAGCGCTTACACCGGCTGAAAGTCCGGAGTTAGTGGTCACAGATAAGTGATAGTGTTCTTTAACCTGCGCGCCTGTCATGCCCCTCCCATGGCCATGCCTCCTTGAAATGGCGCTCTCTGGAATTTGAGCGCGCAACTATTATCAAATTAAGATGCCTGCACGATTGACTTTATTACATAAATTGTGAGTACAACTTTGAACGCTGAGTGTAAAGTCGGACAACCAACTTTATACAATTTGCACGCTAAAATGATACGTACACAAACGGTACACTTCACGTGCATGAGCGCTAGTTGGGCGCTAAGCGGTATTTTATAACTGGGGTAAAAGGTGGCCTGTGGTGGTTTGGACGTGTGAAATTGGCCTGCGCTGGGTCATTTCTTACCGCGGCTGGGAAAAAGGGCTTTTTTTTTTTTAGTGGGACGGTAAATGGCTTTGCACTAAAATTAAAAGTAGCATGCATCTATTTACTACGTCCTTTCCACCACCCGTCGACCTAGCGGTAAAGGCTCTCGCACTACTCGCGCAGTAATCATGCAGCGAGCGCCAGTGTGGGCACACTGCCGGGAATGCCCCCCCTTGCAGTACAAAATGTTAAAATATTTTCTACCAGGGGAAAGTGTGCGCCAGCTTCAAAATTACCGCCAATCCCCGACATGCACTACCTGCGCATTAGTAAAAGAACCCCTTAGAGTGTTAATGCAAGGGGGGTATACATATGGGCGTGGCCTAGGTGGACTTCCCACATATGCATGTAACTTACAGAATGCTGTAACTTATATGCTGAAGTGCCGCATTAGGGGGTGTGCATTTATGCTTGCGATTGATATGGCATAAGTGACCGCCTAAGCATAGGCGCGTAGTCACCGATGTACGCTAGTATTCTATTCTGGTGCCCAGTTATTGCCTCAGGTACAAATGTAGACTGTGAGCCCTCCGGGGTAAGGAAAATATCTATGGTACTGAGTGTAACTCACCTTGAGCTACTGTGAAAAACAGCATGAGTTAAATTCAAAATTCCAGTCCATCCTAGGACTAAATGTTGTGGGTTTAATCTAATCTAATCTACTAAAGTACTTATAGTCTGCAAATAGCCCCATGAGTTCTATACAGGTTACATAAGAAGAAACCAGACATACCATTTCTGAGTCATGATGGTGATAGCGTGTTGCTAATGGAAGTATAAAGACATGGTTAAATGGTGAAGGAGTTTGACTGCTATTATTGTTTGCATCCTTATGAGTTAGTACAAAGGAAAGACCCAAACTTGGAAGAAGGACTCTGCAGTGACCTCTCACCCCGAGGTCGAGGCTGTGCCCTGGACCTTCCATGCTCTTAGAGGGGTGGGCAGGAAAGAGCCTTCTTTTTACATAGGTCTTAACGTCTCTGACCAGCCTCCATCCTTCCTTGTGTAGGGTCACCCTTCCACTCCTTGACCGAACGGTCCCTGACTACACCAGCTTCAGCACTGTGGATGAGTGGTTGGAGGCCATCAAGATGGGTCAGTACAAGGAGAGCTTTGCCAATTCCGGCTTCTCCTCCTTCGACGTGGTGTCACAGATGACAATGGAGTAAGTACAGAGACCGTAGTGTTGGGCCATACGTGGAGATCAAACACAAGAAGGGCATCATAGGATAAATGGATGTGTCCTGTGATTGCACGCCTATAGAGCAGGGGTTCTCAACCCAGTGCTCGGGACACACCTAGCCAGTCAGGTTTTCAGGATAGCCACGACGGAAAGGCATGAAATAAATTCGCAAACAGTGAAGGCAGTGTATGCCAATTTATGTTATGCATCTTCATTGTGGGTGTCCTGAAACCTGGACTGGCTAGGTGTGTCCTACAGATTGGGTTGAGAACCCCTCTTATTTTTTTAGATATTTATGATTTCTTGTGTACTGCTTGCAAACCCCAAAAGCTTTGCAAGCAGTGAACATTCTGGTACAACAGGTCATTTTCTGTCCCTGGAGGGCTCACAGTCTGAGGCAATGAGAGGGTTAAGTGACTTGCCCGAGATCACAAGGAACTGCAGTTCCCCTGGGTCTCAACCTGCTGCTCTAATCACTAGGCTGCCCCCTGAGCGATTGATTCCCAGCTACCGAGAGCTGCAGAGAGGTTGAAGTCATTGAGAGACCTTTTTTCAGCAGCCGGCCCGGGTGCAAAAGTCGTACCTAATATTGTACCTCACAGACTTGTAATTTGCACTTCCTTTTATTGTGAACACACATTCTACCGTGTGCTGTATCCCCCTGACTAAAACATGCCCCCGGGAACACTTCTAAAAGAAACTCCTGTTTAGGTGGGCGGTACAAGATGGCACATGAAAAACCAACAAGTCAACAGTCAGTGGCTACAGCCAGCCGTGGTGATTGCCATTCAATGCCACTGGGTATCTGCGTTTAATTTAGGGTGGCAGATGCTGTTATTATCTGGAGAGCTATTTCAGGACTGCACGTTTCTGGGCAAACGTTATGTGGGTAGCAGTCTGAACGTCGCCGTTCTCTGGATAACTAACACCCTCTGAATGTCCGCTCAGTTCTGAGCTAGTCTTGAGGGTATTAAGCAGCACTGTCCATGTAGTGCTGCCGGATATCCACGGATAGGAGCGCCTAAGCCACTGATCCGGATAAATGGCTTTGGATATCAGGCCCCAGATTTCTTGGCCTTGTCAGCCAGTGCACAGATAACATGTGGGATTTGTTAGTAGACCTGTCCCCCAGGAATGCGTCTAAACCTTTCTTAAACCTAGCTCTTTCTTTAACCACATCTGCTCACAAAGGTTATGAGTTGGGCAGGCTTGGGGTCATGACCTCTTCTGGCACTGAGCAGTATGGAATGAATGTCCCATTTAGGATGTGCCGGGCAGGGGCAGCGGAACCACTTGATGATTGGAGGGACCAAAGAAACGCATCTCTAGTCCCTCCCCCATGCTGTGTAGCTGCTGATGTTGTGTTGGGAAAATATTGAAAGGGGCGTGGCCCCAGTGGCTCATTCCGTTATGCTAGGATGGCACACGTAGGCACCCTCTGAAAACCAGACTGGGTCGTGGACCTCAAAGACTGGATTTGAGGACCCCCTGCTCTAACGTCTCAGGCACATTTAAGTGCTGTTATTGAATTGGCGCTAATTTGAATTTCCTCCTACATGCCTTCTCTGAGTCACATGTTAACCTCCAATAGAGCAGGGGCGGTCCGACCATTAGGCCACCTGAACCGAGGGCTTCAGGCGGCACTTTTTCGGGAGCGACAACTCCCCCCTTTCTTCATCCACCCCGTTCCCCGAGTTTGCCTTCTTTCTTCATGTTTCAAAAGCTGCCACCGGCAGGCACAATTCCCATATGCTGCCTTGCCGCCGGCGCCAACCTCTTCTCTTTACTGCGACCTGCCTCTCTGATGTAACTTCCTGTTTCCTCAGAGGTGGCCACAGTAGAGAAGAGGCCGGTGCCAGTGGTAGGGCAGTGTAAGGCGGCTTTTGGAACATGAAAAAAAGAGATAAACTCGGGGAATGGGGTGGAGGAAGGAAGAGGGGCAATGCCAGAACTTGGCCCGGAGGCGAGAGGCAGTATCTCAGCCCTGCCTCAGGCAGCATCTTTCCTGGGGCCACCCCTGCAACAGGGACACCTGTTTACCTAGTGATATACTAACATAAGGGCAGCCATACTGGGTCAGACCAATGGTCCGTGTAGCCCAGTATCCTGTTCTCCAAACAGTAGCCAAGCCAGGTCACAAGTACCTGGCAGAAACCCAAATCATGGCAACATTCCATGTAGAACCCCAAAGAACAGCAAGATTCTGGAATCCTAAAGAGTGACAAGATTCCAGGCAGAATCTCAAAGAGCAGCAACATTCCATGTAGAACCCCAAAGGATAGCAAGGTTCTGGAATCCTAAAGTGTGACAAGATTCCAGGCAGAATCTCAAAGAGCAGCAACATTCCATGTAGAACCCCAAAGGATAGCAAGATTCTGGAATCCTAAAGAGTGACAAGATTCCAGGCAGAATCTCAAAGAGCAGCAACATTCCATGTAGAACCCCAAAGGATAGCAAGATTCTGGAATCCTAAAGAGTGACAAGATTCCAAGCAGAATCTCAAAGAGCAGCAACATTCCATGTAGAACCCCAAAGAATAGCAAGATTCTGGAATCCTAAAGAGTGACAAGATTCCATGAAGAATCTCAGAGTAGCAACATCCCATACTACAAATCCCAGGGCAAGCAGTTGCTTCCCATGTCTGTCTCAATACCAGACTATGGACTTTTCCTCCAGGAATTTGTCCAAACCTTTTTTAAACCCAGGTACGCTAACCACTGTTACCACATCCTCCGGCAAAGAGTTCCTGAGCTTAACTATTTGTTTTAAAAGTATTTCCTTCCTTGTGGGGACCTTGCATAGGATCACAGAATCTCTTAATTCTCTAGCACAATAAATGCCAGCTTCCTTCTCCTCCTTCCAGACGATTTCAGCAAAGTTCATTTTTTTCTGAAAGGAAGCCCTTCGTGAGCACTTTAGAAATCAAATCTCATTTTATGGCATCGTTAATGTTGGAATAATCATGTACCTGCCACTCGGTCTTCTGAAGCCGAATTCTGAAGCAGTTCATAAATCTGCTCTCCGTGTCCCAAACCCGGCTTTCTTTAGTAGCTGGCTGATTCATCCAGACTCCCACAAGTCCCTCCGCCCCCAAGGCAGCAGCATTCCATGCCTGCCGCATGTTTCAACTCCCATCGGGAGTATATATCAGGGGGCCGGGGCATAAATCTTTTCAGCCCCCTGAACCCTCTACAGTAAAAATTTCTCAGCCATGACCATCTGCAATTAGCGTGTTGTCATAAGTTGGAACCTAGCAGGAACCTGATATGTGTAGTCCCTGCTTCAAAGTTTTGGGGGGAAAATCTCTTTACAAGACACCCAAATAGTAATAGCCCCATTAATTCATCATTCTGCTGTTGTTTTTCTTTTGTTTTAATGCTTTGATCTACTCTTCTGAGATTCTCCTCTTTCCCTGGGAGCCGTCAGGTTGTGGAAAGTGTCATCCAATCGTGTCGCATATTGTGTGGGGTTGTGATACTGCAGCTGGTATGGATTGCTCAGATTCCATGTATTAAGAGGGAAGGGAGCAAGGTGTGCCATGGACGCCTGCCAGGGACACCCACGAGAGACCTAATATAATAGTTTTATCATTTTTAGTTCTTTTGTGCTTATAGTGTGCATTCTCTTCTCTCCGTTCCTTCTCTGCTTCCTCTCTCTGTAGATACCACTTCATTTCCTCTTTTCCGGGCTTAAAAACCTCTGTCTCCATCACAGTTTTCCAATATCTTAAGGATTTCGGATTTGTCTTAGAGGATCTGGCATTTTTAAACACTTGAGAATCCTGCCAAGTCTTGACACCCGCAGGGCAGTGGCATAGCTACATGGGTTGTCACCCCCCCCCCCCCCAATTTTTTCTGGGCCCCTGGTTTTGCTGGCGGAGGTTCCCAACCCCCGCCAGCTGGAGCCTTCATCCAGCACCGGTCTGGGCGCCGCCATGTTGCCTGCCCTGCTGTTCTTCCCTTCACATCCGGCACACTCCTTTTAGTGAAACTGAGCACTCAATTTCACTAAAAGGAGCGTGCAGGACGTGAGGGGAAGAACGAGCAGGGCAGGAAACGTGGCGGCGCCGAGATTGGCGCTGTATGAATGCTTCATCTGGCGGGGGTTGGGGACCCCCGCTAGCCAAGGTATTATATTGCGGCTGCAGACCAAAATGTGTCCCCCCACCTTGGGCTCTGGCCCCCTTCCGCCGCAAGGTCTGGCTCCGCCCCTGCTGCAGGGACGCTCCTGAGAAGTGTCAGGCAGAGAGCGCTCAAGGTCATCATTGAATAAGAGTTGTGACTTACCTATGTGGAAGCAACCAGCGCCCTCTGCGTGTTCTTCCTGTGTCACTGTACACGTATGACCTGAAATGTTTCCTCTTGGAAATATCTTTCAGAAGCATTCGACTTCCCCCTCCCCATACCAGTTCTTCAGGGGTCAGCCACTGATAGAAGGCCCACAGGGCCTCCATATTTCACCATTGTGGGGATCCATTATTATGGCTGAGGCCTTCATCCACGTGAGACCTGGGACAGATTTCAGGTTAAGGCTTAATAAAAAGTGCAGCACTGATTATCTCATCAAGAGTGGAGGAGTGGGCTAGTGGTTAGGGTGGTGGACTTTGGTCCTGAGGAACTGAGTTCAATTCCCACTTCAGGCACAGGCAGCTCCTTGTGACTATGGGCAAGTCACTTAACCCTCCATTGCCCCATGTAAGCCGCATTGAGCCTGCCATGAGTGGGAAAGCGCAGGGTACAAATGTAACAAAAATAGATACTATTGGAGATTCTACATGGAATGTTGCTATTCCACTAGCAACATTCCATGTAGAAGGCTGCGCAGGCTTCTACGTCAGACTCGCAGAAGCCTGCGCGGCCACATTGGTGATCTGCAAGGACCGACTTCGACATGAAATGTTGCTAGTGGAATAGCAACATTCCATGTAGAATCTCAAATAGTAGCAACAGTGGAGGAGTGGCCTAGTGGTTAGGGTGGTGGACTTTGGTCCTGGGGAACTGAGTTCGATTCCCACTTCAGGCACAGGCAGCTCCTTGTGACTCTGGGCAAGTCACTTAACCCTCCATTGCCCCATGTAAGCCGCATTGAGCCTGCCATGAGTGGGAAAGCGCGGGGTACAAATGTAACAACAAAAAAAAGTATTGTTTGTATCTAAAGTATACTTTGCCTCAGCATGGGGGTTTGGCGAACAATAAATTTCATGTCGCTACAGATTTGCCAAAAAATTGTCACTGGTCCCTTATTTTTTCAATTTTTTCACAAATATCCTCAAAATCATCATTATACTTAGCTTTGCTTTAACTTTAGTTGAAAAGTCGACTGTGGGGTTCTGGCAGTAGCCAGTGTAGAATGATTTTCGTGATACTGATGATGGCAGCCTCACTCTTTCACTTCAAAGTCTTTTCACTATTTTTATCTGTGTGTCCTGTCTGTTAGTTTAGATGAGACAAATCAGCTCTATGGAGCAGGAACTGTTCAATGTGGAGGAGTCGCCTAACGTTGAGTGCAGTAGCCTGAGAACCAGCGGAACTAGGTTGGATTCCCACTGTAGCTCCTTGCGACTCTGCCCAAATCACTTAACCCTGCATTGCCCCAGGTCCAAAGAAGTGCCTGTGTAAATATGTGAACCGATTAGATTGTAGCCAGTCCATAAGAGTGGAAGAAGCCAGCCGCAGTCCTCAAGGTGATCAAAAAATGTTTATTGTGTTGACAAACTGAACCCAACACGGGCCGTGTTTCGACTCCCAAGCCTTCTTCAGGGATTCTTATAAAGCCAACAATCCGATTATAAATATGAATAAAAAGCATCAACATTAAAAATCTGCGAGTCGGCATGAAACTTGACAAAAAAAAGTGCCCATAATAGAATCGGCAAAAAAAAGGTTTTGGCTGGCTTCTTCCCCTCACGTGGACTGACTTTGATCGCTTGTGGAAGTCTTTATTTCCTGGACTGTCGCTTTGATTATAACCACAGAAAGATGGTATATCAAATCCCACCCCCTTTCCTCTTCCCCATTGTGGGGGTAATTTTAGAGAACAGCTTTTTCATGCATAAGTGGGTTCTTGGAAAACAACAGGGCAACCGGTCTGCAAAATGGAAAACCAAAGAGCAGATTGATAAGAGAGAAAATATGACAAAAGTATTCAGAATCAGCCCAGGGATATGCACATGGTCAAAGCTGGCACGAGGGCAGAGTGCTCACTTTAACCAGGCTCCCCATCCCTCCTATCGTGGAAAAGTGCATGTAAGGGGCCTATGCGAAGCCTCTTTAAGACAACTAAGCACCAGCTTGTCTATAAAATATTAAATATTTTATTCTTCACCAAAACATTTCATCAGCAGTTATTTTTCTTTCCTTCTTTTTCTGCAATGCAGTATGAGATTTTGGGAGACGTGCCCCATTTATCAGGCAGGTCGGATTTAATGTGCGGTTCCGCCTGTGTTGAAAATGTTACCTTCTTATTTGCACTTTCGAAAGGAGTTAAAAACCTATTTATTTATGAAACATCTATTAGGATAAATGTCTGTTCCTTTTCTTGTGTGCCGTTGTATTTTGTAATGCGCTTTGAGGAGTTGTATGACTATCATATCATAAGCAACGGCTCTGGACGACTTTGCACCAGCCCTAGAGCTGATGTAAATGTCCGCACCAGTATTTGTCAAATACAAACATAAATATTTTGTAATCTACACGTGTAATTGCGTGGGATTACCTGGATCACGTCATTTTAATATTGTCAGTTTTACCCTTTCGAATCTATATAACCTAATTCATTCAAGTGAAACCAGTTCTGTAGTCCTGATCATCGGGATTTGCTCACCCCCCCCCCCCCCCCCCGGTGCGCAGTTCGCAGTCTGTTGACATGCGCAGCTGTTGGCGATTACCTCAGAACCAGTTAACTTCCCACTCTGCTTGCTGCGGCTAGCTGGGACTGACCTGTCAGGGAGCGGATTGCTGACGCCATCTGCAAGCGATTGTCCCTGCTGGGGTTTAGTCAGGTATAAACTAATATTTGCTGTCTCTTAGATGGTGGCAGAATCGAGCTCTGCAGGCAGACGCATACAGTACAGCTGTTTTATCTAAGGTCCTTCAGGGCACCCTGTTTTTTTAAGGTGTGACAGGGCAGGGCAGGCTGGATCACCAGTAGCTAAGTGGCCTGAGAAGTCCGGTGGGTTAGCATGGTGTGACCCTGCTAATGCTTGCTATGGGTTCAGCATAGACTGTGTATTTTTAACAAGAAAGGGGGGGGGGCTGGGCATTTTATCCTTAATGTACAGTTTTAGAGTCTCATCGGTGTAGCTCAGGTCAAAGAAGGGACCGTGTTTCTCAGAATTATAAGATCTGCCTCACTGGTCCAGCAATGGACAAAACAGCGAAGATGACCAACAAAAATGAAAAAAGAAAAATAAATATGAAAAATATATTTAAAAAATAATTAACATTTTTTTAAATAATTTTTATATAATTAATTTTAATTATTTTTTAAATTTTTAAAATTTTTTTTAAACATTTTAAATAAAAATTTAAATATATTTTTCATATTTCTTTTTCTTTTCTTTTTTTCATTTTTGTTGGTCATCTTTGCTGTTTTGTCCATTGTTGTTTTTTTGCGGACTGGTTTCTTCTGTTTTTTTTTGCATCACTGGTCCAGCAGCCAGGTAACAGTAACACAGTAGATGACGACAGATAAAGACCTGAGTGGTCCATCCAGTCTGCCCAACAAGATAAACTCCTAGTATATGACATGATAACAGAGTTATTGTAAACCTGTATGAGAAACAGAGTGGAAGATGTTAAAATTTTAATTGAAGTCAATCCAGGTTGTGCATTGCCACCACTTAGTCATGGACTGGGGAATGTGCTTTGCTGATAAAGAACTTCTAGCTCACCCCTGTGACATCTTACAAATTCCAGAGGGCAAATTGCAAGTGTTAAAGTGAGGCCCAGCAGCAAATCTGAGAGTTTAACATCATACCCGCACATAGTTTAACCTGGTAATGGGGCAATTCGGTAACAGGGCCACTGCAGCTAGCACCCCGATAGCACGTGCTAGAAGTGTATTCTGTAATGCAGTGCTTCTCAACCCAGTCCTTGGGGTACGCCTAGTCCTGTCAGGTTTTCAGGATATCCACAACCAATATACATGCACTGCCTCCTTGATGTGTAAATCTATTTCATGCATGTTCATTGTGGATATCCTGAAAGCTATCGGAACTGGGTTGAGAAGCACTGCTCTAATGGTACGCGGGCACCCGGGTGTCATTAAAAGAATAGTAGCCTAACCCAGTATCGGCATGCTTAATGCTATCGAGCCCTGGTGTAATGTGGACACTGGAATGCGTGTAACTTAACAGTATTTTGTTATGCCCTTGCATCCCACCCATGCCCCGCCCACAAATACGCCGTCCTTGCAGTTGCACACCAAAAGCGCTTACACATGTCCCTATGTAATAGTGCAGGGGTTCTCAACCCAGTCCTCAGGAAACGCTTAACCAGTCAGGTTTTCAGGATATCCCCAATGAGCATGCATGAAATAAACGGTGCATATTACTTGTGAATATCCTGAAAACCTGACTGGCTGTTTCCTGAGTACTGGATTGAGAACCTGTGGATTAGTGTCAGGGCTCATACTTATGAAATGTGCCCATTTTCTCCGTATTTATTCACGCAAGGGACACGTGATACGGGCGCTTCGTTCTAGAAGTGCTCTTTCAGGGGCCCTTTTATTAAGCCATATAAGCGTGTACACGCGTCCAACGCGCGCCAAAATGGAGTTTCCGGCCGACTACCGCGTGGCTCTTGTGGTAATTTCATTTTTGGTGCGCATCTCAAAAATAGTTTGTATTTTCGGGCGTGCGTAACGGGCATGTGCCAAGTGGCATTTGATGCATGTAGGTCGCTACCGCTCGGATTCTTTACCGCTAGATCAGTGGCTGGCGGTAAGGTCTCAGACCCAAAATGGATGTGCGGCAATTTTGATTTTGCCGCACGTCTATCTTCGGCTAAAAAAAAGGGCCTTTTTTTTTTATAGGCCCGCTGAAAAATAGATTGGTGTGCGCTCAAAACCCGCGCCTACACTACAGCAAGCCATTTTTCAGCGGGCCTTAGTAAAAGGTCCGCCCGGATTCTTTACCGCTAGATCAGTGGCTGGCAGTAAGGTCTCAGACCCAAAATGGATGCGCAGCAATTTTGATTTTGCCGCACGTCCATCTTCGGCTAAAAAAAGGGCCTTTTTTTGTACAGGCGCGTTGAAAAATGGATCGGTGCGCGCTCAAAACCCACGCCTACACTACAGCAAGCCATTTTTCAGCGGGCCTTAGTAAAAGGTCCGCCCGGATTCTTTACCGCTAGATCAGTGGCTGGCGGTAAGGTCTCAGACCCAAAATGGATGCGCGGCAATTTTGATTTTGCCGCACGTCCATCTTCGGCTAAAAAAAGGGCCTTTTTTTGTACAGGCGCGCTGAAAAATGGATGGGTGCGCGCTCAAAACCCACGCCTACACTACAGCAAGCCATTTTTCAGCGTGCCTTAGTAAAAGGACCACCCAGATTCTTTACCGCTAGGTCAGTGACTGGCGGTGAGGTCTCAGACCCAAAATGGATGCGCGGCAGTTTTGATTTTGCCACACGTCCATCTTCAGCCAAAAAAAGGGGCCTTTTTTTACAGGCGCGCTGAAAAATGGATCGGTGCGCGCTCAAAACCTGCGCCTACACTACAGCAAGCCATTTTTCAGCGGGCCTTAGTAAAAGGTCCGCCCGGATTCCTTACCGCTAGGTCAGTGACTGGCGGTGAGGTCTCAGACCCAAAATGGATGCGCAGCAGTTTTGATTTTGCCACACGTCCATCTTCAGCCAAAAAAAGGGGCCTTTTTTTACAGGCGCGCTGAAAAATGGATCGGTGCGCGCTCAAAACCCACGCCTACACTACAGCAAGCCATTTTTCAGCGTGCCTTAGTAAAAGGACCACCCAGATTCTTTACCGCTAGGTCAGTGACTGGCGGTGAGGTCTCAGACCCAAAATGGATGCGCGGCAGTTTTGATTTTGCCACACGTCCATCTTCAGCCAAAAAAAGGGGCCTTTTTTTACAGGCGCGCTGAAAAATGGATCGGTGCGCGCTCAAAACCCGCGCCTACACTACAGCAAGCCATTTTTCAGCGTGCCTTAGTAAAAGGACCACCCAGATTCTTTACCGCTAGGTCAGTGACTGGCGGTGAGGTCTCAGACCCAAAATGGATGCGCGGCAGTTTTGATTTTGCCACACGTCCATCTTCAGCCAAAAAAAGGGGCCTTTTTTTACAGGCGCGCTGAAAAATGGATCGGTGCGCGCTCAAAACCCGCGCCTACACTACAGCAAGCCATTTTTCAGCGTGCCTTAGTAAAAGGACCACCCAGATTCTTTACCGCTAGGTCAGTGACTGGCGGTGAGGTCTCAGACCCAAAATGGATGCGCAGCAGTTTTGATTTTGCCACACGTCCATCTTCAGCCAAAAAAAGGGGCCTTTTTTTACAGGCGCGCTGAAAAATGGATCGGTGCGCGCTCAAAACCTGCGCCTACACTACAGCAAGCCATTTTTCAGCGGGCCTTAGTAAAAGGTCCGCCCGGATTCTTTACCGCTAGATCAGTGGCTGGCGGTAAGGTCTCAGACCCAAAATGGATGCGCGGCAATTTTGATTTTGCCGCACGTCCATCTTCGGCTAAAAAAAGGGCCTTTTTTTGTACAGGCGCGCTGAAAAATGGATCAGTGCGCGCTCAAAACCCACGCCTACACTACAGCAAGCCATTTTTCAGCGCGCCTTAGTAAAAGGACCACCCAGATTCTTTACCGCTAGGTCAGTGACTGGCGGTGAGGTCTCAGACCCAAAATGGATGCGCGGCAGTTTTGATTTTGCCGCACGTCCATCTTCAGCCAAAAAAAGGGGCCTTTTTTTACAGGCGCGCTGAAAAATGGATCGGTGCGCGCTCAAAACCCACGCCTACACTACAGCAAGCCATTTTTCAGCGCGCCTTAGTAAAAGGACCACCCAGATTCTTTACCGCTAGGTCAGTGACTGGCGGTGAGGTCTCAGACCCAAAATGGATGCGCGGCAGTTTTGATTTTGCCACACGTCCATCTTCAGCCAAAAAAAGGGGCCTTTTTTTACAGGCGCGCTGAAAAATGGATGGGTGCGCGCTCAAAACCTGCGCCTACACTACAGCAAGCCATTTTTCAGCGCGCCTTAGTAAAAGGACCCCTATGTGTCAATGATGGAAAAAAAAGTCCAACCCAAAGCCGTAGTCCAGTGTGCCGACTCCGACAAGGGCAACCAACGGGCGCTTAAGAGTTCGGACACGTGTAGAGTTGTCCATTATTTCTGCTTCAGTTCTCTTTATCCTGTTTTTTTTTCTTTTTCTTTGCAAGGGACATTCTCAGAGTTGGCGTCACTTTAGCCGGTCATCAGAAGAAGATTTTGAACAGCATCCAGGTCATGAGAGCACAAATGAATCAGATTCAGTCGGTCGAAGTTTGATGTCCAGCCGAGCAATCCTCCCTCCTCTCCTAGCCAGGGAGGGGGGGAGGAGAAGGGACTCCACGGCTTTTCCCTGACCGCATCCCCTCTCCCTCATCTCATTCCACTTCGCTGGTAAATTCTGAGCCTGCGACACAGCCTCCACCACAGAGATGGGTCAGCCCTTCCCCTGCCCGCACTGGTCAGAGGAACCAAATGACGTCACTTTAAAAAGGACAAGCGGCCAAGGAAACGCACCAAGAAAAACAAAACAGAGAGGGGGGACCAGACATTGGTGTTCTGGGAATGAAAAAGTGGAGAACGTTTGTAAAACAGAAGAAAAAATTCAACAATCTAAGCAATGACCTTCACGTAAAGGGCTGAGAGAGATGGAGTCACGTTTCAGGGTAATAAGAGGGGAGCCAAATGCTACGACATCCCTCTCCTTCCTGCACAAACCTTGAAAAAAGAAATCAATAAAATAAAGGGTTTTCAAAAGGACATTTTTTTTTGGGGGGGGGGGGGGGAGGGAGGGCTGTTCAAGGTGGTCTTGGCCACCGTTGAGTAAAGAGACTTGTTTTTTTAAAGAAAAGAGGAAAAAAAAAATAAATCCATATAAAAAGAAACTAAGGCATTTTTCATGCAGCTCTCACAGAGACCTCAGCCAGAGTGGGAAATCCCCTGGGCCAGACGTTGACCGTGAGAGGGAGAGCAAGAGAGCGTTGGTGTACTTACTCCATTAAATGGACCATCTGCATCTCTAAAAAATTAAAACGAAAAATCTTTTCATCGTGAAGATGTGGAAAACAGAAGTTCATAATAATGTGCAAGGTTTTGGCAGGGGCTTCTTTGTGAACACGGAGGAACGTTTGCATCCTGTTTGGAAGAGGGGGAAGATAAGACCGTGACGAGACAATTTCCTATTTAGCTCCACTTTTTCTCTGGCCTGAAATGCAGGTTTTTTTTGTGTGCGAGTAACGACTTTTACAAAGCATCTGCTCAAACCACACCTCAACTGACATCATTGCCTCATACATATCATGTACATGAGACCTCTACTGACATCATCACTGTTTACCAATGACATTTTTTTGTCAGAGACATTCTGGTGCAGTATTTACTAGATTTTAATGACAAAAAAAAAAAAAAAAAAGGGAAAATAATGATTTGTAAACACTTTTCTCTCTCACCGCCATTTGCCATAGAAGTCTTACCGGGGCCTTGCCTGTTTACATTAATTTTGAGGGCTTTTCCCATCCTTTTTTAAGATGTGTACAGATTTACTGTTCCAAAAGAAAGTGGACGCCCTGCCGAAGGGGAAGGGCTTTAGGCCTGTTCTCTACTCCTACAGAAAAGTCCATGTATGCAACACATAACCCTGCATGATTCACAAGGGTGCTGTATATCTGTTGTTTGCCTTGACCTTCACTCTTACCTGTTTTGCCTCCAACAGTTTTCTCTGTCTCCGTTGTGTTCTCTTTCCTCATTGGCTGGTAGATATCAACCCTTAACGATTGCCAACTAACCTCAGTCAGGTCACCTCAAAGAGGCTGATTCATTCCTGGATTTTTCTCCTCTTCAGGCTAGGATTGACCACCTCACCCAGGGTGAACCAAAACAAGTTGATCCAGGCCTGGTTTTCCATGGCACACACACACAGACTTATAGTTCTGAGAAAGTCAGATGGGGCATCGTTGAGTTGGCCTGGGGTGATTCAGCAGCCGAAGAGGTGTAGTCCTACTTTTCTTAGGATTATTAAAGCTGACGACTCCATGCCTACAACGGGATAAAACTAGACCTGAAGAGCCTGTTCCAGTTGACTCGGGTGAGATGGTAGTGGTAGCCTTAACAGATGTTTTGTAATGCACAAGGCCAATGGCTAAAACAAGATGGCTGGAAATGGCAGCTATTGAGCATGCTCAGTAAGAGAGGGCTTCCTTCCCTAATTTTTTTTTTTTTTTGGTACTGTACAGCTTATTATATAAGCTCTTCAGAAATGTATATAAGTATCTGTATTAGATGAGGAACTGAGAGAATGAAGTTTGCCCCAGTGTACAGTAAAAACTCAAAGGGCAGACTTTCATGAGTTGTAAATTGAATGAATCTCAAAATGCCAACCTATGGGCCCCTTTCCGTGAGACACTCCCTTGTCGAAGGCTACTCTAGTCATGGCCAAATAAACCTAGGGCCAATATTCAGCAGCAGCGACCAGCGTTTTCCTGACCAGAAATCCAATGCCAGGCAGTGGCAGTGAATTTCCGGGTTTGCGGAGCCAGGTACATGCGATATTCAGCTCTTAACCGGCTATGGGTTGCCACATAAATATAGGACTAACTCTTCTGCTGTCCTGTTTATGCAGTTAACCTGACTGGTTAAGTACTGAATATCAGGGCTTAACCAGCCAAGTACCTACTGCACCCCCTGAAATACGCCCAACACAGCCAGGCAATGTAACAGGCCAGGAACTGTTTCTGACTGGTTAAATTGCTTTGAATAGCGACCCCCGCCCCCTCCCCCAGTGAGTTACATGGGTTAATGGTCCAAGCTCCCCCCCCCCCCCCCGGGTTTTGTTAAGTGTGTTGGACTTCCACTGGTCAGTCCCAAATACAGAAATTTGTTTCTCAAAGCATTCTGGAACTTGCAGTCCAGCCCCCTGCCTGTCAACAAAGATCAGTGGTGTTCATGGGAATTGCTTTGAGTTTCTTGGCAGATGAGGAGGGTCCTGAAAGGGGGGGGGGAGGCAGTTGCTGTTTCATTAGACTGAGCGTCAGGGTTTTGCCGCTTAGACCTGAGCTCTTCAGTGCAGTGCATACAGGCCGCCTGCTGTTTTCCTTCTGGGGAAAATATTCCATTATCCAGAGGCACTGGCGCAGAAACTTGACGGCAAGGAAAGCTGGGTAAAGCAGATTTTGAAAGTGGAAGTAGAGAGGGCAGGTTCTGTAACGTAGCATCTGTTCAGAGCTCCCTTCTGTGAAGGAAAACAAGTAACCCCGTTGCTGGACAGAATACTAGTGTACCCGGGTATTTACTGGCACATGCGTGTAGGCGGGAACAGGGGAGTAGCCAGATCTTACGGTGGGAGGAGGCCAGAGCCCGAGGTTGGGGGGCACATTTTGAGTGCCGCCCTTACCTGCCTCCTCGCCCCCCCCCCCCATCACCTCGCTTCACCTCCTCACAAACAAATACCTTTTCTGGCGGGGGTCCCCAACCCCTGCTAGCCGAAGCCTTCTTCAGCGCGGTCTCCGACGCAGCCGCGTTCGCTGCCTGCCCCCCTGCTCTTCTTTCTTCTTGTTCCTCCTGTGCACGCTGACGCTCAGCTTTCTTCTTGCTCAGTGTCCACGTGCACAGGAGGAGCAGGAAGAAAAAAGAGCAGGGGGCAGGCAGCGAACGCGGCTGCGCCAGAGACCACTGAGCATCAGCATGCACAAGAAGAGCAGGGGGCAGGCAGCGAACGCGGCTGCGCCAGAGACCGCGCTGAAGAAGGCTTCGGCTGGCGGGGGTTGGGGACCCCCGCCAGCCAAACCAGGGGCCCAGATGAAATTTGCGGGGGGTGGCCCCCTGTAGCTACGCCCATGGGCGGGAACTGTAGACCTGATGTAAACGCTCACATGTAAGATCCAGGAGATATGTAGGTAACGTGTATACTTCACATACGTGTATAAAACACTAGGATCCTGATATTTAGACAGACCGCTGCTAGACATGATGGGGCCTAGGGAGGGGTGCTCGCTTGCAGATTTCCCGCTTTCAATTTTAGGCAACTTTGGGGGCCCAGGGCAATTGCCCTGTTTTCCCACCCCTAACGCCGACCCTTGCTGCCTAACCTTAAGCGACACCTTCGAATTACCTTCAAAATGTCATATTTAACTCTTTATTTTTCAAATAAATTGTCAAGGACAAAAAAAGAAATCCTATGAAGAACAGGAGGAAAGGATGCCTCCTTACTGTGAATACATTTTTTTCCTGGATTTCTTGGGTCTTGAAGGGGCTGATTTTCAGCTGCCCAGACCAGCTGCCTGTTGTAGACTCATTCGTAACTGCAACATGGCCAGCTAAGCTTGTGACGGAACGTAAACCTAACTACAGCCTCCTGAAGTTCAGCCAGCTAGACTTGGGCCTGGATATTGGGCGGCTGGGTGCCCCCTCCCCCGACTGCAGGACTGCTCCAATGGCTGCTTTCTTCATCAGTGCCTAAATCCAGTTTTGCTATGTGACTATATTTAGCCAATGGGTGGGGGAGGGGGAGCATTTTTACCCTGCAGGTTCCAACCACATAACTCCTTAGTTATGGGGCTAAATCCTGCCTAAAATTGACCCCAAAGAGCCGTATGTAGACAAACAGGACTACAGCTACCAGAATGCATTGGGGATGCGAGTTGCAGTCCTGTGCGAGTCACCAGAATAGGATCAGCTGACGCGGTGATCCCGTGGCTCTCATTGGAGCTGCCTGTATGATCTCCTGAAACTCGCGTTTTAACATCTGGCATTATTCTGGTCTATTACAGACATGTGTACACGCCTCTTTCATGTTCTGGGAGCCATAAAACACACGGGAAACATGCAGTAAGAGCTATATAGAGTGCACTGGAAAAGCACATAGAATACAGGTGCTATGAGCTGTAATAACACATGGTACACACATCGTAAGAGGTATGATAATATGTGGTACACACAGGACACATCATAAGAGGTGTGATAATATACGGTACACACATGTATGACGTAATAACACACGGTACACATTGTAAGATGTGTGATATGTGGTACACACGTGTACAACCTGTAATAACATGCGACACACATCAGGTGTGATAATATACATGTATGACCTGTACTAACATGCGGTACATATATCATATAAGAGGTGTGATAATGTGCGGTACACATCTGTACAACATGTAATAACACGCAGTACACATCTAAGATGTTTGATAGTATGCAGTTCACAGGTGCTATGACCTGTAATAACATGTGGTATACATATCACAAAAGGTGTGATAACATGTGGTACACACATATATGACCTGTAATAACGTGCATAAGAGGTGTGGTAATATACAGTACACGTGTACAACATGTAATAACACACATTACACATCTAAGACGTGTAATAATATACAGTACAAAGGTGTTATGACCTGTAATGTGTGATATTCATATCATAAAAGGTGTGGTAATGTGTGGTACGCAAATGTATGACCTGTAATAACACATGGTACACATATCATAAGAGATGTGATAATATATGGTGTTCAGGTGCTATGACCTGTACTAGCATGCGGTACACATATCATAGGAGGTACAATAATGTACGATACACAGGTGCTATGACCTATAATAACACGTGGTACACATTTAAGACGTGTGATAATGTACGGTACACAAGTGCTATGAGCTGTAATATGCAGTACACATAGCATAGGAGGTGTGATAATGTACAGTACACAGGTGTATGGGCTGTAACTACATCCAGTGCACACATTAAGGGTCTGATTTCCAAAGGTTTTATTCCAGTTCTGTGTTTGAAGGAACGAAATCAGGGGCTGCCTGAGGCAAGGATGAGCTGCCACCCCCAGCCTCCACCGCACCCCCCTGCCCAACATTTCTCCCTACACACTCTCTCTCTCCCAACTCCCTCCCCCCCACCCCCCCGGCCGTGGTCTGGCACCTGCCCTCTTTCTTCCTCAACCCCCTTCCCCGAGTGTACCTTATTTTTTTTGGTTTTCCAAAAGGTGGGGGGCGGCAGCAATTCCCATACGCTGGCCTGCTGCCTGCAGTGGCTTCTCTCTACTGCGGCACACCTCTCTAGCTTCCTGTTTCCTCAGAGGCGGGTCAGTACAATGAAGAAGGCCGATGTCAGCGGCAAGGCAGCATTTGGGAATCGCTGCCACCATCATCGACGACTTTTGGAAAAAAAAAAGAGAGAGGGAGACTCGGGGAAGGGGGTTGAGAAAGGAAGGGGGGAGATGCCAGATGACAGCCGGTGTGGGGGTTGGAGAGGAGCGAGATGCTGCTCCATGAAGAGGGGTAGGGTCACCACTGCCCTATGACACTAATTATTTCAATCAGATACTAACATGTTTGTGTTGGTTATGTGCAGAAATGATTAGAATAGATGTACATATTCCATAGGCATGTAATGCGGGATAACGTCTACCTGTATATCTTTTCATAGTGCCTGGTGTGTAGGTTGGCTGGCTCTGGACATGGACATGGCGCACACGTTAAAAGTTACACATGTATCTCCGGCACCAGTTCTATGACTGGTGAAAGACCTCACACGCACCTAAGCGCGTTCACGCATATGTACCCGGTTACGCCTGGATTCCATACAGGAACGTAGGGGCTTATTTTCCTTCAGAGCTGAAATTCCCAAACCTGTCCTGGAGGAACCCCAGCCAATCAGGTTTTCAGAATTTCCACAACTTGGGGGGGGGGGGTGTTAGGGGGGCTGATGACCCCCCCAGATCTCCAGCCCCCCTGAACTTGTGTCAGGAGGGGGACCAGAGGTCTGCCAGACCTCCAACCCCCATTTTACTTGGCTCAGGGCGAGGGTACCTGGGGGTCTCGTGGTTCCATGGACCTCCAGCCCCCGTGTTTCACAGGTCTGGGCTTTTGACAGCTCAGATCTGTCAAACAAGTGCGGGAGGATTGCGCTCAGGCACAATCCTCCCGCACTTCTACCCCATGATCAGAGAGAATTGCCTGCTTAATTTTGCATGCAAATATCTCTGATCGTAAGGGCGGTAAAGCCCCGCGCTGTCTCAGTGCTATTTTTAGAGCACTGTTTGGAACAGCACAGGGCTTTTGATCATCTGCCCACCAGTTCCCCAGGATCAAAGTCCGCTGCACTAACCACTAGGCGGCTACTCCACAAGAAGAGAGGGTTCAGGACTCCTCGGCAACCATTTGAACCTGTCCTGAGGAGAAAACCTCTACTTTATACTCCGAATCTCATATTGTTACATTTATACAGAATGCCTAGTTCTTAATTGATACAATGTTGCCGTCACATTGGCAGTTCTGGGCTATTGTCTTCCTGAGGACGGACTAACTGTGATTTGACTCTTCTGAATAGCCTGTCCCTCCATCTAATTTCTGTTACGCCTGTTGCAGAAGCGGAGCCAGGTTGACGGGGGGGGGGGGGGGGGGAGCGAGAGCGGACTTCCGCCGGCGCACATTTTCAATGCAACACATTGAGAAAAAATAGGTGCCAGAGCTTGCAGAACTCTGTTTGGGGGAGCAGCCGCTCCCCTGGCACCCCCCCCCCCCCCCCCCGGCTACGCCGCTGGCCTGTTGTGTTTCTTACTATACCCTTGACCTTGCAGGGTACATCTCAGGCCAAGGCAAAGAAAGAACCATCAGCAAAATAGCCCTGGTGAGTCCCTTTCCTCCCAGTTTTTGGAACAGATTTTACCTGAGATGCAGCTGACCCTGGTCCTCGAGAACCCCAGCCGGGTTGCCTTTTCACATGTGCGTGAAGTAGGTTTGCAAATGGACCTCATGTTCAGAGATGTTGAGGACCAAAGCCGACCTACCCTTGTTATAGTTGAGGTGGACCCTTGAGGGGAGAAAATGATGCACTCCAGGGATAACCTGTCCCCTCTGCTTCTGACTGTGCTTAAAACTACTGCAGGATACTCTTTCTATGGGTTGCTTTACCTACCCCCACCCCCACCCCCACCCGCTTCCAAATTGCTCCATAGGACAAAGACACACCAGGCTACTTTGGGATGGGGGTCGGAATACTAACCCTGAATTGATATCTCATTGCACACAGATGCCAAGTTACCCAGTTCCTGGTTTCGAATTTACATCCCAAAGCACCGTGGGATCTGTAGTGCCTGGTCCTAACCCTTTGAAATCAGTGCCGCAAGTCCCAAAATGCACCAGGATGGGGGGTGGTCAGAAATCCAGAGCTGTCCCAAAATCTCCAACCTGGAACCGGACTGCTTGGTATCTCTGATCTCATGACGACATGGAGTTAGGATGAGACTTTTAGCTAAGTGTGCTTTTCAGGGGTGACATCTCCGCAAAGGCTCCCTGGCTGTTAGCATTCTGAATTTATGTTAATCAGTTGCAGGAAATACAACCGGAATCAGAATAAAAAGTGGGATAGAGTAGAATCTTCTTAAAACGCCCTTGGGGCCTGTTAAAATGCTCTTCTGAACCAAACATCCATATAGGAGGCCACTGCTTCCAGTGGAAGGAGGTTGCACGACCAGGGCCGCCGAGACACTAAGCCAGGCCCAGGACAGAATCATCGCTCCCGCCCTCCCGAAGTACCTTGGCTGGCCCCCGCCTGCTGCAGGAAGCGCGGCTCCTTCCTCTGCCCAGCACTGCCTGCCCCTGCGGCTGCTTTCCTCAGGTCGCACATGCTCAGTCTCAAAACTGAGGGCCCAGCAGCTGCTAGGCAGGCAATGCAAGGGGGGCCCGGCGCCAGAATTTTCTCTCTCCTGTTCCTGTCGGGATGCGATCACCCGGGTCCCATCAGGAGCAGGAGAGAGAGAGACCCCTTCTCTGGGTCCTCCCTGGAGGCTTGGGGAATCCCCCCCCTTGCCCCCTCCTCTCGACGGCTAGGTGCAGGACTCTTGGAAGCAGCTGCAGTCATGATGTGCTTTTCTTAAAATTTCTGTATATTAACATTGACACCTGAGCTGTCAACGAACCCTCCATCGCGTTGCAAATGGAGAGGCTGGAGTCTGAAGGCAGCAGCAGAAGTGAGGTGGTGCTGAGAGAGAACAGAACATTTTATTTTTCAAAATGTGAGAAGTGTTTTCCTGGGATCTGTTGTCGATTGTGTCAATTGTTAATTTTTTTTTTTTTTTAACTTTAAAAATTTTTATTTTATTTTTATTTTTTTGGTTTGCATCCCCTATGGCTTTGGTGAATTTGTGCCACTGTGTTGAGTCTGCATTAAAACATATATCAGTGAACTAGGGACTTCTTCATTGTATAAAGACTTTTGTTAGTTTCTGAGATCCGATTGAGTTTGATAAACATGGGCAATAAACTGAAATCTTTTTGAAAAAAAGAAATCAAACCAACCCAACATTTGTTTTTTTTATTTTTCCAAATATCTCAGCACTCTGTTTTGTGAAATCCTTTATTGTGGTAAGTTAAGGAGTGATATCTGGGACACCCCCATCAGGAACAGGAGAATTGACATAAAGGTGCACCCTCTCCTCCCTGCCCTCCCCCCCCCCCCCCCCAGGTAAAATATAGTCAAGGGGATGGTGTTATCATCTGTTCCTCTGTAGAACTCATGTGTTTAATAATGAGCAGTTTTGGGATGGAAATGTTGAACCCAATGTACTAATGGGATTTTTTTTTTTTTTCATTCTGTGACTGTGTGAAAATGCTTTAGTACCTGAAGCTTCATATGTGACCTTTTCTCTTTTGCTTTTCTGGTAACAACAATTCCCAAAGTTTCTGCGGAAATCCATATAAGAGTAGCCCTACTGGGTCAGACCGAACAGTAGCAAGATTCCACGCTATTAACCCCCAGGGAAGTATTACCATCTAAGTTCATGGAGTGTCCCCTTGTCTTTTATTCCTGCCAGAATTCAGCACCAAAAAAAAATAAAATCAAAATTTGCAGACAAAATTGGTAAATTCTGCAAAATTCTGTGCACAAAATTTGCAAATTCTGTAGGTTTGTCACTTTACCAATATTACAGCCCCCTCCTCCCTGTACACAGATACCATCCATATTTTTCCTAGTCTTCCCAGCACCCATACCATCCACCTTGTTTACAGCCCCCTCCCTGCACCCACACACCCTCTATATTTTTCCAGCCCCCTCCCTCTCTCCACCCACACATAGAATCCACTTTTTCTTTTTTTACTGTTCCCGCCCTCCACCCCTCCACCTTTTTTTTTTTTACAGCCCCCTCTCTCCCCCTGCACCCACATACCATCTATATTTTTTCAGCCCCCTCCCTGTATTCACACACAGCATCACCTTTTTACAGCCCCCCTCCCTCTCTCCACCCACACAAAGAATCCACTTTTTTTTTTTTTTACTGTTCCCGCCCTCCACCCCTCCACCTTTTTTTTTTTACAGCCCCCTCTCTCCCCCTGCACACACACACATCTGTATTTTTTTTCAGCTGCCCCTGCACTCACCCGTAAGGTAGAAGGAGGAGGAGCTGCATCGGGGGGGGGGGGTACCTCTTCGGAGCAAGAAAGAATCCCACTCTTTTCTGCCCGCTGCCACTGCTCTGAGCCGGTGCTGCCGCTTTCTCCAAATGGCTGCTAAGACTTCCTGCGGCAGCCTCACAAGATTACTACTTAAAGTCTTGGTGGCCATTTTGAAGAAGCGGGCGGCATCAGGCAGGAAAGAGTGGGGTTCTTTCCTGTACGCGAAGAGGCCGCTAGACCACCAGGGTGTGCTCAGGTAGGCCTGGAGAGGGCCCACCGAGGCTCAGGGCAGCGGGGGATCCAGCCACCACCATGGGCTCAGGGGGGCTAGCTAGCCAGCTCCCAGAGTGCAGATTCTGTGCAAAAATGTTGGCTTCAGTCGTGCAGAAGTCCAGCAGGAGTAGTCTTTGTGCTTTTCAGAAGAGAAAACAATTTGTGGTTTCCCTGTTCCACTCCAGTCAGTGTTTTGTAGACCTCTGTCATATCCCCCTTCAACTGTTTCTTCTCCAAGCTGAAGAGCCCTAACCTCTTTAGCCTTTCCTCGTATGAGAGAAATTCCAACCCCTTAATCATTTTGGTCACCCTTCTTTGAGCCTTTCCTAATTCTGCTATATCTTTTTTTGAAATTTGGTAACCACAGTTGCACACAGTACTCAAGGTGAGGTTGTACCTTAGAGCAATACAGAGGTTTTAAAATATTCTTTGTCTTATTTTCTATCCCTTTCCTAATTCCTAGCATCCTGCTTGCTTTTATGGCTGCCAGTACATCCCTGAGTAGAAGATTCCAACAAATTGTCTACGATGAAACCAAATCTTTTTCTTGGGTGCTGACTCCTAAAGTGGGGTTTTCTTAAAATGCTTGAGGGTCGTTGTTACAACCTGGAACCTTTTAGAAATCTGTGTTGTTGTAAGAAATTCAGGGGGGGTCATAAGTACATAAGTATTGCCATACTGGGAAAGACCAAAGGTCCGTCGAGCCCAGCATCCTGTTTCCAACAGTGGCCAATCCAGGTTACAAATACCTGGCAAGATCCGGAAAAAAGTACAAAACATTTTATACTGTTTATCCCAGAAATAGTGGATTTTCCCCAAGTCCATTTAATAACGGTCTATGGACTTTTTCTTTAGGAAGCCGTCCAAACCCTTTTTTAAACTCCGCTAAGCTAACCGCCTTTACCACATTCTCTGGCAACGAATTCCAGAGTTTAATTACACGTTGAGTGAAGAAACATTTTCTCCGATTCGTTTTAAATTTACTACATTGTAGCTTCATCACATGCCCCCTAGTCCTAGTATTTTTGGAAAGCGTGAACAGACGCTTCACATCTACCCGTTCAACTCCACTCATTATTTTATAGACCTCTATCATATCTCCCCTCAGCCGCCTTTTACAAAGCGCCGGTAAGCCCAACTAGCATCGGCCCAACGCAGCCACCGGCGGTAGTTCCGGCTGGAGCACGCACCATTTTTTTCCCCTAGTGCGGCGCTAACCTGGCGGTAATCGGACATCGCCGCGTGCTTCCCGGTTACCACCGGGTTACCGTGGGAGCCCTTACTGCCACCTCAAATCTGTGTCGGTAAGTGCTCTCCACCGCATGGCCATTTTTGTTGGTGGGTGGGCATTTTACCAGCTGTGGTAAAAAGGGTCCTGGTGCACAGGAAAAATGGCCCCTCCCACTACCGCAGGGCCATTTTTCCCCACAGCTTACTAAAAGGACCCCACAGTGATAGAAGAACTGAGGACACAAGTCAGCTCAAGTTCTTCTTTGAATAGTGACTGGGCATTTATGGTTTATTTAAAACTTTCTGTACCACCCACACTAACTGGTAGAACTGAGCGGTGAACAATAGTAAATAAAAAAATTTGGAAAGGAAGATATGAAAAGAAGTACAATATACAATAGGACAGAAGACATGCAAACAAAGAAAATTTAAAACATACAAACCATGGTATAGAAAACAAAAGTAAAAACTAAAAGTAACAATTAGATTTAATAACTAAAATTTAAGGGAAAACTGCAACCCAAAGGGAAAGCCCTTACCCATCTCCCCGATCAATGTCAAAAGCTACGTCTTTAGTGCAATTGTAAAATCTTTTAGTGAAGAAATAGCATGAAGAGTCAACGGCAAGTTATTCCAGGTAGAGAGGGTCGAAAAGTAAAACGCCGAATGCCTTGTGCATTCCAGTCTTAGCTTGTTTTTAGGCCTGGGAGGATTAGTCGATAATCATTAATAGACTGCAGAACCTGTGCTGGAGTGCAAGGAATAGTAAGAGCAGCTAAGTAATCTGGACAGCCCATTTTTAAATGCTTTGACGGTAAGAAATGCAATTTTGTAAGTAATTCTCTGAATAACAGGCAGCCAGTGGTGTTTTTTAAACAGTGGAGTAACGTGATCTGATTTCTTCACGTGAGTTAGCTATCTAATTGCCACATTCTGCACAATCTGTAACTTTTTTTTTAATAAGAAATGTTTAAGGCCAGTGTAAACAATATTGCAATAGTCCAATTTATTTATTAGGATGTATTTACCGCCTTTTTGAAGGAAATCACTCAAGGCAGTGTACAGTTAGAATAGATCAAACATGAGCAATAGACAATTACAGCAGTAAAAATATTTAAATAACAATACAAAGTATGGCATAGTTACTACTTACAATGTCAACACAATACGTAATAGAACATTTAAATAGACAGCTTAGGGTGTAAGCAAAGATGGAACATATAGATAGATAGAGTAAAAGGAGTAAGAAAATTCCCTTATCTCTTATTTGTCCTGTTTGTCTGTCCTAAATAGATTGTAAGCTCTGTCGAGCAGGGACTGTCTCTTCATGTTCAAGTGAACAGCGCTGCGTACGTCTAGTAGCACTATAGAAATGATGAGTAGTAGTAGTACTCTTTGGGATTCCGGAATCTTGCTGCTCTTTGGGATTCCGCACAGAATGTTGCTACAGTGGGATTCCAGAATCTTGCTACTCTTTGGGATTCCGGAATCTTGCTACTCTTTGTCCTTATCCCTTATTTGTCCTGTTTGTCCTAATTAGATTGTAAGATCGGTTGAGCAGGGACTGTCTCTTCAAGTTCAAGTGTACAGTGCAGCGTACATCTTGTAGCGCTATAGAAATGATAAATAGTCGTAGTAGTAGTAATTTAAAGAAAGTTGCAAATGAGGTCAGAAAGGTGCTTGGACATTCTTAACTAGAGTAAGAGTGGATAAACATGTCCTGCTATAGTATGTGCAGTGACAAGTTAGGGGTCCTTTTACTAAGGTGCGACAAAAAGTGGTCTGCACTGGTGTAGACGCGTGTATTGGACGCACGCAGGTCCATTTTTCAGCGCACCTGCAAAAACAGCCCTTTTTTTTGTCCGAAAATGGACGTGCGGCAAAATGAAAATTGGCACACGTCCATTTTGGACCTCAGACCTTACCGCCACCCATTGACTTAGCAGTAAGGTCTCGCACATTAACCGGACGGTAATCGTCAGCACGCACACAATGCCGATTACCTCCTGGTTAGCGCCGCATGCCGGAAAATTTGTAGCGCGCCTACTGGACATGCATGGTACTTCCAAATTGGTGCACATTGGGTGTACGTAGAAAAAGGGCCCCTTAGGTCTCCCATTAAAGGCCTGGTTGAAGAGCGAAGCTTTCACCTGCTTCCTGAAGTAGAGATAGTCAGTGACAATCCTAGGTCGGCTGCCACCCGGGGCGGATCGCCGATGTGCACCCCTTCCCCCCTGGCGCAATGACACCCCCCCCCGGGTGCATGCCGCTGGAGGGGTGCAGAGAGCAGCCGCACGCCTGTCGGCTCCACCTGCTCCCTGATCCCTCTACCCCGGAACAGGAAGTAACCTGTTCCGGGGCAGAGGGAGCAGGGAACCAACGGAACCGACAGGTGCGTGGCCACTCTCTGCACCCCTCCAGTGGCGAGCACCCGGGGCGGACCGCCCCACCCTTAGTACACCGCTGGAGATAGTTTTGTATTAAGCAAAGCCTTTCGGGGAGTGCATTCCAGAGTGTGGGGGCTTCTCCGGAGAAGGCTCACTTGCGGATATCACATCATGTGATGTCCTTTGGAGAGGATGTGATTAGGGATACTCCTAGGGAGGATCTTAGTGACCTTGGAGGTATGTAGAGGGAGATCTTATTCTTCAGGTACTCTGGGCAGTGTCCTTTAAGGGCCTTGAAGGTCAAACAGAAAGTGTAAAATTTAGCCCTGTATCGTACTGGTAGCCAGTGAAGTTTTTGCAAAAATGGTGTGATGTGGTCACGTCGCTTGCAACCTCCTATGAGTCTTGCTGCTGCATTCTGAATCAATCGGAGCTGGTGGAGACCCTTTGTAGTCGGACCCGTGTAGAGTGCATTACAGCAATCCAGTCTTGATGATATCATGGCATGCACAACTGAGACAAGATTTACCTTCTCGATTTAAGGAGAGAGGCTGCGTAGTTGTCGCAAATGATAGAAGCTGTTCTTGAAGGTTGCTTGGATTTGGGAATCAGAAAAAATGTTAAATCTACTTATTATTTCTAAAGTGCTACTAGACGTACGCAGCGCTGTACACTTGAACATGAAGAGACAGTCCCTGCTCGACAGAGCTTACAATCTAATTAGGACAGACAAACAGGACAAACAAGAGATAAGGGAATATTAAAGTGAGGATGATAAAATAAGGGTTCTGAACAAGTGAATAAGGGTTAGGAGTTAAAAGCAGCATCAAAAAGGTGGGCTTAAATTGAGCTGTATTCCAAGGTTCCCTACCTGTGATTTGAGGGGAAGTTCATATTTCCCAAAAGAGATTTTGATATCAGGTATGTGTTAAGGACTCATAGAAACTTGGGGGTATGTTTACTAAGGTGCATTAGCGTTTCTAACACACCCTTAAATTTAAGGCACGTTGAACGCTAAAGCGCCTATACATTTCTATGGGCATGTTAGTGGTTAGCGGGTGTAAACCATTTACGCATGTTAAAAATGCTAACGCCCATAGCACACCTTAGTAAACATAGGCGTTGGTTTTACTTGGGTTCAGGCAAAGGTTATTTATTTAAAAATTTCTATTCCACCTACAACTAAGCGGATTACAAAGCTACATACATAATAAAATCCTGGCAGATAAAATCTAAGATAAATCACAAACCGATCATGACTCTTTAATCATAAATCTAACACAAGGATCAACTCCATGCATTCGCAAACATATGTGTCTGAAGAAAGACTAAGGAGTCTAGGGCTTTTCAGCTGGGAGAAGAGACGGCTGAGGGGAGACATGATCGAGGTATATAAAATATTGAGTGGAACAGGTGGATGTGAAGCATCTGTTCACGCTTTCCAAAAATACTAGGACTAGGGGGCATGCGATGAAACTACAGTGTAGTAAATTTAAAACAAAACGGAGAAAATGTTTCTTCACCCAACGCATAATTAAAATCTGGAATTCGTTGCCGGAGAACGTGGTGAAGGTGGTTAGCTTAGCAGAGTTTAAAAAGGGGTTAGACGGTTTCCTAAAGGACAAGTCCATAAACCACTACTAAATGGACTTGGGAAAAATCCACAATTCCAGGAATAACATGTATAGAATGTTTGTACATTTGGGAAGCTCGCCAGGTGCCCTTGGCCTGGATTGGCCACTGTCGTGGACAGGATGCTGGGCTCGATGGACCCTTGGTCTTTTCCCAGTGTGGCATTACTTATGTACTTATGTTTACAAAATTGATCTCTGCTGCTACACAAATAACCTGGCAAATTGTTTCAAATTTGTAGGCTTGCAATCAAAAAAGCTGCGTTCTGAATGCAACATATCTTACACTATGCAGTTTAGTATTTGTCAATAACATCACATTTTCAGACCACAATGACCTTGAAAGGTGGTGCACATGAATCTCCTCTTTAAGATACCTGAATATAATAATGGATCAGATGAGCCACTCAGCAGTGAAAAAGGTAACCAATGCAATGCACGAAGAATTGGAGACACATGTTTAAACCGAGACGTGCTCGCTAACAATTAGGCAGAAGCATTCTGTATCGTCTGCAAAACCTGCATTCTAGATTTGGCTATTACAGAAATCAGTTCAAGAGATCACCAAACTCTGTACCAGTGACCCAACGTCACATTTTAATAACTTTGGTATTATCCTAACCAATAAGTGAAGCTGGAAGAATGTAGAGCGAGGGTCAAGGCCAAGAAGTAGAGGTGGACCAAGAAATCTCGACAGCCAAGGTTGATTGAAGTGACTTTATTTGCACCAAATATAAATGTGGGATCACATTTATATTTGGTGCCAATAAAGTCACTTCAATCAACCTTGGCTGTCGAGATTTCTTGGTCCACCCCTACTTCTTGGCTTTGACTGTTACCCTGACCTGTTTTTTGCTGTTCTGACAGAATGTAGATCGAACCACACTCAACACTTGGTTGTGCATAGCCAATAAAGGATCCAAAATCACAGAAGTACCTAAGTATTGCCATACCGGGAAAGACCAAAGGTCCATCAAGCCCAGCATCCTGTTTCCAACAGTGGCCAATCCAGGTCTCAAATACCTGGCAAGATCCCCAAAAAGTACAAAACATTTTATACTGCTTATCCCAGAAATAGTGGATTTTCCCCAAGTCCATTTAATAATGGTCTATGGACTGTTCCTTTAGGAAGCCGTCCAAACCTTTTTTAAAACTCCGCTAAACTAACCGCCTTTACCACATTCTCTGGCAACGAATTCCAGAGTTTAATTACACGTTGAGTGAAGAAACATTTTCTCCAATTCGTTTTAAATTTACTACATTGTAGCTTCATCGCATGCCCCCTAGTCCTAGTATTTTTGGAAAGCATGAGCAGACGCTTCACATCTACCTGTTCAACTCCTCTCATTATTTTATAGACCTCTATCATATCTCCCCTCAGCTGCCTTTTCTCCAAGCTTTAGCCTTTCCTCATAGAGAAGTCGTCCCATCCCCTTTATCATTTTTGTTGCCCTTCTCTGCACTTTTTCTAATTCCACTATATCTTTTTTGAGATGCGGCAACCAAAATTGAACACAATATTCGAGGTGCGGTCACACCCAACATATGCATTGTATCCTTCACTGACAACTCAAACTCACCCAACCTCACTGACTGGCATTGGAGCAGGTCCTCATCTCTCCCACAAAACATCAAGTCAGATTTACTAAACTTCACAGCTAATGTATTCAAACACATCCATCTTACAACAGCTGTCATGCAATGATTCAATTTTTCAGTCAAACCAACCAAACCCCCTTGCACTGGAAAAAAGAAAATTGCACATCATCAGCATAAATCCTGTATTCAACCTTCAGTTCCTTAAACACTTCACTTAAGGAGGCCATATAGATGTTAAATAACAAAGCAGAAAGGGCAGAGCCGTGTGGTACTCCCACCCCCCTTAGATACTGGCAGTATCTGGGATACCTGACCCCCTACTAAAAACCTGCATATAACGTTCCCTCAAAAAACGAGGAAAGCCAAGTTTGTTGTTTTTAGCCCATTCTTGAACTGATGTTAGACAGGTAGCCAGTTTATTCGGGGCTGTGGGTAAGTCAGGTTCAATGGGTATGAGTAGCTGCATGTTAGCCGCGTAGATATAGAACTGTCAATCGACCAAATCAGCTCGGTAGGTGGCTTGAGGTAGATGTTGAACAGTGGAGTGGAGGAGTGGCCTAGTGGTTAGGGTGGTGGACTTTGGTCCTGGGGAACTGAGGAACTGAGTTCAATTCCCACTTCAGGCACAGGCAGCTCCTTGTGACTCTGGGCAAGTCACTTAACCCTCCATTGCCCCATGTAAGCCGCATTGAGCCTGCCATGAGTGGGAAAGCGCGGGGTACAAATGTAACAAAAATAAAATAGATACTATTGGAGATTCTACATGGAATGTTGCTACTGTTGGAGATTCTACATGGAATGTTGCTATTCCACTAGCAACATTTCATGTAGAAGGCTGCGCAGGCTTCTGTTTCTGTGAGTCTGACATCCTGCACGCATGCGCAGGCTTCTGTTAGAAGCAGAAGCCTGCGCGGCCACATTGGTGATCTGCAAGGGCCGACTTCTACATGGAATGTTGCTAGTGGAATAGCAACATTCCATGTAGAATCTCTAGTAGCAACAGTGGAGGAGTGGCCTAGTGGTTAGGGTGGTGGACTTTGGTCCTGAGGAACTGAGTTCGATTCCCACTTCAGGCACAGGCAGCTCCTTGTGACTCTGGGCAAGTCACTTAACCCTCCATTGCCCCAGGTACAAATAAGTACCTGTATACAATATGTAAGCCGCATTGAGCCTGCCATGAGTGGGAAAGCACGGGGTACAAATGCAACAAAAAAAATAGGTGACAGTATCGATCTTTGTGGTACCCCACAGGTCAGTGCCCACGGTGGCGATGAGGTGCTGCCAAACACTATGGACTGTTGCTTGTCTGATAGATAGGATCTGAACCAGGCAAGTGTTATTCCACTGACGTTTCTGCCAGTCGGGCATGAATAATATTATGATCCACAGTGTCAGATGCTGCTGAGAAATCTAGCAGTACTGACACCGAGGCAAATCCCCTGTCTCGGTTTCTGTGAAGATCATTTAGTAGGGATACAAGGACTGTTTCTGTTCCGTAACCAGGTCTGATTCCAGATTGTCATGGATCTAGCCAGTGTCTGTCTTCTAGCCAATCAATGAGTTGATCACAGACTGTTTGTTCTATAAGTTTTGGATGCTGGCTGGTAACGAACGTTTGTGCTGCCAGGGTTGTTTTTCTTTAGCAAACGATGCACCACTGCCCTTTTTAATGCTGTTGGTCGTTGCCCATTTGAAAGAGAGGAGTTCGTGATTTTCGTGGCACCTTCTGTGAGGCCTCTGTTTGCCTGCTGCACTATCTTTGATGGGCAGGGATCGGAGCAGGTAGTTGGTCGAAGGTCTCTTAGGATTTTGTCAAGGCTCTCCTTCGTCATTGGGTTAGAAGAGTCCCATTTGTCTAGGTTAGGAAGGGACAAGTTTGTTTGCTCCTGGTTAGCTGATTGGAGACTGGGTGGGACTGCCTGTAAATCCTGGTGGAGACTTTTAATTTCGTTGGCAAAGTATGACAGCAAAGTCACTGCAGTTCAGTTGTGACTGGGCAGGCAGGTTCTGTCACGGGAGTTGCAGTAGACTGTTTACTATGCTGAACAGGTGCTTGGTTGATTTGGCAGGCCAGTTCAACGCATTAAAAGGAATATTGTTTTTTTTTTTGGCTGCTGTTAAGGCTTGGCGGAACTTTGTCATGTGATTCCTACAGTTTAGCCTGTCCTCATCCAGCAAGATTTGCGTCATCTCCTTTCCAGTTTCCATCCTTCGCACCAGGGGCGTAGCCAGCCTTCCGTGGGGGAGGGGTCCAGAGCCCGGGGGGAGGGGGCACATTTTAGCCCTCCCCCCGGCGCCGCCCCCCCACCACCGACATTGCCGCCCCCCCCCTCCCGCTGCGAACCCGCCGCCGCTGCAGCCTACCTTTACTTTTGCTGGCGGGGGATCCCACTCCCCGCCAGCCGACGTCTTCTTCTCAGTCACTTCCTGCTCTTCAATTTGTTTGCTGACGTCCTGCACATTGTACGTGCAGGACGTCAGACTCAGAGAACAGAACTGTTCTTTGAGTCTGACGTCCTGCACGTACAATTACGTGCAGGATGTCAGCAAACAAATTGAAGAGCAGGAAGGACTGAGAAGCCGTCGGCTGGCGGGGAGTGGGATCCCCCGCCAGCAAAAGTAAAGGTAGGCGGCGGCGGGGGCGGGTTCGCCGGGAGGGGGGTGCTGGGGTGAATCTGCGGGGCCCCGGCCCCCTCAGGCCCCACGTAGCTACGCCACTGCTTCGCACTTAAGGGTCCAAAGTTCTGAAGAAAGCAATGGTGAGCGTTTGTCAGTGGGGCATAAGACCTTTTTTAGGGGTGCCATTTTCTCTAAGGTCTTAGCTAAGTGTGTATTCCAACTACCAACCTGTTCTGACACTGTAGTTGTCTTTTCATCCACATGTGGATAGTCCAAGGCCTCTAGGAAATTCTCAGCGGTCAGCTTTTTCTTGTCTCTGATCTTTCTCCAAACTAGGAGGTGCCATTTGCTTGAGGTGGTCACGTAGGGAAAACTTAATTAACAAAGTGGTCTATCCAAGATAGGGGTGTTATTTCAATACTGCTATCCCGGTATTCTGTGATATCAACCCCTCTAAAGAATACCAAATCTAGTATGTGACCCTTTTTCATGGGTTGGAGAATTGATCGCCTGTGTGAATCCTAGGGCTGTCATCGTGTCCAGGAAGTCAGCCGTGGTGGTATCTAGGGTTTCAATGTGTAGATTGAAATCTCCCATGATCACCATCCTAGGGTAATTCAGGATCATTTGTGTAATCGGATCAAGGAGTTCTTACGCAGATAATGTGTTGTTACAAGGTACTCATTATACCATGAGCAGCCAGATTGGTTTCTCCTCTTCTAGCTGGATTAAAAGAGATTCTAATTCATTTAGCTGGGGGAGGGCATTTGATTGTATCCCGAATCAGGACTGCTGCCCCTCCACCCTGTCTTCCTGGCCTTGGTTGACGTTGGATGTTGAAACCTGTTGGGCACATGGCCGCCGGAGACTGAGCCGCCGCCCCCCTCCCCAGGATCGCCGCTGCTGCCCCCCCCCCCCAGGATCACCACCATCACTTCTGCCCTCCCAAGTTCGCTGCCCCCCCCCACCCCACCCCATCACCTTAAAATCAATTTCGCTCCAGTCTTCACTTAGGCTGTGGCAGTGGCACTTATAGGCAGCCTGAACTGGGAATCTCTCTCTGAACCATCCTGCCAGTCACAAAACAGGAAGTCGTGTCGGAAGGGGCAGGATGGTTCAGAGAGAAAGTCCCAGTGCAGGCCGCAGGCAGCCTATGAGTGCTGCTGCCCGGGCAAAGATTGGAGCAGAGGTGACGTTAAGGCATGGGCGTGGAGGAGGAGGGCGGGGAGCAGGGTCTGACAGGGCCGTAGGGTTAGCATATGGCTCCAGAAAAAGGAGGACAGATTGAGCCATATGCAGTGGCGTTCCTGGCCTGGATGGCACCCGGGGCGGAGCGCCGATGCGCCCCCCCCCCCCCCCCGGGTGCAGCACGCCCCCCCTCTAAATGACACCTTCCCACCCTCCAGCGAAATGACACCCTCCCAGGTGCACGCCGCTGGGGGGGGGTGCCGCAGCGCGCGCCTGCTCCGAGTTCACTAAACTTCGCTTCGCTGCAGCTCCCTCTGCCCCGGAACAGGAAGTAACCTGTTCCGGGGCAGAGGGAGCTGCAGCGAATGAGCGATGAAGTTTAGCGAACTCGGAGCAGGCGCGCGCCGTGGCACCCTCCAGCGGCGTACACCCGGGGCGGACCGCCCCCATCGCCCCCCCTTGGTACGCCACTGGCCATATGGTAACCTTAGACAGGGGGAGCGTACGCAACACACTCGCTTTGAAATAAATTTGCCACTGAAAGGAAAGGATCAATTCTTTGCCATCATGCTGGCTGCTTTTGACCTAGATTGGCCACTGCTGGAAACAGAATACTGGGCTTAATGGACCTTTATTCTGACAGTATGGAGATTGTTATATTCTTATGAATTTTCCGGGTTTTTTTTTATCTTCAGACCCTCTATTCTTAATAGGACTGAATTTAAAAGAGGCTGGAGCAGCCTTTCACATCGGGAATATGAGCAATTGCTCAGGCCTGTGCTTCAAGGAACGCTTCCCGAAAAATCAATATATATTTTTTTGATCCCCCAAAGGTAGATACCCAGGTTTCAACTATCCCCAGACACATCTCAGCATTCACTTAAGGTTGCACAGTAAGAACAGAAACTTCGCCACACTTAATAAAAGAAAATGATGCACTTGCTTGCTTGCTGCAGGCAGACTATTCTCCCACTGCACAACTGAGCAGTGAAAAAGAAATTCTCATTAAAACACTCTGCAAAGTGAAAACAAAAAAAATGGTTGGATGTGGGAAAGGGAGCTTATTAAAAGACTTTTGAACAGAAAAACATTTTGCGGCCTTTGTGGCCTGGATTAGAATGGAGATATCGATCCATGACACGCCTCGCCGTTATGCATGTGGGGATCTGTAGTTCTTCCTCAAATTGGCCGTTCTTAGCTGTTAATTTTTCAAAAATAGAAAGTTAATTGATTTTCCAAAGAGTTCTCTTTGGAACTGAACAGTAATTATTGTGATTCCCAAATAATACAAGTAGAGGAGTGTGGTAGCCGTGTTAGTCCACTCTTAAGGTTATCAATAGAAATCAAACAAAATAAAACATGGAAAAGACTTAACAAGGATCTGGGGTTCCTAGCCCATTATAAACCATAAAGCTGTATGTCTCTGTTGATCACCCCACCCCTCACCTATCCACACCCATCCTGTTAGAATATCAATGATATGCTTTGATGTCCCCATGCATACCTCCGACCCACCCCCATCCTCCCACCCTGTCAGACTGTCATAGTAATGCTTGAATGTTTTCACTTATATACACTGTCAGCTAGCACATTTGCTTATTTCCGATCTGAGGAAGAAGGGCAACCTTCGAAAGCTAATCAAGAAATGTATTAAGTTATGTCCAATAAAAAAGGTATCATCTTATTTTCTTTTCCATGTTTTATTTTGTTTGATTTCTATAGATTCTACATGGAATGTTGCTATTCCACTAGCAACATTCCATGTAGAAGGCTGCGCAGGCTTCTGCTTCTGTGAGTCAGACTCACAGAAACAGAAGCCTGCGCAGCCTTCTACATGGAATGTTGCTAGTGGAATAGCAACATTCCATGTAGAATCTCCAATAGTAGCAACATTCCATGTAGAATCTCCAATAGTATCTATTTTATTTTTGTTACATTTGTACCCTGCGCTTTCCCACTCATGGCAGGCTCAATGCGGCTTACATGGGGCAATGGAGGGTTAAGTGACTTGCCCAGAATCACAAGGAGCTGCCTGTGCCTGAAGTGGGAATTGAACTCAGTTCCCCAGGACCAAAGTCCACCACCCTAACCACTAGGCCACTCCTCCACTGTTGCTACTATTTGAGATTCTGCTATTCCACTAGCAACATTCCATGTAGAAGTCGGCCCTTGCAGATCACCAATGTGGCCGCGCAGGCTTCTGCTTCTGTGAGTCTGACGTCCTGCACGTACGTGCAGGACGTCAGACTCACAGAAACAGAAGCCTGCGCAGCCTTCTACATGGAATGTTGCTAGTGGAATAGCAACATTCCATGTAGAATCTCCAATAGTAGCAACATTCCATGTAGAATCTCCAATAGTATCTATTTTACTGTCATAGTAATGCTTGAATGTTTTCACTTATATACACTGTCAGCTAGCACATTTGCTTATTTCCGATCTGAGGAAGAAGGGCAACCTTCGAAAGCTAATCAAGAAATGTATTAAGTTATGTCCAATAAAAAAGGTATCATCTTATTTTCTTTTCCACGTTTTATTTTCTTTGATTTCTATTGATAACAAATAATACAAGAAAGACTCTGACTTTTTCTGCATTTTGAAACTCCGAAAACTTGAAGCAAAACCTCTTGGCTGTAGTCCTCGTGGTCCCCGAACGTCATCTGGGTTTCAGGTTACTTAACATGGTTCTTTAACCAAATGTAAGCAGTTTTCTTTTCCGGATCACTTAACTTTTTTCATGTGTTGGCATTTCCTAGAAACTGTTGAGTCAATCACGTGGTGGTATAAAGGAAGAAATGAAAACTTATTCCCAGGCACACAACGTTAAAAGGAGTTCTAGTTGTGTGAATCGGTCGTTAGGGAGTTAAAATCATAGATCCATTCATCAGCTCAGCTTTTGTGTTGGTTCCAGCATCTTAGGCCTAATTTCCTTCTCAGCCTTACCCAGATCATTCCAGCTCTTGAATAACATTCCTCCCATTCTGGATGCAAAGGCCACAATGGACAGAGCCCGGCTTGGAAGCCGTAGGGTTTGTTCACCACACAACACTCTGCTTGACCTGACTAAAGTAAGACCTTTTCACATAGACAGGCCCGGAGTTCACCAATTGAACTAAATAAGGTCTTCGGAGGCTTGCATTTGTTTCATTACATCAGGCCTGAAACCTTTCTGTTGAAAGCATGTGATGTGTTTTCCTGGTCTAGGGCAAGGGTCTGCAATCTTTCAAAGCAGAGGAGCCATTTTACATTTTTCCTTTGTCCAAAATATTTCAACAGCCGCAACCCTCTTGTAAAAATCAGATGACTCCTGTAAATGACCCCTTTTACCTTCCCATTCACCAGTGGTGTCTCTTTCTTATCCTTCCACGTTATCCCTCTTTTTGTAGTCACCTCCCCCTCCTCTCCCTCAAACTTCAGACGTCTCTGTCTTTGCTGATGGAGTCGCATGTGCTGTAGATCTTCACTTCTGGTTATTAATACTAAAGAAGACAAAACACCACTCTTACAGGGAAACACTAAAGAGGTTAGGGTTTGGGGGAGAGAGAAGTTGATAAAATGAGAAGTGGGCTGGAACGAGGAAACAGGGAAACACAAAAAAATCAAAAGGACGCTGCATGAAACTAATGACTGGCACATTAGGAGCCAACTTTTCAAAATTATAGCCCAACGGAAATAACTCCTCCCTGGACACGTACAAGGAATTTTCTCAATATTGGGGGCGCTCAGGAACCCACAAGGCCGGATCCTGTGTCCCCACTCACACTCTGTGAAAACGCCCTCGGTGTATCTGCTCCACGTGTAGGGGCCTCACACAGAGAAAACCCCAGAAACTCTGGCATATGACAATGTTCAGGGCTCAAAGCGGGTCTCTGCTTCTCGCACATCCCACGCTCTGTCTCAAATGCCACTTCCTCCTGCAAAGTCGGACTTTGGGTGAAGGCTTGTGGTCTAGTTGAGTCCGAGAGAAAGACCTTAACTTTCCCTTACACTTACCCGTGTCTCAAAGAAGGAAAAAGGTAAAAAAAAAAATCAGGTACTGATTTCCAAAGCGGCCTGTCTTGTTCTTCTCGATACCTGATGCCATTTTGGCCGCTCTCCCCCGTGGGTTATAGCTGAAGTTTGGCCACATCTATCCTCTTCTTGCTTCGGGAGAATAAAGTAACAGTCGCTGTATCAATCCGAACTAATTATGCAGCTCATGAGATGTTTGTGTTCCTCCGTGCGGCTCTGTTTAACATCCCCACTGGGGTTTATACACTGAATTCTAAAATGTGCCAATTAGAAAATTAGTGTTTACAAAATACTTACTGTTTTTAAAAACATCCCTTCTCATCAAAGAACCATCGTGCACATCTCTTCTTAATGGCTTACCAACTGGCTCTTATCAGGGAACCATCGTGCACACTCCTGTGCACCTCTCTCCAGATGCCTTCCTAGCCGTTTCGCATCAGGGAACCATCAAACACACTTCTCCTGGGTCCTTTCCATCCGACTTTCCTCAGGGACCTTCATACACACCTCTCCTTACCCTGTCCTACCTTGCTGAGTCCTTACCACAAGGCGCTCACCGGTAAATCTTCGTAACACTGATCTTGTGAAATGACCTTTGTGCTTTAAGCCCCTGTGGTGGTACTTGGGGACCTTCAGTGGGTTTTCTTCCAAGCTCCCACAGTAGTCTGCGAGGGAAAAACCAAGAGCTAACCGTAGCAGCAGAGAAGAATCCATTTATCCAGCCGTCTCTTACACTGGCCTGCACTGTGACCCCCAAGAATTACAGGCCCACCTTCAGGGACCTCCTTTTTTCCAACGTTCTTTCTCTCTGCCTTCGACCGTAATTCATTTTGCAGCCTGGAAGGGTGGGGGGGGGGGGGTTGCTGTACAGGTCAGTCGCATAGAGGCAGTTCTAAAGGGGTGCCTAGGGCTGCTGAGAGGGGGGGGGGGGGGTAAAATTCACCAGACCTGGGCCTCCAAGGGGTTCTAGTGCCAGGGTCTCTCTCTCTTTCCTGCTCTTGACGGACTTCAGTGATTGCATCCCGACAGGAGCAGGAGAGAGAGAGAGAGAACTTCAGCACCGGGCTCCCCTTGGAGGCTGGGGAGGACCCAGAGCTTCCTCCACCACTGACTTCCTGCCCCTATGGCTGATTTTCCTCTCAGGCGCGCATGCCTTTTTTCAGTAGTAGCTCAAGGTGAGTTACATTCAGGTACACTGGATATTTCTCTGTCCCAGGAGGGCTCACAATCTAAGTTTGTACCTGAGGCAATGGAGGGCTAAGTGACTTGCCCAAGATCACAAAGAGCAGCAGTGGGATTTGAATCGGCCACCTCTGGATTGAAAGACGGGTGCTCTAACTACTAGGCCACTCCTCCACTGGCAACATTCCATCTAGAATCTCAAATAGTAGCAACATTCCACATAGAATCTCAGATAGGGAAAGGGAAATGGGACTTGATATACTGCCTTTCTGTGGTTTTGAAACTACATTCAAACCAGTTTACATAGTATATACAGCTAAGTTGTACCTGAGGCAATGGAGGGTTAAGTGGCTTGCCCAAGATCACAAGGAGTAGCAGCGGGATTTGAACTGGCCACCTCTGGATTCCAAGACTGGTGCTCTAACCACTAAGCCACTCCTTACATAAAAACATTAGTAGAGCTCCTTGTAAACAAACTACGAAACATAAGTATTGACACTCACTTATATGATATTAGCATAAGTCGCGTTTATATGCCTAATCTTATAGGCGTGAGTTACGTACACCAACTCAAAGGCTGGCGTAAGCGCTCGCACATAACATTAGGCAGTTAGCTGCATAACTGCATGTGTGCAAATCCTGGGCATGCCCCTGACCTGCCCATGCCCCCTTGCAGTTGCGTGCTGTGGATATTGCATGCACATTTTATAGAATATCTACTAAGGACAGTTGTGAGCGTTCCTGAGGTGGTAGGATAGTAGGAGTGGCAGCAATGCTGGATGGGAAGAGGGAGGAGATGCTGGACACCTGGAGAGGGGTTATAGGGTAGGAGAGCTGCTGTCTACAGAGGGTAGGGAAGGGGAGATACTGAATTGTTGGGGGGTGGGCAGGGCACATGGTTGATGGTTTGCCTAGGGCAGTGGTTCCCTAACATCCTGGGGGCTCCCCAGCCAGTCAGGTTTTCAGGATATCCATAATAAATATTCATGAGAGAGATCTGCATGCAGATCTCTCTCATGAACATTCATTGTGGATATCCTGAAACCCTGACTGGCTGGGGAGCCCCCAGGATGGGTTTGGAACCCATTGGCCTAGAGCATCCAGTTCTCTTGGGCCTTCCCTGCCAAGACAAGAGCCAAACTGGCCCAGAGAATCCTTCTCTGTAGAACTTCCCTTTCCTCCCTGTCTAAAGATCAAGAGCCTAGGGAAGGTGAAAAGTGCGGGTGAACCTGAGCAAGGGAGGGTCAGCTAATGAGTTACAGGAGGTAAACAGAGGAAGAAAAAAAAGCAATGGTGGAAAGATAATGGACTGGAGGAAGGAGGAGAGAAAAGCTTTAGCAGCAGAAGTAATAACTGTTGAAGAGAAATGGGGAGGAACAGGCAAATTAAGGAATGAAAAGCAAATGAGATGCAGGAACTTTTCAGGGTACTTTGTCTCCTGCTATGCTACATACATTTGCATGTGGTAATGAGAGTCTTTCTTAATTACTGTTTACCACAGACCTAAGTAAATCAGGCTCGAAAAGGAGTGAGCTGGTGATCACAGGTGGGAGCCAATGACAGGGTGCAGAGCCGGAGCAGGCCATGTGGGGGCAGTGTAACCACACAAGATGCAAGAGAGGTGGGAGTGCCTAGATTGTGTCTCATCCATTACCTCCTCTGCTTGGCTTTCACAGGGTGGGCAGGGTAGGAGCACCAGGGGGCATGTTTTCAGCTCAGGATGGTCCTGGCAGCTTTCGAAATGTTCAATCACATCCCAACATGCTCTGACTTCCTTCAGTGAGATTCAAAGAGTATTGAACGGTATTGGCCCCTCACCTGATCAGAAACAACCCCCCCCCCCCCCCCAAAAAAAAAGATTCTAAGTGTGAGAGGTGTCTGGGGCACATAAAAAGTATGAAAGTGTGGCATGGGGGGAGAAGATGGGCCACTGGGTCTCACTATCCCCTGGATTCCAGAAATGGTGGCCAAATTTCCGTGTGCTGCTGAGATGTGCAGAAATTGCTTAATGAGCTGTGTTAACCATCAATAACACCGATAACACTTATTGGCGTTAAAAATTTTGTGGGCATCTGGCTGTGCGCTATTCTTTAAGACAGGGTGCCTAACTCCTATAGCACGTATCTCGAAAGGGGGTGTGGCCACGGGAGGGGGATGGGCATGTCAGGGGCATTCCAAAAAGTTTCTCATGTAGTTAGAGTGTATGGGCGTATAATGTGTGCCAGCATTTATGGTATACCAGGTTTCAGCAGGCATAAGTCTGGCACCTAACGTCAGGTGTGGGAATTGCTTGAAAGCAGGATTCAATGTACTACTACTACTACTTATCATTTCTAAAGTGCTACTAGACGTACACAGCGCTGTACACTTGAACATGAAGAGACAGTCCCTGCTCGACAGAGCTTACAATCTAATTAGGACAGGCAAACAGGACAAATAAGGGATAAGGACAAAGAGTAGCAAGATTCCGGAATCTCAACGAGTAGCAACATTCTGTGCAGAATCCCAAAGAGTAGCAAGATTCCGGAATCCCAAAGAGTAGCAGGATTCTAGAATCCCAAAGAATGGCAAGATTCCGTGCAGAATTCCAAAATCCCAAAGACTACTACTACTACTACTACTACTTATACTTATCATTTCTATAGCGCTACTAGACGTACGCAGCGCTGTACACTTGAACAGGAAGAGACAGTCCCTGCTCGACAGAGCTTACAATCTAATTAGGACAGACAAACAGGACAAACGAGAGATAAGGGAATATTAAAGTGAGGATGATAAAATAAGGGTTCTGAACAAGTGAATAAGGGTTAGGAGTTAAAAGCAGTTAAATGTAGAGCTCACACCCTTTATAGAACTGAACTTAGCGGCAATTTTTTCCGGCACTGACTTCCCTCCTTCCTGTACCAGATATTAGAATGATCATGAAAAGGGACATACCTTAGATATTATTGCCTCATGTCCATCTAGTTTGTTTATTTATTGCCTTTATACCCCACATTTTCCCACCTATTGGTAGTTTCAGTGTGGCTTACAATGGCATTAATATAAACAGGTTACATATTGGAGGTAATTTGGTGTGATCGGAAAGTTCAGTTGAGCCATCGGCTTGGTATACTCAGTCTTTACAAAAATCTAAGTAAGATTATCATCATTTAGAAAGAGCATGGAGTCAATCTAGAGAGATAATAACTAAACTTTTTTGGAAACCGCAATTAAATGTAAAGCTGAACTTGGTCTTGCTTAAAAAAACATAAATCTCTATTAGGCTAAACTTATTGGGACGACTTACTTAATTACTGCTACCACTACTAATCATTTCTAAAGCGCTACTAGACATATGCAGCGCTGTACACTTGAACATGAAGAGACAGTCCCTGCTCGACAGAGCTTACAATCTAATTAGGCCAGACAAACAGGACAAACAAAAGATAAGGGAATATTAAAGTGAGGATGATAAAATAAGGGTTCTGAACAAGTGAACAAGGGTTAGGAGTTAAAAGCAGCATCAAAAAGATGGGCTTTTAGCCTAGATTTGAAGACGGTCAGAGATGGAGCTTGACGTACCGGCTCAGGAAGTCTATTCCAGGCATATGGTGCAGCAAGATAAAAGGAACGGAGTCTGGAGTTAGCGGTGGTAGAGAAAGGTGCAGATAAGAGAGATCTGCCCAGTGAACGGTGTTCCCGGGGAGGAATGTAGGGAGAGATGAGAGTGGAGAGGTACTGAGGAGCTGCAGAGTGAATGCACTTATAGGTCAATAAGAGGAGTTTGAACTGTATGCGGAAATGGATAGGAAGCCAGTGAAGTGACTTGAGGAGAGGGCTAATATGAGCATAACGACACTGGCATAATTACTGTACACTGCCTTGAGTGAATTCCTTCAAAAAGGCGGTAAATAAATCCTAATAAATAAATTGAACTGGTCACAGCTTCATTTCAGAACTGAAGTGAAAAAATTTGGAGAAAAGAGTGTTGAGGGAAAGAGGGATGTGACATTCATTCTTTCTACCAGGCCTCCTTCTCTTGCTTTTAACATTTAAATTGGCAGCCCAGGTCCTTCACTTTCTGCTTTTGTCAGGAGAAATTCTCCCATTAAAGCCTGTGCCACATTCTCAGAGGTGCCACTTGGGTTTGCGATACACATTCTGATCCAGTTTTGAAATACACATTTGACTTTTCAGACCTCCTTCCTCAAGGCTTGAGAGCGAACAGAGTCTGTGTCTTACACGGGAGACAGAGAACCGAAAGTGAACGTCCGTCCGTATGGCCTTCTGCTCCCAGTTCCCCTCACTCCGTGTTCCCATAGCTGAAATCTTTGGAGGTTGTGATACTTTTCAAAGGCTTAATGGAAACAAATAGGAACCTGTGTGTGTTCTCCCAAACTCACCGCTGCCAGAACGCTGCTCCCACTAGAAATAGTGCTGAAAAATCAGCGCCGAAAAATAACGCGCTATTCCCCGGATTCTCTATATGGTGCCTGAAAATCCGCGCGGAAACCGAAGCGTATTCTATAACAATTGTTTAGCTAATCAGCACTGCTAATTGGATGTTACCAAGCAATTATCAGCACTAATTGGCATTAATTGAGATTTACACACAGAACTTGCTAAGTGTATGCCATATTTATTTATTATTATTTATTTAGATTTTGCTCACACCTTTTTCAGTAGTAGCTCAAGGTGGGTTACATTCAGGTACTCTGGATATTTCTCTGTCCCAGGAGGGCTCATAATCTAAGTTTGTACCTGAGGCAATGGAGGGTTAAGTGACTTGCCCAAGATCACAAGGAGCAGCAGTGGGATTTGAACCGGCCACCTCTGGATTGTAAGACTGGTGCTCTAACCACTAGGTCACTCCTCCAGGGTTCTACATGGAATGTTGCCACTCTTTAGAATTCCAGAATCTTGATCTTCTTTGGGGTTCTACATGGAATGTTGCTACTCTTTGAGGTTCTGAATGGAATCTTTATTTATTTAGATTTTGCTCACACCTTTTTCAGTAGTAGCTCAGGGTGAGTTACATTCAGGGACTCTGGATATTTCTCTGTCCCAGGAGGGCTCACAATCTAAGTTTGTACCTGAGGCAATGGAGGGTTAAGTGACTTGCCCAAGATCACAAGGAGCAGCAGTGGGATTTGAACCAGCCACTTCTGGATTGCAAGACCGGTGGTCTAACCACTAGGCCACTCCTCCACATAACGTGGTGCACCTAAATTCTAAGTCACATAATTGAAAAGGGGATGTGGCCATGGACGAGGCATGGACGTTTCTAAAATCTATGAGCATTATTATAGAATATCCCCCAGTCTATGCCTAATTGAGGCATCAGAATTTACACCAATTAAAACGTGGCGTAAATGGACGCAACCAAATTTGGTCACGTGGCGAGCTGCTCGGTGTATTCTATATACTGCACAGAAATTTCAGTCTATTCTATAAAATTTAGGCATACTTTAGATAATATGCCTAGGCGTATTTTTTTCCACACTGATTTTTCAGGCACCATATATAGAATCTAACGCTAAGCGCTATTCTATAAATAATGCTGAAAGTTAGGCCCTGTTTATAGAATACATTTAGTACTGGGACTGACGCCTAACTTTAGAAGTGAGGATTTATACCACGTAAACCCTGGCATAAATCCTCATGTCTATGGCGCAGATCCCCCTTATGCTAAAGCAGCGCGTATAAATTGTAGGAACACCCCTGATCCACCCATGACCCTCCCGTGGCCACGCCCACTTTTTGGAACCATGCATAAAATTGAATTAATGCCAATTAGTGCGGATAATTGATAGAACCCAATTATTGACATGAATTGGCTCATTATTCAATTCAATTGGGAGAGGAAATTTGGTGCAGGCAATTTTCAGCATCATTTATAGAATTTCAGGGTTAATATCTAATATTAGGTTTTACATCCATACATGGTACGGGGGATTGGCTGGCTGCTTTTTCTGGGAGGTTCGGTCCATGCTACAGCTGTCAGCTTGGCTGACCCTTCACCAACCTCTGACTCGCAGCTCCGAAAATGATGTCTGAACAAAGACAGAACTTAAGGACCCTTCCCCCTCCCCCCTTCACCACCACACACACACAGAGCGATGACTCCTTGCCAGGAAGCTAACCCCGGGTCATCATTACAATTTTTAATTTATAATTAAATATCAGTACATGAGCTTCACTGCTGTTCTGCATGCATGGCTGATGCCCTCCGCATGCTTCGCTCCCAGTGATGGAAATGACATCTGATGTATTTCTTTAAGGCCTTTTTGGAGGAGATGGTGCTAAAGGCCTGACTCAGTTGCATAACCTACGGAATAAACAGGGATCTATTTCTGTAACTGTTCAAAGGTTCAGTATCATTTTGCCTTTTCTTTGAATGGAAGAGGAGGAGGAATCGCTGGCTTAGGATAGTATTTATTTACTTACTACTACTACTACTTAACATTTCTAAAGCGCTACTAGGGTTACGCAGCGCTGTACAATTTAACATAGAAGGACAGTCCCTGCTCAAGGAGCTTACAATCTAATAGGTAAGAGTGAGACAAATATAGGACAATCAAGCCATTGTGACATCACTGATGAGGTTGGCTCTTAGGCATTGGTGGAATGAGGCATTATGACATCACAATCTCAGCTCTGGATACCAGAGACTGAAACTCTTCACACTAAGGGGGGGAAGTGGGCCAAGTATAGGACAGTCGAGCCATTGTGACATCACTGATGAGGTTGGCTCTTAGGCATTGGTGGAATGAGGCATTATGACATCACAATATGAGCTCTGGTTACCAGAGACTGAAACTCTTCACACTAAGGGGGGAAAGTAAGCCAAGAACAGGACAATTGAGCCATTGTGACATCACTGATGAGGTTGGCTCTTAGGCATTGGTGGAATGAGGCATTATGACATCACAATCTCAGCTCTGGTTAAATCACTGCTATATGTAATACTACTACTACTACTTAACATTTCTAAAGGGCTACTCGGGTTACGCAGCGCTGTACAATTTAACATAGAAGGACAGTCCCTGCTCAAGGAGCTTACAATCTAATAGGTAAGAGTGAGACAAATATAGGACAATCAAGCCATTGTGACATCACTGATGAGGTTGGCTCTTAGGCATTGGTGGAATGAGGCATTATGACATCACAATCTCAGCTCTGGATACCAGAGACTGAAACTCTTCACACTAAGGGGGGGAAGTGGGCCAAGTATAGGACAGTCGAGCCATTGTGACATCACTGATGAGGTTGGCTCTTAGGCATTGGTGGAATGAGGCATTATGACATCACAATCTCAGCTCTGGTTAAATCACTGCTATATGTAATACTACTACTACTACTTAACATTTCTAAAGCGCTACTAGGGTTACGCAGCGCTGTACAATTTAACAAAGAAGGATATTCCCTGCTCCAGTGGCGTACCAAGGGGGGGGCGGTGGGGGCGGTCCGCCCCGGGTGCACGCCGCTGGGGGGTGCTGCGGCGCGCGCCTGCTCCGAGTTCGCTAAACTTCTTTGCTCGTTCGCTGCAGCTCCCTCTGCCCCGGAACAGTTTACAAAAATCATTAATTAGGCTGCGACCTGGGAACATTTAACATCTTTTCTTCCTGTGCCTGCATCACAAGAAAAAGATGGCATGTGGAACTTGCTCCTTTTGCATTGTGGAATGCAGGGATATATTATAAAAATGCACTTGCCTTTTTTTTTTAATTACTACTATTTCACAAAGAAGGTATTGAATAATAAGGGAAGGGTTTCCTTTGTGCAGAACTGTCCAGAGTCAGTCTAAATTTATTTATTTATTTACAGCATTTATATCCCACATTTTCCCACCCACGGGTAGGCCCAATGTGGCTTACAGTAATTTACAAAAGCATACATGAAATCTTCAAACAAACAGTCAACGGCATTGTAGGGAAAGGAGCAAGTGAGTAATAGCAGAGGTGAGAGAATAGGGATAGAAAATATAATTCAATGGGTAGCGGTGCGGGGCGGGTCAAGAGCGTAAGCCTTTCCAAATAAGTAGGTCTTAAGGTATCCTCTGAAGGTCGGATGATCAGGGATAACTTTCACAAATCTAGGTAGGCCATTCCACAGTTGTGCGCTAATATAGGAAGAAGGTGGTGGCGTAAGTGGTTTTATACTTGAGGCCACTGTAGATTGGGTAATGCAGATTTAGGTACAAACGAGCATGTCTGTGAGAGTTTTGAGGTGGTAAGCTGACGAGGGCGTCCATATACGCAGGGGCTTCACCATAGAGAATGTGTCAACATTGACCTGTTCAGCACACTATTAGCTGCTGAGTTCATACAAAGTTAATTATGTTCAGTGGGAAATAAATCTGTTGGTTCAGGCTGCTTGCTATGTGAATATTCCATCACTGTTTCATTATTGCTACCAAGTACTACATATTAAGGGCATTTGCCTTAGTTTATTTATCTAGTCCTTACATGCACGTGCCTTTGCTTTTTAAACCCAAAGGTTTCCTATGATAGCATTGTTCATATTTGAATTAGTTTTTCTGTACACGTTTTGCTTGATACCGAATTGGTCTGCACAGGGCCCCGCAATTGCTAAAACCGGCCCCCTCTGCAGGTGCAAATTCTCCAGCAGCGCCACAAAGTATGCGCGGGGTTAAAAATAAATCTCCCCACACATACATTGCCGGCACAGTCCTGTGCCTAACCCTGGCCCTGCCCTTTTCCCCCACATTGGGGTGGGAAAAAAATTGGAAAGAGCTGTCTCTGAGTGAACATGTGTTTACCCAGGATCAGTATTTATGAAAATTACTCCATATGGAGTCAATAAATATTCACCTGCTGGCAGTGAGTATTTTTTTTTTTAGCTGCCGGTAACCAATGCACCAGAATTGAATACCTGGGTTTATACAGCCAGATATTTCTTATGCAGATAAGTGTGATATCACATAAAGATAGGACGGACTTTTATGTGGGCTGACTTAACTGTTAAACGTAGGCATTACTAGCAGTGGGGCCAGGGGGGCCTGGGCCCCCATAGATTTGGCCCTGGACCCCCCTGCTGATGACCCTTTCGACCCCCCCTCCCGCTGCCAACCCTCCCCCGCCATCGCCGTGGGCTACCTTTGCTGGCGGGGGACCCCAATCCCCGCCAGCCGAGGAGGTCCTCTTCTTCCCGCGAAGGCTTGGTTCTGTTTCTGACGTCCTGTACGTTGTACGGGCAGGGCATCAGACTCACAGAAACAAAACGAAGCCTTGCACCGGAAGAAGAGGACCTCGCTGGCTGTTCTGCAAGGCATCGTTCTGTTTTTGTGAGTCTGACGTCCTGCACGTACAACGTGCAGGATGTCAGAAACAGAATGAAGCCTTTGCAGGAAGACGAGGACATCCTCGGCTGGTGGGGACTGGGGTCCCCCGCCAGGAAAGGTAGCCCACGGCGGGGGAGGGTTGGCAGTGGGAGGGGGTCGAGAGGGTCGTCGGCAGGGGTCGTCAAAGTTGGTGGGGGCTGGGGGGTCGGTGGAGGCGGGGGGGGGTCGATAATGGCTGGGGGGGGGGGGGTCGGCGGCGCCGGGTGGGGCTAAAATTTGCCCCCTCACCTCGGGCTCTGGAACCCCTCCCGCCGAAGTCTGGCTATGCCCCTGGTTACTAGTAAGTGCTGAATATCAGCATTTAACCACATAAGTGCCGACTCCTCCCCTGGACACCCCTCCCCCCCACACACAAAATAGCCATCTTTATGGACGTCCTTCACTATATATAAAAAAAGATGAGCTGTGCCTATGGACGTCCTTATGGACGTCCTTCACCCCTCCCCCTCCCCCTGCATTGAAATGACAGCTTCTTTATTGTATTTCAATTAAGGGATGATTTTCTCTGTATCAAGAGTTATCTCGGTTGTATTTTGGAAAATTAATCAATAAATAGTAATCTAGAGACTGTATTTTGCAAATATTTTCAGAATAGCCACTCAAGTTTATTTCCTTAATTTTTGGCTACATTTTTATTTATTTATCACAGTTCCGGCATTACGTAATGTTGCAGCTCGCTAGGGGTCGTGCTGACACTCATGCGGCCCTCAGTGTATCAAGGTTGCCCACACCCTTCTCTAAATACTTTGAAAATGGACCCCTGAATATCTATTCTGTGAATAAGAAAAACTCAGATATTAACTGTGGAACGATGGATCATAAAAAACCCCGAGCCGAGCACCCCAATATCGATCTCCAGGAAAAACAGCTTCAAGCAGACCTGAGAAGGGATTGATCGTGATGATCTACGGAGGGGGGGAAGGGAAGGGGTGGTTAGCACCCTGCCAGTCAACCCCAATGGGTGCACAAATGTGTGTAGATTACAAGGATTAAACCAGCTCTGGTGGACAGGAAAAGCCTGTCTGTGTCTCTGTCTCCTTTTTCTGGCTCTCCTCTCCTCTCTTGTTAACTCAGCTTGCCATCAGCTTTGGACAGAGCAATCACCAGTGACCTGAGAGAAATGGCTCTAGTTTTATCTGAAATTCTAAGCCACTCTGCAGTCAGAGATTGGTTTCCATTTTTCCTCATAAACGTTTGTCTCTGACTGACAGGCCAAGGAGCTAAATGTAGCACTGACTTCTCTCAGCAGGAGCAAGCTAAACGGATGGACTGAAGGTTATCATCAGCTGTCCTTTGGTGCGGAAGGGAATGGAGGCTGTGCTTATGCTCAGCTGTAGAAGCATAATTAATGAGAGAGAGGACGTTTTCCAGGCTTTGTGACTGGTTTCCGTGCTCTGTTCAGATTTGTTAACTTCTCGCAGTTAGTACACCTGTCCCACTAGTCAGCATTTTGCACCTGCATCCAAAAATGTTCAATTCAGCATTTCTTCACCACTGTTCCACATTCAGCACACCCGTTCCATCGTCCCACACTCAACACACCCATCCCACTGTCCTGCATTCAGCACAACCGTCCTACTGTCCCACTTCAGCACACTCGTTTCATTGTCCCAACTTCAGAAGATTCAGATAGGCTTGCATGGGATTTGAGGGCAACTCTAGTAGTTGGAACATAAGGACAGAGCCGGGCAGACTCCTACAGTCTATGTCCCAGAAACGCCAAAAAAGACCATGATCAACCAAGTAATATCACGTTCATTGTCGATTTAATCTTGAATTGATAATGAATGTGACTGTTGGGCAGACTGGATGGACCATTGAGGTCTTTATCTGCCATCACTTACTAAGTTACCCGTTCCATTGTCCCACACTCAATACACTTTTCCCACCTTCAGCACACTCATCCCCTTGTCCCACCTGCAGCACACCTGTCCCAATTTCCCGCATTCAACACACCTATCCCACTGTCCCACACTCAACATACCCATCCTAAACTCAACACACCCATCCCACTGCCCCGCATTCAGCACACATGTCCCACCATCAGCACACCCATCCCACTGTCCCAAGCTCAGCACTTCTTCACCACTGTCCCATACTCAGCCCATCTGTCCTACACTCAACACACTTGTCCCACTGTCCCACCTTCAGTACACTTGTTTCACACTCACGCATCCGTCCCCTGTCCCACACTCAGTCCACCTGTCCCACTGTCCCACACTCAACACACATGTCCCACTGGCCACTGTCCCACATTCAGCCCACTCATCCCACTGTCCCAAGCTCAGCACTTCTTCACCACTGTCCCATACTCAGTCCACCTGTTCCACACTCAACATACTCGTCCCACTGTCCCACTTCAGCACACTCGTTCCATTGTCCCAACTTCAGAAGATTCAGATAGGCTTGCATGGGATTTGAGGGCAACTCTAATAGTTGGAACATAAGGACAGAGCCGGGCAGACTCCTACAGTCTATGTCCCAGAAACGCCAAAAAAGACCATGATCAACCAAGTAATATCACGTTCATTGTCGATTTAATCTTGAATTGATAATGAATGTGACTGTTGGGCAGACTGGATGGACCATTGAGGTCTTTATCTGCCATCACTTACTAAGTTACCCGTTCCATTGTCCCACACTCAATACACTTTTCCCACCTTCAGCACACTCATCCCCTTGTCCCACCTGCAGCACACCTGTCCCAATTTCCCGCATTCAACACACCTATCCCACTGTCCCACACTCAACATACCCATCCTAAACTCAACACACCCATCCCACTGCCCCGCATTCAGCACACATGTCCCACCATCAGCACACCCATCCCACTGTCCCAAGCTCAGCACTTCTTCACCACTGTCCCATACTCAGCCCATCTGTCCTACACTCAACACACTTGTCCCACTGTCCCACCTTCAGTACACTTGTTTCACACTCAACGCATCTGTCCCCTGTACCACACTCAGTCCACCTGTCCCACTGTCCCACACTCAACACACATGTCCCACTGGCCACTGTCCACATTCAGCCCACCCATCCCACTGTCCCAAGCTCAGCACTTCTTCACCACTGTCCCATACTCAGTCCACCTGTTCCACACTCAACATACTCGTCCCACTGTCCCACATTCAGCACACATGCTCCACTGTCTCATAGCACATCTGTACTTCTGTCCCACCTTCACTTCATCCTCCCCACTGTCCCATGTGCATCCCACCTGTTCTATATGATAATAAAAATGTCATAAAGTTGGAGGAGGGGGGCTTTCATGCAGCTGACCTTTTCATATGTACAGTATTCACATAACTATTTTTTACAGCTTTCTGTGCTTATAAAACTTTGAACTGTGCTTCAGAAACTGTGAAAAAAATGTGCATATCCCTGAACAAGGATAAATCACAAGAAGGTAATAAATAAATAAAGAAAGAAAATTCTGCTCCACACAATATTTTTCCATCGCCTCCTAGGTTCATCTATTTGTGTTGTACATTACAGGTCAGGAAGGCTGAGCGTCTGTGGTCTGGTTCCTTCATGAAATTCTGGCTTGGTAACTTTGTATACAGTAGGTTATAGGATGGGGGATGAGTCAAAGGTGCACTGAAAATGCCTCTTTCTTCGCTACTGTGTTGGCTCCGACATGCTCCCAGTGGATGTTAGCGTCCCATCAGCCATGAATGTAGAATCGTACACTGCAAATAGTCTGGAGTGAGCTACAGGAGCCCACGATGGAGTGCTATCACTGAGAATCCAAAGACCCCCTTCTTGACGGTTGAGATGGGCAGATTAAATTGGCCTTATGGTTTTTGTCTGTTTCCAAGTCTAGCAAAAGAGCTCTCAACCAAGTGGGCTCAGCCTTTCATAAAATGAGATTAAATTAAAAAGATTTCAAGAACTCCATAATGCTCTGTTTCCTTAATATTTTTCTCTATAAATATGTAGGCGAAAAATGTTTGGTTTGGTTATTTGTTACAGTTGTACCCTTTTCGAAAAATTTCTCACCTATTTGTAGGCTCAGTGTGGGTTACATAGTACCGGAGAGGCGCTTGCAGACTCCAGTGAGAACAAATACAAAGTGATGTTGTGGTAAGATAGAGATCATGTGGTATAGCCACATTAGGGAATCGTACATCGGAAGAGTTGAGTTTTGTCCATTACGTACTTTAGTTTTGTTGTGTTGCAGGGATCAGGCATTTAGGTTGGATCGGTAGGGTATGCCTTTTTGAACAGGTTGTTTTTTAGTGGTTTCCGGAAGTTTAGGTGGTCATACGTCATTTTCAAGGCTTTTGGTAATGCGTTCTACAGTTGTGTGCTTATGTAGGAAAAGCTGGATGCGTAAGTTGATTTGTATTTAAGTCCTTTGCAGCTTGGGTAGTGCAGATTTAGGTATGATCATGTTGATTCTGATATGTTTCTAGTTGGTAGGTCGGTTAAGTCTGTCATGTATCATGGGGCTTCACCGTAGATAGTTTTGTGGACCAGGGTGCAGATTTTGAAAGCAATGCGTTCTTTGATTGGGAGCCAGTGTAGTTTTTCGCGGAGGGATTTTGCGCTTTCAAATCGCATTTTTCCAAATATAAGCCTAGCAGCTGTGTTTTGAGCAGTCTGGAGTTTCTTTAAGGTTTGTTCTTTGCATCCTGCATAAATTTCATTGCAGTAGTCTATTAGAGGCTCATTTTCAAAGCACTTAGCCTCCCAAAGTTCCATAGAAACCTATGGAACTTAGCCTCCCAAAGTGCTTTGAAAATATGCCTCCAAGTGGCTTAGCACCATTGATTGTATCAGGTTGTGAAATGTTTCCCTCAGGAAGAATTGTTTTTTCGAATGCTGAAAAATGTTGTTTAATTTTTTTATTACAGTCAATAGGGCAAGAAATGTTGCACTCTAACAGTTAAGCCCCACCCAGTGCATTCTGGGATGCACCAGTTAGGGTAGGGTGTTGCCATTTTGATGGCGCACCCAGGAGGGACTAGGACTCCGTCCCTCCTCCTTCATCAAGGTAGGGAGAATGGGGGTCCTCCATTAGGCCACCAGGGCTAGTCTTCTGGATGGGGGGTATGGCCAGGGATCCCACTGGACCCCCATGGTTTTATTTATCTTTGGTGAGGGGGGGGTTAGCAAATAAGGACAATTATCAATACACAGTGACAACTTGTAAGCTTGGGCAGCAAAGAACTAACATCCTCAGTAGTAACAGGATTGAAAGCTTTCCAAACTTGATTAGCAGAAGCGCCCAAGGACGGAGCAACATATTTTTCTGTCTGATATGTTATAGATAATTGAGACTGATCTTTCAAAAGATCTTCCTAAATTAATTCTATCTTTTTACAGAAAAAAATCAGCAAGCTCTTGAGGAGTAGGTTGAGAATTAATAATTGAAACAGAATCAACAGGAGGGTGCCATCAAATTCTCAACAGTCTGAAATAACTTCTTTAAATTTCCAGAGCCAACTGCAATAATTTTAGCATTAAAAACTTTTTTTTTTTGCTTCTGTTACATGAAACTTATAAGACTTCAAGGTCTCTCTCCATTTGCGTTTAAGAAAAATATCCAGACGTTAACGCCAACTTCTTTCTAATCGCCTACATTCCTGTCCCGTTTCCCTCGAAGACTCAATAAACCAAGAAGCAGACCTTGAGCATCTTACTTTCCCAACTCTTAAAGGGGCTACCAAATCCAAAGTTGTTTCAATAGCTCGATCCCATGTTTGTTTCGGAATAACTGGATCTAATTCTATAATATCAAGCTTACTGGAAACTTGGGGCGTAACTTCCAAAATTCTGCCTAAGTACTAGTCAATAAATATCGGTTTAACTTATAAAGGGGTCCAATTAGTAAGGTGTGCTAATGGATTTAGCACACACTAATGATCAGTGCACAATAAATGATGACACCTATTATATTACTATGGGCATCTTATCAAAGGACCCCTATAAATTACAGGCTAAAGTACTCATGACTCCATCACATTTTATTCTGATTATCACAATGTTTTCACATAATCTGACTTTATAATTGATGTTATCTGGATTTGTCACAACATGTTCTATGTAAGCAGGAATGATTATCAATCATTTCTGTTTCTGTTACAACGTGAAAGCTTGGCTCTTCAACCAAGCCTTAAACGGAAGAAGTAACTAACTTGTTAGTCTCACTCACACACACAAGGATTGACTCGGGCTGCACATACTGCAGCGGGACGTGTTTATCCACTCCTACCCTAGCTGAGATAATATTTAACCACTACTACTACTACTATTACTTAACATTTCTAAAGCGCTACTAGGGTTACGCAACGCTGTACAATTTAACATAGAAGGACAGTCCCTGCTCAAAGAGCTTACAATCTAAAGGACACGTGAACGGTCAGTCTGGTAGGGGCAGTCAAATTGGGGCAGTCTGGATTTCCTGAAAGGTAAGAGTTGGGTGCCGAACTCAGCATTGAAGAGGTGGGCTTTAAGCAAAGACTTGAAGATGGGCAGGGAGGGGGCTTGGCGTAAGGGCTCGGGAAGGTTGTTCCAAGCATAGGGTGAGGCGCGGCAGAATGAGCGGAGCCTGGAGTTGGCGGTGGTGGAGAAGGGTAATGAGAGGAGGGATTTGTCCTGTGAACGGAGGTTTCGGGCGGGAACGTAAGGGGAGATGAGGGTAGAGAGGTAGTGAGGGGCAGCAGACTGAGTGCATCTCTCCGACCTCACGTGCAACTTTCTTCAAATCAATCACCTTACTTTCTAATTCTTCCTACTTTCTTACTCATCTATATGTTACGACTTTGCCTTACCCTTCACTACCAGTTATAATGTTCTAGTACATATTGTGTTGTCATTGCAAGTAGTATACCATGCCATACTTTGTTGTTCGAATATTTTTTTACTGCTCTAATTGCCTCCTGCTCATGTTTGATCTGTTCTTACCGTACACCGCCTTGAGTGAATTCCTTCAAAAAGGCGGTAAATAAATCCTAATAAATAAACGTGAGCCACATTGAACTCGAACCTGTTTGGGATATAAATGTCATAAATAAATAAATAATTATTAGCACACTCTAAGGGGTCCTTTTGCTAAGTTGTGGTAAAAAGGGCCCTGCGGTAGCGGCTTGGGCTGTTTTTGCCGCTCGCCAGGGCCCTTTTTACCACAGTGGGTAAAAAGCCCCTAAAAAAGACATGGCCATGCAGTAAGATTATTCTTAGCATGTGGTCATGCGGGGGGGGGGGGGGGGGGGGAAGCACTTACCACCACCCATTGAGTTGGCGGTAAGGGCTCCTTAACTGGGCAGCGCTAATTACTGCCGAGATAGCGCCATGCTTCAAATCACAGAATTATTTTCTGTAGCGCAGTACATGGCGTACGCTGGAGGTGGAACTACCACCAGTGACCGTGTTGGTCTGGCAGTTGTTCTGGGTCGCAGTGTGGCAAGCCCATTGGACCCCCTAGATCTGTTAGTGCACCTTAGTAAAAGTACCCCATAGTACATATTTGCAAGGGAGGTAAGCACAGGAGCGGAGCATGGATGGGTCTCACACTTGCATGCTAACTAAAAGAATGTTATAAATCACATGTGTATCTCGGGCGATTAGGTGTTTATGGGGTCCTTTTACAAAAGTGCACTGAAAAATGGTCTGCAGAAGTATAGGCACGTGCAGGGCCGCCGAGAGACTAGGCCGGGCCCGAGGCAAGGCCGCCCCGCCTCTGCCCCCACCGCTGTCGCCCCCCGTCGCTCCCCCCGCCGCTGCAGCCCGCGGTCTCACCTGCCTGCCTCCTGGGCTCTGGGCCCCCCCTTCATTCAATGCGGCAGTCGCAGATCGCCTCTCTTCGGGCCTTCCCTCCCTGTGTCCCGCCCTCGTCTGCTGTAACTTCCGGTTTCCGCGAGGGCGGGACACAGGGAGGGAAGGCCAGAAGAGAGGCGATCTGCGACTGCCGCTTTGAATGAAGGGGGCCCAGAGCCCAGGAGGCAGGCAGGTGAGACCGCGGGCTGCAGCGGCGGGGGGCGCGATGGGGGGCGACAGCGGTGGGGGCCACGCAGTACAAAATAAAAAATCTTTTCTACCACGCATATTGGACGCATTTAAAAAATGGAATTACTGCCCGGGGTATGTGGTAGCCAGGCGCTAATTCCAATTTGACGCACGTTGGACACGCGTAGGTGGCTACTCGCCTTAGTAAAAAGGGGGTGGGGCATGTGTCCTTTTTGGGGGACAAAATATGGTAACCCTACTTTGGGGCCCCATGATCTCCCCATGGTCTCAGATCACTGTCAGTCCGCTCCTGAGCGCAATTGTAGAATAAGGGGGCTTTGTTCCTAAATTTGGACACAGATGTTTTCGTTGGTGCCGATGGATGTGCCTAAATTTAAACGTGACCCCTGGGATTTAAGCCCTAATCTATAAACAGCAGCTAACTTTAGGCGCAGCTTAAAGAAAAGCACTTAAGCGAGTTTTTTTCCGGCAGTATTTATAGAATTCACCCCCTATGTATTTAAGTGTCACCAATTAGCAAAGAGGAAAAAATAAAAAAACTGGGATTAAGGAAAATTTCCAGCACAATGCCAGAGCCTGGACATGCCCTTGCATTGTATTTCCAGGTATAATTCCAGCAGCGGTCAGCAAAACGCTGATCGTTGCTGGTCGGATATCAGGCCCTAGCTGTAAATACCTTATCCTGGACCATTTTTGCAACACATCTCCAGATTTGCTGCAAGGTATCCATCATTCTTCCCCTTAAACGTGCTATCATTTGGGGAAAAATTGGCAAAGGTTTGCAAGTGGATTTTGTCACAAGAGGTTTGTATTCTCTGGTTTGCCAGCTAATATGGGGGGGATTTCAGTTTCTTTTCTGCAGGTCTGCTTTTTCCAGGGGTTCTGCGCCCTTGTCGCCAAGATGCCATTCCATTGCCAGCCAGCAGTGGGCATGAAGGAGAGTTTTCCATTGGGGGTACATCATGGACCACGCAGCCAGACAGGAATCCGTTGACAAGAGAGGAGAGCAAGGGTGACACTGAACGTTAGCAGAGAAGAACAAAGCATTCGTTCTTAAAGGGAGCACATTTTTGCCACCCCCCCCCCCCCTTCTCCATCTTGACCTTCAAAGCCCTGAGAAAAATACCTTGTGGTTCAGTTGCCACAGTGTGGAACTCGGAGCTTTATCTGGAACTCTCCAATTAAGACCCCCGCCATGACTAGAAAAGCAGCAGTCGGCCCCTCGCTGGACTAATTAATTTTTCCTGCCTGAGTAATTACAGCTCAGAAGACAGCGTGAAAGTCGAACAAATCAATTTGTGTTTTACTGAGGTTTCCATCAGACATGGAGCATGAACCAAAAAAAAAAAACAACCACCCTTCCTCAAATAACTCTACTGAGCCATGAAACCAAGTGCGTGAAATCAGAGCTGTTGACTTAACTCCAGGTCATGGTGAGATTTGGGTCCATTCCTGGTTTCCTAACTCCCACCCTGGTACTGGCAGCACCATCAAAGCTATTACAATATGGCACATGAAGAGGACAGTTTCTCGCCACGTTAGGGGAGGCTCTACATTCAACGAGTTCAATGCACCCCGGGTGTATAATGAGGAAATACCCTCCCAATCTCGAACAGTCTGAAAATTCTTGGGGTCACGTTGGATAGCTATCTGTCACTTGATAGTCAAGTTAAGCAGATTACGAAAAAAATGTTATCATCATTGTGGAAGCTTAAATGCATCAAACAACTCCTGCCAAGAGATATATTTCGAACCCTGATGCGTTCGTTGGTGCTAAGCCACATCGATTACTGCAGTGGGTTGTACGCTGGCTGTACACACTATATTCTGAAGAAGCTCCAGATGGTTCAAAACACCGCGGCCAGGCTAATCTTTGGAAAAACTCACTGTGATAGTGCGCGGTCTCTCCGTGAGCGTCTTCACTGGCTAACCATCAGAGACCGTATTGAATTCAAAATCTGCGCCTTAACACATAAGATCATTTACGGAGAAGCACCAGTTTACATGTGCGATTTGATAGATTTACCTCCCAGAAATTCGTCGGTGTCATCTCGTACTTATCTCCTTCTGCACTACCCTTCCTGCAGGAATCTAAAGTACAAGACAATCTACGCTTCTTCCTTTCCGTTCATCAGCCCGCACTCCTGGAATGCTTTGCCGAGACTACTGAAAGAGACATCGGATCACCCGACATTTAAAACATTACTCAAGACTTATTTGTTTAGTAAAGCTTATCCCAAAGACCTCGTTACTTTTTAATCCACTATTTCCGTTTTGACTGATTTCCCGTTTTTTTGCCTTCTGTCTGCTTCCCTTTTGTTGTTCCTGTTTTCCCAACCGTATTCTCCTATTTAGCTGCTTTCGTTACTGTATTTGTTAATTTTCTATAATTATTACATCCTGCTGTATTATGTTTTGATGTATTAACTTTGTTAGCCACATTGAGCCCGCACTAGCTGGGAAAATGTGGGATATAAGTGAACCAAATAAATAAATAAATATCTGGAGTCCTGAGTAATAGTGAGATGTCATGGAGAAGTGGAGGAGTGGCCTCGTGGTTAGGGTGGTGGACTTTGGTCCTGGGGAACTGAGGAACTGAGTTCAATTCCCACTTCAGGCACAGGCAGCTCCTTGTGATTCTAGGCAAGTCACTTAACTCTCCATTGCCCCAGGTACAAATAAGTACCTGTATATGTAAGCCGCATTGAGCCTGCCATGAGTGGGAAAGCGCAGGGTACAAATGTAACAAAAAAAAATAGATACTATTGGAGATTCTACATGGAATGTTGCTATTCCACTAGCAACATTCCATGTAGAAGGCTGCGCAGGCTTCTGTTTCTGTGAGTCTGACGTCCTAGTGGAATAGCAACATTCCATGTAGAATCTCCAATAGTAGCAACAGTGGAGGAGGAGTGGCCTAGTGGTTAGGGTGGTGGACTTTGGTCCTGGGGAACTGAGTTCGATTCCCACTTCAGGCACAGGCAGCTCCTTGTGACTCTGGGCAAGTCACTTAACCCTCCATTGCCCCAGGTACAAATAAGTACCTGTATATGTAAGCCGCATTGAGCCTGCCATGAGTGGGAAAGCACGGGGTACAAATGTAACTAAAATAAAAATATGCCCTCACATTTATTAAAACTTGATGGACATTCCCTGGCTAAACTTTGAAGGGAACTATTTCTGTTTAAGGCCCTGTATATTGTGCATGGGGATAGCAATGAGGGAACCACGTTGGGCTCAAGGCCTCAGAGAAGGGCAGGTGATGCTTTTTCGGCTGGATAGACCTAACCAAATTTGCCCAGGAGGTGCAATTTTTGGGAGGGAGATTTTAGCACCCGCCACCGGCCCCACCCCACTCCACCTCCAACCACACCAACTCTACCTCCTAGCTCCACCCCCCTGCCCTAAAGGTCTGGCAGTTACATTTTAATGTGAGGAAGTGCAGAGTGTTACACTTGGGGTGCAGAAATCCAAACGAGATATACCAGATAGGAGGACAGAGATTGATGAGGACAGCTCAGGAGAAGTTCAGTGAATTCAGACTGCCCCAATTTGACTGCCCCTATCGGACCGACCGTTCACTTGTCTATTAGATTGTAAGCTCTTTGAGCAGGGACTGTCTCTCTTTTGTTAAATTGTACAGCGCTGCGTAACCCTAGTAGCGCTCTAGAAATGTTACGTAGTAGTAGAAGGACCTTGGGGTGATGATGTCTGAAGATCTCAAGGCGCTGAAACAATGCGACAAGGCGGTGGTCACGGACAGAAGGAATGCTAAGCTGCATAGTACCCCCCAGTCATTCAGAAAATACCTTTTTTATACTGGTGACGATAGGGATAGATGAGAACTACAGATATTCATTTCTCCTTTTCTTCCTGTTACCTCCTCTCACAACTCTTGTAACTTTATTTATTTTATTTGTTACATTCATACCCCGCTCTTTCCCACATTCAGCAGGTCCAAGTGCGGCTTACGTACATAGTAAAAGAAAGCATCTTACATGGTAAAGAATACAGCAAAAACGAGGAGATGTGGGAACAGTATTATAAATTGTGATGATCATATCTACTTCCCTATCAGCCACCTCCCCTGTCTTAGGATGTAGGGCAATACTGTAAATATTACTCCAAGCCCTAGAGCACCATTACAGCCACAACTGGGAAGCCAGAACAAGCTGGGACGGCTACAGATCCCTAAACACGCTCAGCAGAATTCTTCACCTCAATCACACATGCAGAACACAGACAGACCCTCATCCAATGCAGAATAAGAGACCATAAGTTAGAAAGAAAGAAAGAAAGAAACAAACAAAAAACTGAAATGGAAACCACTAAGGAAACCAGACTCTATAAGCCGTGCAGTACAGGTAAACAAGAAACAAAAATGTAATTCCTCCTCTTTGCTGTAAAACACATTCCAAAGTTACTAGGAAAAGTTAAATTATTATAAACGAGAGATTTTTGTGTAGCATCATATTGAGTACTCCTTTTTTCTCTGTTTGGGCCTTCTTTGTTTATATCCTACACTGTCAATTAAAATGTTCTATTAAGTATTGTGTTGGCATTGTGAGTAGTATACTGCAGTGGCGTTCCTAGGTGGGCTGACAGCCGGGGCGGATCGCTGATGCGCCCCGCTCCCCGGGTGCAGCACGATCCCCCCCCCCGGCGAAAGAACCCCCCTGGGTGCATGCCGCTGGGGGGGGGGGTGCTGCGCGCCTGTCTGCTTCGTTCGTTTCCGGGGCAGAGGGAGCATGAAAACGAAGAGCCGACAGGCGCGCAGCACCCCCCAGTGGCGTGCACCCGGGGCGGACCGCACCCACCGCCCCCCCTTGGTACGCCACCGGTATACTGTGCCATACTTTGTATTGTTATTTGAATATTTTTACTGCTGTAATTAGCTATTGGTCATGTTTGATCTATTCTTACTGTACACCGCCTTGAGGGGTCCTTTTACAAAGGCATGCTGAAAACTGGCTTGCGGTAGCGTAGGCGTGGGTTTGAGGCACACGCCAATCCATTTTTAGCGCGCCTGTAAAAAAGGTCTCTTTTTTTGCCGAAAATGGATATGCGGCAAAATCAAAATTGCTGCGCGTCCATTTGGGGTCTGAGACCTTACCGCCAGCCATAGACCTAGCGGTAAAGAATCTGGGCGGTAATGACCTACGCATGTAAAACGCTACTTGGGGCACGTCCGTCGCACGTACGCGCCTACGCGGCTTAGTGAAAGGGGCCCTGAGTGAATTCTTTCAAAACGGCGGTAAATAAATCCTAATAAATAAATTAACAGTCCCTGTTTAAATTTTGCTTCTGTGCCTTGGAACAAAAGGCCAAAGAGATGTTAGAAAGTTTCTCCGTCTTACCCATTAATTCCTTCACCTAAGAAGGTGATAATTAGGAAATCTTCTCACAAGTTTCCCTTTATCCTGTCAAGAAATCTAATGGATGATTGTAGTTTGGTTCTCTGAGGGGATTTTCGATGTTGTTCTTTCTGTTTACAAAACTATATTTTTCTTTGTGGCATTTGCCAGAAATGAACGATGCATTTTTTTTATTGGAGGATGGGTGGGGGTGGGTAGCAGGTTGATGATTTTATTTCTTTGCTACAAACTTTGCAGGTATCCCTAGACCTGGGTTCTGTTCTCATTTCTGACCCACATCACTGTAATCTGATTGATTCTCATCTGGCTGGCCGTATCTGAGTTATAATTCTTCCCTGGTTCGATGTGTCATTTCTGCACCATGAGATTTCCCCGGATTAGCTGTGCCTTATCACATCCCCGCGGACTGAAAATCATTACACAGCAACACCTCCTCATAACACCCCCGGATTGCTAAATCCCCCACAGATGCACAGTCGTCATACACAATGAAAACTCACTCGCATGACCCCCCTCGCATAGGCAGCCCCCTAGATAGAAAAATCATTAACTAGGCCGAAAGAAATGGCAGGTCTCCTTAAATTACAAATGCAACTCCAGCCTGGAAGCAAAGCAGGTTTCCTCCAAAAGGAAAAAAAAAATAACACTATACTGTTGAACACTTGAAATTCTACCTCTGAAAAAATTCATAAAATGCAGCATTTCAAATTAAGAAAAGGATAATACCACAGGGCTGGCTAGTACATCAAGATATTAACCTAACAATGTTACATATTTAAAATTCAATTATTTCAAGCACTTACCAATACTAAACCACATACAGATCTATGGAAACAATTCAACTGTATTTAAACACCCCTGAAGAGACGGTGTCTCATAATTAAAACCTGATCAGACACAAGGCTGCTATAAAGACGACCATTTCAACACACATCAGATCCTTCAAAATGCTTTAAATCTCTTATCTGTTGTTATGTTTTGGTCACCTCAGTAAGGCCAACACACAATCCCTCCACTGCAAAACACTGTACACAAACTTGTGCATGAACACACTCAGGATCTTACCAAACCATAACAGCACTAACTCCCAGGGCTCAAAGATCAACAACCTTATCCTGTGAAAAGGCAGCACTGTAAAGGTGACACTTGCCTAAAATACCAGTACACCATCTAGTGAAAAATCAGAACGGGACAGTTACAAATCTCTACACAGAAACTACATGATAGCAGAACACCACACCTTGCTCACACTTGCAAAACACAGACAGGCCCTCAATAAATATGAAACAAGGGACCCTAGATCAGTAACAGAGATATGAAAGGCAAAAAAGTAAACTGGAAACCTCAAGACAGTGGCGTCGCGAGGGCAGCTGACACCCGGGGCGGGTCGCCGCTGCGCACCCTCCCCCCTCCGTAGCGCAACTCCCCCCCCCCCCCCCGCGAGAACATACCTGGAAGGCGGTGAAGGGCGGGCGGGAGAGCCAATCCGCCAAGTGCACGCCGCTGGGGGGTGTCGGCGCCTCGCTGGTTCCTTGCTCTCTCTGCCCCGGAACAGGAAGTAACCTGTTCTGGGGCAGAGAGAGCAAGAACCAGCGAGGCGCCGACACCCCCCAGCGGCGTGCACCCGGGGCGGACCGCCCCACCGCCCCCCCCTTCCTACGCCACTGCCTCAAGAAGTTAGACTCTGTATAATCAGCAATACTAGAAATACAGAAACTGAAATGCAAGATATCAGAGATGTGCATTTCTAAAAGATGACATATTCCAGTAAATAAATACAAAATTTAATAAGTTTTTTACATTTCATTTTATTTTTCCATTCACTTTGATCCCAGTGTCTGTTTTCTGCTTTTCTTTGTTTTTGGTTTTTTTTGTCTTTTCAGGGTGTCCTGTCCATTTGACATTTCTTCTCTATCCATGATCACCATCCATCTCCTCCTGTGTCCCTGTCCTCATTCTCCCCCCCTAGTTCAGCATCTGATTTCTTAGTGTCACTATCCTCCCCTTATAGTCAGCATCACCCCCCTGTGTCCGTATCTTCTCCTGTGTCCAGCATAGCCTATGTCCCTATCTGTCCCCCTGCGATCAGCATCACCTCCCTGTGTCTCTATCCCACCCTTTTCCCAGTATTGCCACCCCATGTCCAGCATTGTGACTCTGTGTGTCATTGTCTCTATATTATTCCTATCTAGCATTGCCCTTCTGTTTCCCTTACCCTAAGTTCCATCCCTGCCCAGCATTTCTTCCCTGTCCCTTCTCATGCCCAGCATCTCTCCTTTCTCTTCCATTCGTCCTGCATCCCCACCCTGGGGCAGCATCTCTCCCTTTGCCCCTACAAATTCAGTATATCCCCCTCTCCCTCTATCCCTTGCTCTACCTCACAAGTTCAGAACCTCTCCTTCTAGCCTTCTCTCCTCTCCCTTTCTCCCCTTCTCCCACTGTCCTCCAAACTTCCCTTCTGCTATGTTCTTCCCATAAGAAAGCAGGAAGTTGCATGAAAGGAGGTGGCAGAGGGAAGGCTCCAGGGCTAACTGGAGGCAGCCTGTCTGAATTGCTGTTATTGCCAGTGACGGACGTTTAGAGAACTGTGGAGAGGACGAAGAGGGGAAGGACGGGAGAGGGAGAGATGCTGGACTTGTGAGGAGAGGGGAGGAGTGGAGGGGGGGGGGGAGACAAAGGGAGAGAGACTGGGCTTGGGGCTAAATGTATCTATGGGCAACTGTGTTAAACAAGAGCCAACCAAGAGTAATACACTACACTAGAATAGCCACCGATAATTAAACCACACATTATAAAGTCATATGTGGAAGTATTTACTTCCATATTTGTTTTTTACTTTCTATTTATTTATTGTTTTTCTTAACAGTACCCTCAGCAAAAACCACTATTTTAAGGCAATTACATTTGTATTGCCAAGTGGCATAGCACTTCTTTCATTGGGCTACTCTCTTTTTTTCATTTTGTGTGCGTGCTATTACATATCAAGTAGTGCTACCACTCAAAATATAAATAAATAAAAAAAAAAACGTGAAGTTATCTTTCAACATTTTATCAGTATTCTCAGTAAGTCCTTGCCTCACTCTTTCAAGGTGCCAGGACCACTATTAAGTCTCCGACTGCCTTCCCCTGAAAACGCCCGACTCCACGGGTTTCAGAAGTCTTTCTTCAGGAACTTGGGTTAAAGCCGTCTTCTCTTAACAAAACAATGTGTGCGACATTCACCGTGTTCACTATTGTAGCTTATGAAAGGCGCCCATCTTGAGGCAGGAACCGGAAATCGTTCTCATGACGTCGCTCTTTGCAATGAGCTTTGAGAAATCTGATCCTCTTTTCAGATCTGCTGGGTACTTGCAGGGCTTTTTTTTGAGGGGGTACTTGGTGGTACTGAGTACCAGCACATAGTAGCATAACATAGTAGATGACGGCAGAAAAAGACCTGCACGGTCCATCCAGTCTGTCCAACAAGACAACTCATATGTGCTACTTTTTGTGTATACCCTACTTTGATTTGTACCTGTGCTCTTCAGGGCACAGACCGTATAAGTCTGCCCAGCACTATCCCCGCCTCCCACCACCGGCTCTGGCACTGACCGTATAAGTCTGCCCAGCACTATCCCCGCCTCCCACCACCGGCTCTGGCACTGACTGTATAAGTCTGCCCAGCACTATCCCCGCCTCCCACCACCGGCTCTGGCACTGACCGTATAAGTCTGCCCAACACTATCCCCGCCTCCCACCACTGGCTCTGGCACAGACCGTATAAGTCTGCCCAGCGCTATCCCCGCCTCCCAACCACCAGCCCCGCCTCCCAACCACCGGCTCTGGCACAGACCGTATAAGTCTGCCCAGCACTATCCCCACCTCCCAACCACCAGCCCCGCCTCCCAACCACCGGCTCTGGCACAGACCGTATAAGTCTGCCCAGCACTATCCCCGCCTCCCACCACCGGCTCTGGCACTGACCGTATAAGTCTGCCCAACACTATCCCCGCCTCCCACCACTGGCTCTGGCACAGACCGTATAAGTCTGCCCAGCGCTATCCCCGCCTCCCAACCACCAGCCCCGCCTCCCAACCACCGGCTCTGGCACAGACCGTATAAGTCTGCCCAGCACTATCCCCGCCTCCCAACCACCAGCCCCGCCTCCCAACCACCGGCTCTGGCACAGACCGTATAAGTCTGCCCAGCACTATCCCCGCCTCCCACCACCTTTTCCCTTGTCTAGTATAATTGACCCATGATCCCCAAGTTTTAATGAAAGAGCTCAGGCTCTACACACCAATTCTGCCTTGTCATAGATTCTGTGACTGGTTGCAGGGGGCTTCACTATTGTGGGGTGGGTCCCTCAGTGATCACCCCATCCCTGAAGGGTGGCCCGGCATTTGAGTACCAGCACCTTTTTCGCTAGAAAAAATGCACTGGGTACTTGTGATCCTGACCAGCCACTGAGACAGGATACTGTGGCGCTATGGGCAACTGGGCATCTGGGCCCCATTTATGCAGGGGCCTGGCGCAGCTGCCACTTTTGTCCATTGGTAGAAATAGCCCTGGTTGGGACTGTACCTGCTAATACAGTGCAGGTTACTTTCTCCCTGATTTCATGAATGTCACAGTTGTTTTGTGCTGAAGCGCTCTAGGCTTGGTTTCCTCCATTTTGCCCTTTAGGCATATCCCACTTTTGAATTCTAGCACCACTTTCAGGAGTGTATTTCAAGCATCCAGAATTCTTTGTGTTGCTTTTGGCTCTACCTCCCTCTAACTTCATATCATGTCCCTCTACTTCTAGAGCTTCATCTCATAAGTACATAAGTAGTGCCATACTGGGAAAGACCAAAGGTCCATCTAGCCCAGCATCCTGTCACCGACAGTGGCCAATCCAGGTCAAGGGCACCTGGCACGCTCCCCAAACGTAAAAACATTCCAGACAAGTTATACCTAAAAATGCGGAATTTTTCCAAGTCCATTTAATAGCGGTCTATGGACTTGTCCTTTAGGAATCTATCTAACCCCTTTTTAAACTCCGTCAAGCTAACCGCCCGTACCACGTTCTCCGGCAACGAATTCCAGAGTCTAATTACACGTTGGGTGAAGAAAAATTTTCTCCGATTCGTTTTAAATTTACCACACTGTAGCTTCAACTCATGCCCTCTAGTCCTAGTATTTTTGGATAGCGTGAACAGTCGCTTCACATCCACCCGATCCATTCCACTCATTATTTTATACACTTCTATCATATCTCCCCTCAGCCGTCTCTTCTCCAAGCTGAAAAGCCCTAGCCTTCTCAGCCTCTCTTCATAGGAAAGTCGTCCCATCCCCACTATCATTTTCGTCGCCCTTCGCTGTACCTTTTCCAATTCTACTATATCTTTTTTGAGATACGGAGACCAGTACTGAACACAATACTCCAGGTGCGGTCGCACCATGGAGCGATACAACGGCATTATAACATCCGCACACCTGGACTCCATACCCTTCCTAATAACACCCAACATTCTATTCGCTTTCCTAGCCGCAGCAGCACACTGAGCAGAAGGTTTCAGCGTATCATCGACGACGACACCCAGATCCCTTTCTTGATCCGTAACTCCTAACGCGGAACCTTGCAAGACGTAGCTATAATTCGGGTTCCTCTTACCCACATGCATCACTTTGCACTTCTCAACATTGAACTTCATCTGCCACTTGCACGCCCATTCTCCCAGTCTCGCAAGGTCCTCCTGTAATCGTTCACATTCCTCCTGCGACTTGACGACCCTGAATAATTTTGTGTCATCGGCGAATTTAATTACCTCACTAGTTATTCCCATCTCTAGGTCATTTATAAATACATTAAAAAGCAACGGACCCAGCACAGACCCCATGTGGAACAGGCATGAAACTCAGGGGTAGGATGGGCTACTGTCGGAGACAGGGTGCTGGGCTAGATGGACCTTTGGTCTGTCCCAGTGTGGCGATGCTTATGTCTTATGACTGAACATCTTCTCAGTCTCTATGTCCTGAAGTCATTGGTCCACTTCCCACTTTGTTTTTTTGTATCTTTATCTCGTGGGATTTAGTGTTCATCCAGTTTGTGGAGACTGTACCCCATTTGATTGAACATTAAATATGTCATATTTTCTGTGCTGTGTTATAGAAGGTCGATCGTCACTCTTCTGATTTCGGAGTCAACAGGAGCAAAAAGTAACAGAAAACGACCAGGAAGTAACATTCCATCTTGCTCTTTATTATTCTTGGATCAGGATGGGAACTATAGAATTCTGAACTGCTGGAATCCTTTTTAACTGGGAAAGATTGTGAAAACTGGACCTTAACTCAGTACCAGACCCTGTCCTTATTCTTTTTGCATCTCCACTCACAAGAGAAACTCATTTCCAATGTTTATAAGCTGTCGATATGTCATCATAACATAACAAGCATTAGATTGTCTCCTAGAATTTAACGATCAACAATTCCTGCTCGTTTTGTCTTTTTCTCCCCCTCCCCCACCCACCCGCTAGCAGTGGAATACTGGGAAAAACGTATGCGGGAAATGACAGTGTGGGAACTGCACACGAAGAAGAGAACCGTTCCATATGGCATTACCAGGTTGTTAATTCCACTAGTTGAAAAAGAATTAAACAGTAATACTGTGTTCTCAGGTTAAGAAGGAGTCATTGACACGATTGGCATAGAACTAAAGCCCGATTCCAGTATGGTGATGTTTGAGACGCAGTTTGAGCACAATGAATATTGTGACTGTGTGCTGACAAGTTCTTCTCTTTATACCCGCAGAAGTAAGCCGCCACCAAGATCCTGAAGCAGCGAAACGAAACGCTGGCCATCGTTGGCTTGGGGCGAGGAGAGTGAAACGAGTCAGAATCTTGGAATCACCTAGCGCTGGCAGTTTGAAAGCTAAGTAGTCTTTCAAACCTTATATAGGAAGTTGTACAGTTGGTGTGTTGAGAGTGAAATTTATTCTTAAGCACTTCACCCTACACCTATATAATTAAATTAAGGATATTATAGTATCATGTATCCTAGAAGGTTTTTTGGGCCAATGATGAACAGAGGATCACTATAGATCCGTTTAAGCTCCGACAGATAGTTTCAGTCTAGGAGCTCTGTGAGGACTTTTTCCTTCTTAATCTGAGAACGGTATTACTGTTTAATTCTTTTTCAACTAGTGGAATTAATTGTTCTTTGACAGTATTTAATGATTGTTTATTTCCATAACCTAAACATTCTCTATAATATTAGTGGATATTACCAGGTTATTAATAACACATCTTTTTTATAGCACAAATGGACATATTTATTCATTTATTTATATCTTTGGATGTACCATGATTTTTCTCCAGCAGACTCATCAAAACGGTTTTCAACGGTTCAGTTCCAAAATTTATAGTATCAACCAACTACACAAAATACAGTATATAAAATGTAAAAAGAGTTAATAATAATAATACAGTAGGACAATTTTACTTTGTCGAAATAACCAATACCAGCAAGAAACATGTAGACCCTCTCAAGGACCATAAACACTGGAGCCACATTATTGTCACTGTACCCAGGGAAACTATGAACTTGGAAAGGCAGGAGAGAAAAAAAATACGTTTTCAATCCTTTCTTGAAACAAAATTATTTATTACCTCTACAGTCTTATAACACCACAAAGTTCGCTGCAGGTAACAAAACTGAACAAACATCAGTAATTACAATGCATCTTTTCTAGCAAAAAAGGTGCCGGTACTCAAATGCCAGGCCACCCTTCAAGGGTGGGGGTGATCACTGAGGGACCCACCCCACAATAGCCAGGGCCCCCTGCAACCAGTCACAGAATCTATGACAAGCCAGAATTGGTGTGTAGGGCCTGAGCTCTTTCATTAAAACTTAGGGTCCATGGGTCAAATTTAGCAGAGCGTGGAAAAGGTGCCGGTACCCCCAAGTACCCCCTCAAACAAGCCCTTCTAAAGAGTGACAAGATTCCATGCAGAATCTCAAAGAGTAGCAACATTCCATGTAGAACCCCAAAGAATAGCAAGGTTCTGGAATCCTAAAGAGTGACAAGATTCCATGCAGAATCTCAGAGTAGCAACACTCCATGTAGAACCCCAAAGAATAGCAAGGTTCTGGAATCCTAAAGAGTGACAAGATTCCATGCAGAATTTCAAAGAGTAGCAACATTCCATGTAGAACCCCAAAGAATAGCAAGATTCTGGAATCCTAAAGAACAGTGTGATTTTTTTCTAGCAAAAAAGGTGCTAGTACTCAAATGCCAGGCCACCCTTCAAGGGTGGGGGTGATCACTGAGGGACCCACCCCACAATAGCCAGGGCCCCCTGCAACCAGTCACAGAATCTATGACAAGGCAGAGTTGGTGTGTAGAGCCTGAGCTCTTTCATTAAAACTTAGGGTCCATGGGTCAATTTTAGCAGACAATGGAAAAGGTGCCGGTACTCAAAACCCCCAAGTACCCCCTCAAAAAAAGCCCTGGTAATTACAATGTTTAAACCTAACCAGATTGTACAATACTTAAAACACAAAACAAAACTCAGTTACCACTAATTAATAACATTTCTGAAAAAGAAATGTCTTTAGGTCTTTCCTAAACTGACGATAAGCATAAATTCTTAAGAGAAAAGAAGGAAGAGAATTCCAAAATTGTGCAGCCCCGAAACAGAAAAGTGAATTGAAAAATCTTCTTGGCCTTTACATTCCAGTCAGAGATGGTTTGGAAGGGAATTCAGGAGCTGCGAAGAAGAAAGCTGAATTGCCAGCGCTATGTAGTGGTGACAGGTATTCAGATATGGTTCGTCCCTATCCTACAGGACCTTACAATTTAAGGGCTTGATTTGCCATTGGACATCTATTTGAGAAGTCTGAAAAAGGCATTTATTTAAGTCTGTTTTCTAAAGGCGAGTAGATATTGTGCTAAATATGTCTTACAATGGATAGAAGTCAAATGTGTCACAATTACTTGAATAACCTTCTACTGTATAACAAAACTTTGTACTACGGACCATCTAAATTTTTGCAAAATGTATAAACAAAAGAAATGTATCTTTTCAGTAGAACATTTCACTTAATGCACCTGCCCCACCCACTGCGCCATGACCACCACAGGGGAGACAATGGCCAGGGAGCCCTGTTTCACCATTCGAGCAGACCTCCAGACAGCCTGAGATATTCTATGAAACTAGTGAGGATTAAATTTATCGATTTCTATTTTGGGATCCAATAGGGACTCCAGGTGACCCACACTGGCCACTGTCGGAGATAGGAGGTCAGATTCAGTGCACCTCGGTCTGAGCCAGAATGGCTGTTCTTGTTACAGTTCAGGACATTTATAAAGCATGTGCATTATTCCCTGGTTTCATGAAATAATATTGCAAAATAAATAAAGGAAAGGAAGAACACTGAAAAATAAAAACAAAACGATAGATATGCTGCCTTCCTCTCCTTTCCCTCCCTCCACTAGATGGGTAGCAATAATTTCATATTAATGCTTGTGCTCTCATTTGATGAGACCCCCAATTAGGTTGTCTGTATCCCTGGCTTCTGTTTGATGCTTATTAGCACGTCAAAACCCAGCAGGCTATGCAGGACTGCATTGCGCGGAAGTGTCTTGTCTGTCTGTCTGTGTGCTCACATGCGTACCATGCCACCTGTGTGTGCGTCGCACACACCACTGTCCTCGCCCCCCCTTACTGAGCTGATAAAAGGTTAAGTTGTTTTCACGCTTACAGCGCCTGCCCCCCCTTCTCTAAAGCCCCTCCTGCGCCTGAGTCAAGGTGAATAACGAGCAGGCCCCCCGAAGCCTTGGGGAAGCAGGCCTCAGAGATGGTTGCTATGGGAACCGAATGGCTTAGGGTGGATAATATTGAATGATGCATTGCATTCAAGCCTCACAGTACTGAGGCAGGCCCAACACAGGAACATGGTCAGAAATTCAGGATAATCCGATGAGGAACTTGAAATAATTTGATTATTTTGGGTTTAACCTCGCAGTCTATCTGTCCATCCATCCACCGTGCCAGCCCTTCTATCTCTTGTATCCGAAATGGCTCCTCAGGGAACATGTGGTGATGTAGCAGTCCTTTCTAACATCCCTGCCAAAGGTTTCTTTGATTTTTTTTTTTCTGACTATAACAAGAGAATCCAGAGCGAGAGAAAGTCCCGTGGAGGGCTTTGATTTGCACACTTTGAAAGGGGGTAGAAGATGAGAATGAAGGCAGAGGACTCCCAGGAGAACAGAGAAGACATTTCATCATCAGCAAAGCGAATCCATGATCAGAGGTGTCCCGCATTGGTAGACGCCTCTTGTTCTACATTAAACAGCTGTTCACATGCGTGGTCCTGTGTCGTGTGCCCTCTGACCCTGTTACAGTGAACTCCGTGGCTGGAAATTTCCTTGTGCGTTGAACTTTGACTTGGAAGTCAACTTTCCTTTCACTGTATCTGATGGACTCCTGTTATAAAGATTAATCCCCACGCGTTAATGAACTCAAGAAATCAGCCGGGTGGAAAGGACCCCTTTAGGTTGTCCAGCACTAAAATATAGGGCTAGATTATATATAAAGCACATAAAAACTCAGCGCCGAAATGAAAAAGGCCTAAGCATATTCTATAAAGTACGCCTAAATTTAGGCGTACTTTATAGAATAAGCCTACGTTTCTGCATGGTTTATAGAATACACCGAGTGCCTGTTGACGTGACTAACTGTAGTCGCGGCCATTTATGCCACGTTTTACTTGGTCTAAATGCGGACGCCTAAATTACGCGTGGAGCGGGCGTATTCTATAACAATGCATATCGATGTTAGAAATGTCCATGACCCGCCCATTTCACACCCATGGCCATACCCCCTTTTCAACTATATGACTTAGAATTTAGACACATCACGTTATAGAATATGCTTAGACAGTTGTACGCGTAAATTCTAATTATTGTCAATTAGTGTCAACAAGTGCTCGTTAATTGGCAATTATCAGCGCTGATTGGCTTGTTAACTAGTTAAGTTGCGTGCGCAAATGCAAAATACGACTGTATTTGCGAACGCAGCTTTAGTCACACTATATAGAATCCGGGGGATAGTGCTTTACATTCTGAAAAGGATGCGATAATTTGTAAATAAAGGATTAGATTCAGTAAATGGCACCCGCGCTTGGGCATCGAAAAAAATGTGCGATGAGCGCTATTCTATAAACAGATCTCCAAGTTGAGCACCATTTATAGAATAGCACGCAGCGCCAGGATCCGCACCAAACTTTGGGCATGAGGACATGCACCAACTGAAACCTGGTGTGAACCTTCACGCGTCAATTAGGCATGGTTCCTCCGAATTCTATAATACCGTACACATCTTTAGTGAATGACCCTGACCCGCCCATGCCCCTCCATGACCACGCCCCCTTTTCAGTTATGTGCTAAAAGATTTGTACGTTTGTAATGTTTGTACGTTTGGGAAGCTTGCCAGGTGCCCTTGGCCTGGATTGGCCGCTGTCGTGGACAAGATGCTGGGCTCGATGGACCCTTGGTCTTTTCCCAGTGTGGCATTACTTATGTACTTATGTCCTCTACTTGGCTCACTTTTATTACATAGAGCAGTGATTTAACCTATTGTGATGTCATAGTGGCTCATTCCACCAATAAGAGCCAACCTCATCAGTGATGTCACAATGGCTTGATTGTATAGAATGTTTGTACGTTTGGGAAGCTCGCCAGGTGCCCTTGGCCTGGATTGGCCGCTGTCGTGGACAGGATGCTGGGCTCGATGGACCCTTGGTCTTTTCCCAGTATGGCATTACTTATGTACTTATGATTTGCATGCGTATCTTTATAGAATAGTGTTTATCAAGATAAGAACGTAAGAATAGCCACATTGGACCAGACCAATGGTCCATCTAGCCCAGTATCCTGTTGCCAATTAATGCCCATAATTGATTGTTAGCACCTAATTATTGACGCTAATTGGCTTATTACTCAAATTGCACATGCAACTTTGGGCACCATATATGGAATCCATGATAAAGGAGTAATTCTACAACATGGTGCCTCCATTTAGGCGACTTGGAGGGGCATAATTGAACGGCGCCGGCCATCTATACAGGTGGCCATCTATACGGCCAATGCCACAAACAGCGGTCCCGAACCGTGTTATCGAAAAGATGATCAGCCATCTTTCGTTTCGATAATACGGTTGTCAGAGATGGCCGGGTTTGAGATGGCTGGCATCGGTTCTCGCCGACAATGGAAACCGAAGCTGGCCATCTGATAACCATGCCCCCATCCCGCCTCCCATACCCTTCCAAAATGCCCCCTTGAAGTTTGGCCGGCTTTGCGATGGACAGCAGTTGGATCCGGCCAAAATTGGCTTTCCATTATACCGATTTGGCTGGCTTCAGGAGATGACCTGCCATCTCCTGATTTGTGTCGGAAGATGGCCGGCGATCTCTTTCGAAAATAAGCAGGTTGGTTACGTGGGGTTCAAGCCTTTTCTTTATGGACAGTTGGGCATTAGTGTACATTTAGGTGCCCCATTTACACATGGGGCACCTAAATAAGACACAAGACATAAGCATTGCCATGCTAGGACAGACCAAGGGTCCATCGAGCCCAGCACCCTGTCTCCGACAGCGGCCAAAAGAACAAGCATTTCATCCTGACCATCCCAGAAATAGTGGATTATTCCTACGTCCATTCAATAACATTCTATGTCCTTTTCCTCCAGGAAGCTGTCCAACCCCCTTTTAAACTCCGCCAAGCCAACCGCCCCAACCACCTTATCCGGCAACGAATTCCAACCTCGTGTTGAGTGAAGAAAAACTTCCTCCGATTCGTTTTGAATTTACTACACTGCAGCTTCATCGCATGCCCCCTTGTCCTAGTATTTTTGGAAAGCGTAAACAGACGCTCCACATCGGCGCGTTCCATTCCACTCATTATTTTATAGACCTCTATCATATCTCCCCTCAGCCGCCTTTTCTCCAAGCTGAAGAGCCCCAGCCTCTTCAGCCTTTCCTCATAGGAAAGTCATCCCGTACCCTGAATCATCTTTGTAACAGGCGTATGGGCAACTTACAGTGTCTCTAAGCTGCCTGGCTAAACTTCTGCCCTTCCTTTTTTTATTTTTATTTTTAAATTTTTTATTTATAACCATTTAAATTTTTACATGTGATAAAACAACTTGCCGGAAATACAGAGAAAGTAATATGTAGGAATTAGTTCAGTCAGGTAATTCTATTCTCTTCCTTAGACCACTAAATAGGGAGAGTGAAAGAAGACAAGGAGATCAATTAAACAATAAACAGAAAAAAAACGTGGTATTAACCTGATTATCCCCAGATATTACTCGTCTAATTCATTATTCCACATTGATCATCTGGTTGGCTTCTTCAAGGCCAAAACGGTGTATAGTCAAATCATTTCATTGAAAAACATACTTATTGTCCAATATTAGTTAGAAATAATACATCTGATTACATTCTCTCTCTTTTAAAAACCAGAAGTTATTTAACAATACATATACTTAAGTCTCTAATTCAGATCCCACTGATTAAAGTAATCCCAGGCTTCACTCCCTTTAAAGTAATAATTTGAGGAAATATTTCTGAGGAAAACTTTAGGAGTCATACCTGGAACTCTGGGAAAAACAATAATCTCGATACCCTAGAACGCATATTGGGGGCCTTTTAGGCCCCCATGCTTACATTTTTGCTATTATCTGCAAAATTACTTTAGTTAGAATTTTGAAACTCAAGGTATTCCTCAAGTATGTCATTGTTGATAATATCCAGTTGTTCATATAATTTTTTTTCATAGGCATTATGGTGTAACAATGCTTGTTTGGTGAAAACTACATCTGTACGAATTGGGGGCCTTTTAGGCCCCCGCTGTTTTTATCATGTTCTCAGAAGTGTTTGTGTCTCAAGTTACTTTATTTGTACTCAGTAATGCTGGTGGAGGGGCCAGGGTGTGGATAATAACATGTGAGGATGTCATGTGATTTTTGGAGGGAGTGATAAGGCCATGACATCACCTCAGGTCCTCTGAACACTGAGGACAGTATACACTGTGAGCTAATTGCTGAAGGACCTGTGATAAGATAAGCTGTTGAGAGGAAATCTGTTTCATTTTCTAACATCTAGTCAGCAATGGCACAGTCTTCCTCCAAGTGTCTGACTGACCAAGAGATTGAAGCGATTATGTTTCAAAGCGATGATGAAAGTGAACTATCTTTGTCTGATGAAGAATATCTGCCACCAGCTAATCAAACATCCTCATCCAGTGATTCTTCTGATGATGAAGAAGTGAATCTAGTGGATCCTCAAGAAGTGATAAGTAGAACATCCAAAACGAATGTTTTTTGGGACAGTAATCCTACATTAGTCGGACGTACTCCAATACACAATATTGTGAGACAGGCTCAAGGAGCTGTGGGACGTCCCAGTTACTTTACCCCTAAAGATGTATTCTGTACTTATTTTTCTGACAATATTGCAGAAGAGGTCCTATTATGTTCAAACCTAGAAGGAAGATGTATCGCTTCAGCAAAAAATAAGTCCTGGAAAAATATCTCAAAAGAGGAACTTTATGCATATATTGGACTTTTCCTGCTGGCAGGGAGTCAAAAATCGTATGATGTCCCAATACGAGAATTATTTCTGGACCCACTTTCTGATCCACACTATAAGGCGACAATGTCAGTGGGCAGATATGAGGAAATTAGAAGGATCATTCGCTTTGATGATAAGCGAACTCGTGCAGCGAGGTTTGAAACAGACAAATTAGCCCCTATCAGTTATATCTGGAACATATTTATCAAAAATTGCACAAAACTTTACAATCCTAGTACTAATGTTACTGTAGATGAGCAACTTGTACCGTTCAGAGGACGCTGCAAATTCATACAATACATGCCCAGCAAGCCAGCCAAGTACGGTATAAAAATCTTCTGGATGTGTGATTCTGCAAATTATTATGGCATAAATGGCGTAATCTACTGTGGCAAAGAGGTTGGTGCACCAGTACAGAAGGATCTGGGGTCTGAAATAGTCAAAACTCTTGCTGTTCCAATATTCAATTCAGGTAGAAACATCACCATGGACAATTATTTCACCAATGTTGAACTAGGCAATTTTCTGCTTGCAAAAGCTATTACACTTGTTGGTACTATAAAGCAAAACAGACGAGAAATTCCAGCAGCACTCAAACACAATCGTCAGCGAGCACTTTATGAGAGTGTCTTTGGATTCAATAACAAAGCGACTTTGGTATCTTACAAGGCAAAGAAGGAGAAATCTGTAATTTTACTCAGTACCATGCATCACGATTGCAGTGTTGACAGCAATAACCAAAAATTGAAACCAGAAATCATCCTGCATTACAATGCAACAAAAGGAGGTGTAGATAAAATGGATGAGATGGTGGGAGAATATTCGTGTAAGAGGCAAACAAAACGATGGCCTGTAGTACTATTTTCAAATATGCTTGATGTAGCAGCCCTAAATTCATTCATTATTTATACAGAAACTCATCCTGAATTTCATGCACAGAGGAAGGACAGGAGACGCTTATTCTTGAAGGACCTTTGTCATGAACTTGTAATACCTCACATGATAGAGCGAAGCGACTTGAAATGCTTGCCAAAGAAAACTAAAGAAGCAATGAAACGGTGTGGCGTACAGTTTCAGATTACTCCAGAGCCAGGAGAAAGAAAACAAAAGCGTTGTTTCATGTGTCCAAGAAACATAGAGAGGAAAACTGAGCGATATTGTTCCACTTGTAAGGAAACTGTTTGCAAAGAACACTCTTCTGAAAAAATAACATGTCAGAATTGTTTGGAAGACTAATATAATAGAAAAGAAAGTTAGAATAAAAATGTAGCTGCAGCTAATTTGCTATAGATTTCTATGCATTTTTGTGTGTTTTCATGTCTTTGAGTGAAATTTGGGAAAAAAAAGATTTTTTGGTGTTTTCTGTGAAAAATTATAATTAAAATGTTGTCCACTATTCATATTTTATTGAGCAATTTTGAAATAAACTTGTGAAAGTTATTTAAGTGTGTTTTTCTACATTATGTGCATGGGGGCCTAAAAGGCCCCCATGACGTTAATATGTATATTTTTAACGTCATGCGTTCTAGGGTTAATCATCTATAATAATATTCATTTTATTATTCAAAGTTTCTGGTCTATTATCATTTTCAAAATCATAACCACTTCTTGCTCGTGTAGAATCATTTGTTATATCGTTTTTTTCACTCTCAAAGGGTTCAGTTAAATTGTCCATGTAACTCTCTAATTAAATTATATCTGAAACAAAATTATTTACTGCCACCGTTAGGTCCCGAAGCGCCTTCCAGATGGTATTCAATGTAACCTCCATGGGAGCCAAAAACTCCAAGGTGATTTCTCTTAGGTGTTTAGGAGTGGTTCCGCCGATTCGGGTTCTGCTATAAACGTCCTCCATTTCAGCATATGCCTCTAACTCACTCCTCCACTCCTTTGGACATGGTGGTTGAATAATTTGGGAGCGATGGAGTTGTTTTTTCCAGGTCCAAGAGCGTCGACACTCCTTCACCGGCGCTAATCAAAGGACTTGCCAACCCTTTCATCTGTGGGCAGTTTGTCGCGCAGCAGTCCCGCACTTGCTGCTCAGGGGACAAAACTCTGGCCATAGGCGGCTGACCGCCGGTTGTCCCCTTTCTCTCAGTTAAGGTAACTGCAAAGAGGATATTTACGTAAAGAAGACTAAACTTCAGAGGGCAGCTGGGCCGTTGGACATACGAACTTCAGGTCGCCATCTTACCACTCTCCCAGTTTGGAACCTCAGCAGAACCTTCTCTAGTTCTACCCTTAGAAGACAGAGATGGAATTGTATCATTGGTTCCCACGCTTGAGTTTCTGATTTCTAAAAAGGGATGGAGGAAGAAACATTTAGGCAAGAGTGACAGAGTGGCAGATATCACTATGCCTTTCACTCTTCCTTCTCGATGCCTTATAAGAACATAAGAGTAGCCATACTGGGTCAGACCAATGGTCCCTTTAGCCCAGCATCCTGCTTACAACAGTGGCCAATCCAGGTTACAAGTTCCTTGGCCGAAACATTCTGTGTTACCAATTCCAGGGACAGAAGTGGCTTCCCCCATGTCCATCTGAATAACAAACTATGGACTTTTCCTCCATGAGCTTGTCCAAACCTTTTAAAAACAGAAATACGCTAACCGCTGTTACCACATCTGCTGGCAGCAAGTTCCAGAGCTTAACCATTCTTTGAGTGAAAAAATATTTCCTCCTATTTGTTATAAAAGTATTTCCATGTAATTTCATTGATTGTCCCCTGGTCTTTGTACTTTTTGAAAGAGAGAAAAATCGATTCACTTCTACCTGTTCTACATCACTCAGGATTTTGTAGACTTCAATCATATCTCCCTTCATCCGTCTCTTTTCCAAGCTGAAGACCCCTAACCTCTTTAGCCTTTCCTCGTACAGGATGAGTTCCATCCCCGGTATCATTTTGGCCGCTCTTCTTTGATACTTTTCTAATTCCGCTTTATCTTTTTTGAGATACGGAAACCAGAACTCAGTGGCGTAGCAGGGGGGGCTGCCACCCGGGGCGGGGCAGTTCACCGTTGCACCCCCCCCCCCCGGGTGCAGCACGATGACACCCCCCTCCCCCCCGACCAGCTCCCGCACCCTACCTTTAAAAAGAATATCGGGAGGCGAGGCGCAGCGCCTGCCCTGCACGTAAAACAAATGTGGACCGTCGGGCCTTCTCTCGCTCTGTCTGTCCCGCCCTTGCGGAAATAGGAAGTTGCGTCAGCGGAGGGCGGGACAGATAGAGCGAGGGAAGACCCAACGGTCCACATTTCCTTTACGTGCAGGGTAGGCGGGAGACGCTGCGCCTCTCGATATTCTTTTTAAAGGTAGGGTGCGGGAGCTGGTCGGGGGGGGTGTCGATTCGCTGAGGGGGGGGGGAGCTGGCAGGGAGCACCCCCCCTGAGCTGACACCCGGGGCGGACTGCCCCTCCCCCCCCCCTTGCTACACCACTGCCAGAACTGAATACAGTACTCAAGGCGAGGTCGTAACATAGAGCAATACAGAGACATTTAATATTCTTGGTCTTACTTTGCGTCCCTTTCCTTCTTAATAGCATCTACACTTTTTTCAAAATTCCCTATTTATTGTAAAACTAGGGAAAAAAATGCCCGTTTCTGAGCGGAATGAAACGGGCGCTAGCAAGGGGCCCCCTCCCTCCGTCCCTCCGAGCTACTTGCCTTGTTCGCTGTGGTGTTTCCGTTTTGGCCCTCGAGTGTCATAGCTCCGCCCTCGACGTCATGACGTTTTGACGCAAGGGCGGTGCAGACACTCCAGGGCACACTGGATATCTCGGGCGCCTCAACTTCCGTGGAGGCTTCAGAACGTTGGGGGTTGCCTTTTATATAGAGATATCAAGACCCCACTGAAGCAAGTTCACATAGAATAAAAAGAACAGAAGCAAACATAAACCCGATGGGGTAATTTCATGAAGAGAGAATCCATAGTTTGCTGCCAGGAATGCACGTAAAGGACCAGCAAAGCAGCTTAAACCAGTGTTTGTTTGCACATGGGCTGTTCTGTGAACTACCACCCAAAAGCAACGGTTTGATGCTTGAAGATGGCAGTACATGTGGATGAAGTGTGGGCAGAGCACGGGCGTGGCATACAGCTAACGCACACGGGGACCCTTTTACTAAGCTGCGTAGGCACCTACACGTGCCCAATGCGTGCCAAATTAGACATACCGCCCGATTATTGCGTGGCCTTGCACTAATGGCATGCATCCGCTACGCGCATCTGAAAAAAAATAAATACTTTTTATTTTCTGACGCATGGCGCGTCAAGTGGAGTTTGACGCGCAGAGACCATTACTGCCCGGTTACCGCGTGAGACCTTACCGCTAGTTCAGTGGCTTGTGGTAAGATCTCAGACCCAAAATGGACACGTGCCATTTTTCATTTTGCCGCATGTCCATTTTCGGCAAAAATTTTAAAAAGGCATTTTCCTGTAGGTGCACTAAAAAATAATTCTGCGCACACCCAAAACACGCGTCTACACTACCGCAGGCCATTTTTCAGCACACCTTAGTATAAGGACCCCATAAATTCTAGAATATCTATGCACATTTTTTGAAAACTAGGCATAAGCATTTACTTTAGCTCTATGGCTGCTGTTAAGAGGGTCATCCCTAAATTATACCCTATTTGCCCAGCTACCTGTATGCCAGTGCTCTTTAATGGAATGGAGGTACCTGCTTTTCTTTACAGATTAGGTTCCATATAGATGCCTCTATAGAATTACCCTCAATTCCTCGGATTCTGTATATGGCACGCAAATTTATGCGCGTACACAATTAAACTGAGTAATGAACCAATTAGCACCGATAATTGGCTGCTAAGAATGAATTATCGGTGCTAATTGGCAATAATTAGAATTTATGTACACATCTTGCTATAAAGATGCACTTGTAAAGGGGGCTTGGCCAAGAGAGGGTCATGGGTGGGTTATGGGCATCCAAGAATTTGCGAGTAGCATTACAGAATACGGCAGCTTCAGTTGATGTAAATCCTGGTGCTTAAAAGATAAGCCTGGATCCTAGTGTGAGGTGCTATTCTAGAAATGGTACCCAACTCGGAGCATCGTTTATAGAAGAGTCCTTAGCATTCATTTTTTCGGTGATGATTTTTCAGTATCAGATATAGAACTTGGTCTACTGTGTATACATTGTCCCATCAAGCCCTCAAAATAAGGAAAAGCAGAGGGTGGGAGGTATACTCCCCCTCCCCAAATAAGATAAAATAAATACAAGCAAGAAAAACATGATGCTAGCATTACATCATAGTAATATCAGGCAAATAGTGAAATGTTTTATCTGCAGAAACATGAATTATTCCCTGGTGGATCCAGACAAGGAATCAATAAACCTCGGAGCTTTAGTAAATTGATTTTCAAACTTGAATAAAATCAAATACCTCAAACTGAGACAGGTTTAAAAAAAAGCGTACAAGTCCCTTTTGGATTTAAGAAACATCTCAACCCACAGGGCCACTACTCCTAAGCAAATGTCTAGAAACTTCTTTTGTACAGTGGCAGTGGTCACATCTGGGAAAATGTGCACCGTCTGAACCAAGAAAACAGCATCTTTATGAAGACAGAACAAAAAAATGCACGTCCGCACAAACAATTGTGATGTTTTGTTTATTTCTGTCTCCTGATGTTTGATATATGTTTAGCGTAACTTCATGTTTTTTTTGTTACATTTGTACCCCGTGCTTTTCCACTCATAGCAGGTTCAATGTGGCTTACATATTATATACAGGTACTTATTTTTACCTGGGGCAATGGAGGGTTAAGTGACTTTCCCAGAGTCACAAGGTAGCAGCAGTGGGAATTGAACTCAGTTCCCCAGGATCAAAGTCCACTGCACTAACCACTAGGCTACTCCTCCACTAGCAACAATCCATGTAGAAGTTGGCCCTTGCAGATCACCAATGTGGCCGCACAGGCTTCTGCTTCTGTGAGTCTGACATCAGACTCACAGAAACAGAAGCCTGCGCAGCCTTCTACATGGAATGTTGCTAGTGGAATAGCAACATTCCATGTAGAATCTCCAATAGTAGCAACATTCCATGTAGAAGTCGGCCCTTGCAGATCACCAATGTGGCCGCGCAGGCTTCTGCGAGTCTACGTGCAGGACGTCAGACACAGAAACAGAAGCCTGCGCAGCCTTCTACATGGAATGTTGCTAGTGGAATAGCAACATTCCATGTAGAATCTCCAATAGTAGCAAAGCAACATTCCATGTAGAATCTCCAATAGTAGCAACATTCCATGTAGAATCTCCAATAGTATCTATTTTATTTTTGTTACATTTGTACCCTGTGCTTTCCCACTCATGGCAGGCTCAATGCAGCTTACATGGGGCAATGGAGGGTTAAGTGACTTGCCCAGAGTCATAAGGAGCTGCCTGTGCCAGGAATCGAACTCAGTTCCTCAGTTCCCCAGGACCAAAGTCCACCACCCTAACCACTAAGCCACTCCTCCACTCAGCATCTCAGCATTTACCATCAGCTGATTTCTACCACTAGTTAAACATGCTACCATGGCTTAGTAAAAGACCCCCTAAGAGCAGTGGCGTAGCTACAGGGGGGCCTTGGGGGCCTGGGGCCCCTAAATTGGATCCGGGGCCCCTGGTTGACTAAAATCGAGCATGTACATGATGTGAGGGGACGCAGCCAATGCACAGAGGACAGCCAATGCACAGAGGACAGCACAGGAGGAAGACTTCAGCTGGTGGGGGTTGGGGACCCCTGCCAGCTAAGTTATGTGTGGTTGCAACAGGGCATGGGTTGCGGTGGGGAGGCAGGCCAACCTGTGCCCCCCCCCCCCCCACACACACACATTGGGCTTCGGACCCCACAAATGTTGAGATCTGGCTATGCCCCTGCCTAAGACAGGAAATATATTAAAGAAATTATTCCTATAAATGTTTACCCTACGTATGATATTATCTATATAGATCTCTACATCCAGACCTAAATCGAACTGATCCCCAGGTCACATCTCTCTATATAAAAGGTAACCCCAACGTTCTGAAGCCTCCACGGAAGTTGAGGCGCCCGAGATATCCAGTGTGCCCTGGAGTGTCTGCACCGCCCTCGCGTCAAAACGTCATGACGTCGAGGGCGGAGCTATAACACTCGATGGCCGCAACGCGAGGCGAACGCGAACCCCGAACAAGGCAAGTAGCTCAGAGGGAGGGGGGCCCCTTGCTAGCGCCCGTTTCATTGCACTCAGAAACGGGAATTTTTTCCTAGTTATTTAATACAAGCCGTTAAGCCCGTTAAAACGAGTGAGCTTTGTGTTTAGAAAAATGTAATGGAATAGTGAAAGGGAGAAATAAGTTGATGTCTACAGTACACCCCTCCGTGTCCTCCTAGTTCCAGGCCCTCATCTCCCTCTCCCCTCCCTCCGAGTTCCAGGCCCCCCCTCCTTCCCTCCCTGTCCTCGGAGTTCCAGGCCTCCGTGCACTGTACTGGTGTTTTAGAGCCCGGTGTAATTACAGTGCTGCCTTTCCACGCATAAGGTTGTAGCTTGTCCTGTCCTTGGAATTAGTGCTGTTATGGTTTGGTAAGGTTATGAGTGTGTTTTTGCACAAGTTTGTGTATAGTGTTTTGCAGTGGAGAGATTGTGTATTGGCCTTACTGAAGCGGCACCAAATCATCAGAAAGGGTTTTAGAGCCTAAATCATGACACACTACCTCTTGAAGGATCTATATATGGTCATTCATAAAAGGAGCTCATTGTGAACACTTTCCACCCTAAAAGGGTGCTTTGTGGCTCTACATGAGAATTGTGATATTATGATCCTTTGTTTCATATTGTTGACTGTCTGCATTTTCCGTATGGGTGGTATATTTGGTGTATTAGGTTCTGCCCAGTGTAATATTAATGGTACAGTAAGGTTCTGAGTGTGTTTTTGCACAAAGTTGTGCATAGTGTTTTGCAGTGGAGAGATTGTGTATTGGCCTTACTGAAGCGGCACCAAATCATCAGAAAGGGTTTTAGAGCCTAAATCATGACACACTACCTCTTGAAGGATCTATATATGGTCATTCATAAAAGGAGCTCATTGTGAACACTATCCACCCTAAAAGGGTGTTTTGTGGCTCTACATGAGAATTGTGATATTATGATCCCTTGTTTCATATTGTTGACGGTCTGCATTTTCCATATGGGTGGTATATTGGTGTATTAGGGTCTGCCTAGTGTTATGGTACAGTAAGGTTCTGAGTGTGTTTTTGCACAAAGTTGTGCATAGTGTTTTGCAGTTGAGCGATTGTGCTTAGAATATGCTTTGAGCAACCACTTTATTCTTTGACATATGATACATAGCTAATATCTAAATTTAATAAAAGGTATTAATTGTGACTTATTTTTACTTATTTTTTTTCTGTGTTGTCAGACAATTATGGATGTAAGCCCTGCCCCTGGCCCCACCCCTAACCCCGCCCCCTTTAGCCTCTCCAAACAGTTGGGCCACCGACCGCCTATGAGGGCAGCCATAAGGGACTGTGCCTGTAGGTAGTGGAGTAAATCGCAGGAGAAGAACCACCCTGGGGTTACATCTTTAGAACAGGATAAGCAAGGACAGGAGCCTTGTGAGAATGTATATAGCCCCTGAAAGAAAATTCCCCTATAAATACACCTGAGGAGAATGGTGGAAAAGGTGCCTCCCCCCAGGAATAACCAAAGTCAGGGACTGAATTGTGCTAGAGTTTATTTAGGGGTCCTTTTACTAAGGTGCGCTGAAAAATGGCTTGCGGTAGTGTAGGCGTGGGTTTTGGGCGCGTGCCAATCCATTTTTCAGTGCGCCTGTAAAAAAGGCCTTTCTTATTTTTGCTGGAAACTGATGTGCGGCAAAATGAAAATTGCTGCGTGTCCATTTTGGGTCTGAGACCTTACCACCAGCCATTATCTAGCGGTAAAGACTCACACGGTAACCGGATGGTAATGACCTATGCACGTCAAGTGCCACTTAGCTCCAAAAATGAAATTACTGCAAGAGCCATGCGGTAACTCCATTTTGGCGTGCACTAGGCGCGCATAGACACGTGACTGTAAGAAGGTTAAGGTTAAAGACTGCCTGTTGCAGAGGGTTGCAATAAAAGTTAACTTTGTTCTTAAACCCTTTGGAGTGATGTGTGGTTCCTGGACTGAAGAGCTGAGTGGAACCCAGCACTGGAAAAGTGTCTGCCAAACCCCTGGATCGCTATTCCGGACCATTGACCCACCCCAGCTCGACCATAAGTAGACTGGAAATGAGGTGTGTGGTAAGAGTGGCCTGAGAGTGAGCGAAGACTGTGAAGTTTATGAAAGGATTTTCTTTTGTGGCCAAGTGCTGGAGGTAGCGTATGGGTGAGACCTGAGTTACATAATTCTAATTGAGTCTAACATTTGCACTGAGTTATAGAATGAGGGGATGAGTGCATTTTTCTACATTTCTTCACTGCCCCTCCCCTCTTCTGCCTCAATTAATGTCAGTGTGGGCAAAATCTAAATGTTCATGGTTGCCACTGGATCAGTAGATTTCTTCCACGCAAGCTCAGATTTACAGGGGCATAGCCAGACTTCGACGGGAGGGGGGTCCAGAGCCCAAAGTGAGGGGGCACATTTTAGCCCCCTCCAAATGCGGCGCCACCGCTGACCCCCCCACCTGCCGCCAACTTTTACCCCCCCCCCCCCGCCACTGCAACCCTCTCGCCCCCATTCCCTCCGCCAACCCTCTCCCACTGCGTACCTTTGCTGGCAGGAGACCCCAACCCTCGCCAGCCGAGGTCCTCTTCTTGGCTGCGCGGCGTTGCTGACCCCCCCTTCCCGCCGCCAACCCTCTCCTGCTGCGTACCTTTGCTGGCGGGGGACCCCAACCCCTGCCAGCCGAAGTCCTCTTCTCGGCCGCGCGGCGTTGCTTGCTGAATGATCTGATCAAGCTTGAATCTGTTTCTGTGTGTGCATCTGACGAGGACGTCAGACGCACGCACAGAAACTTGATCAGATCATTCAGCAAGCAACGCCGTGCGGCCGAGAAGAGGACTTCGGCTGGCAGGAGTTGGGGTCCCCCGCTAGCAAAGGTATGCGACGGCAGCGGGGGAGGGTTGGCGGCGGGAAGGGGGGTCAAGAGGGTCACGGCAGGGGGGTCCAGGGCCAAATCTACGGGGGCCCATGCCCCCCGTGACCCCATGATAGCTACGCCCCTGGTTCAGAATGCTGTGGCACCCAAATCCATAATAAAGTGGCCTGTGTTTCAAAAGAACAGCCTTCGATTACCCTCTGGATTTGCTTTGTTCAGTTTAGTGCAGTTCAGCAGAGCTTTTCATGACGTGCCCCTCTTTCCTCCCCTCTGAGTTTGCATTTGTACCAGGAATCAGCTTTGGAAAGATGGCGAGTTTACACAGGTTTAATTGCGTTCCAGCATAGCCATTTGGAAATACAAAGACACTTGGGCTTTGCATTTAAGGAATTGAATGGAGTAAATCAGTATAAACATTGATAGATATTTGAACTGGGACTTAAGAAGAATATCAGAAGTACATCGGAAGACATTGATTTGAAAATGTTCTGAAATAAGGCAGTGAAACTGCTGTATAGTAAATGTATTCTATTGAAAAGTGAATATAGAATTTAAATGGTTAATTAACCAACAAGGGAACATGTAAAGACACTGTGAGATATGTGTGAATGCAATGTGAGAATGTGAGTTTTGAGGGTAGAGGTATTAGGCACAAGTAATAAAATAAAAAACAAGTTTAAGATATTAAAGGTGTAAGGAGTACTTTATATATAAGGAGTTTACACTAGGGCCAGATAAAATTGCTGTCAAATAATGTTCCTGCCAGGAGAGTAGTGCAAGGGCTCCCCCGCAGGGCTGTAAAGGAACTGCTATGGATGGTCTTGTGAAATTTCAACCCTTGCACTTCAAGCTTGAACTCCATCATAAAAACACAGGTGGTCACGGCTGCTGATCAATTTTGCCAACTACTACTACTACTATTTAGCAGTTCTATAGCGCTACAAGGCGTACGCAGCGCTGCACAAACATAGAAGAAAGACAGTCCCTGCTCAAAGAGCTTACAATCTAATGAAGCTCTTATGACTCCAAATTATCAACATCAAAAGACCAGTTTGATACTTGTACATTGGTGACTAGTGACTCAGGTGTTTGGGAAGGCTGAAGCAGAGGAGTGGTGGCTGGGGAAGAGGTTGTACAAACTTTCTCTTTTTTTCAACCCCTCCAAAGAACTGTTGTTCTTCATTAATATTCTGGATCAGATAATACAATAGTTTCCAACCTTTAGTGCCTATATTTATTTGGATTTCTAGGTCACCACCAAAAAAAGAGTGAAAAGCCAGTTCACTCCCATAAAACGAAAAAACAGAATGATGGGGGAAAAATACCTCAGATGGCATAGTAAATGACGGCAGATAAAGACCTGTACGGTCCATCCAGTCTGGCCAACAAGATAGACTCATTTTACATGGTATGTGATACTTTATATGTATACCTGGGTTTGATTTGTCCCTGCCTTTCTCAGGGCACAGAGTGCAGAAGTCTACCCAGCACTGTTCTTGTACTAAAAGTTCTGAAGATTCTGGAATCCTAAAGAGTTACAAGATTCCGGAATCCCAATTAGTAGCAACATTCCATGTAGAACCCCAAAGAGTAACATAGTAAATGATGGCAGATAAAGACCTGAACGGTCCAGTCAGTCTGCCCAACAAGATAAACTCATTTTACATGGTATGTGATACTTTATATGTATACCTGAGTTTGATTTGTCCTTGGCATTCTCAGGGCACAGACTGTAGAAGTCTCTTGTACTAAAAGTTCTGAAGATTCTGGAATCCTAAAGAGTTACAAGATTCCGGAATCCCAATTAGTAGCAACATTCCATGTAGAACCCCAAAGAGTTAACATAGAGGGGCATAACTGAACAAAAACGTCTATCTCCATGGGCGTTTATCTCCGAGAACGGGTCCGTGAAGGGGCGGACCGAACCGTATTTTCGAAAAAAATAGATGTCCATGTTTTATTCAACAATTTGTGAGCTGGGCGTTTTTGTTTTTCAGTGATAATGGAAAATGAAAGCGCCCAGGTCAAAAACGAATAAATCCAAGGCATTTGTTCGTGGGAGGGGCCAGGAGTCGTCGTGCACTGGTCCCCCTCACATGCCAGGACACCAACCGGGCACCCTAGGGGGCACTTTTACAAAAACAAAAAAAAAGGTAAAAGAGCTCCCAGTTGCATAGCACCCTTCCCTTGGGTGTTGAGCCCCCCAAATGCCCCTCAAAACCCACCCCCCACAAGTCTACACCATTACTATAGCCCTAAGGGGTGAAGGGGGGCACCTACATGTGGGTACAGTGGGTTTGGGGGGTGGTTTGGAGGGCTCCCATTTACCAACACAAGTGTAACATGTGGGGGGGGGATGGGCCTGGGTCCACCTGCCTGAAGTCCACTGCACCCCCTAATTGCTCCAGTGACCTGCATACTGCTGCCAGGGAGGTGGGTATGACATTTGAGGGTGAAAATAAAAAGTTGTGAAACGGCATATTTTGTGGTGGGAGGGGGTTTGTGACCACTGGGGGAGTCAGGGGAGGTCATCCCCGATTCCCTCCAGTGGTCATCTGGTCATTTAGGGCACTTTTTGGGGCCTTATTCGTGGAAAAACAGGGTCCAGGAAAAGTGCCCTAAATTCTCGCTAAAAACGCATATTTTTCTTCCATTATCGGCGAAAGGCGCCCATCTCTGATCGCCCGATAACCACGCCCCAGTTCCGCCTTCACCACGCCTTCGACACGCCCCATCAACTTTGTCCGCATCCGCGACGGAGTGCAGTTGAAAACGTCCAAATTCGGCTTTCGATTATACCGCTTTATTCGTTTTTGTGAGATAAACGTCTATCTCCCGATTTGGGTCGCAATATAGACGTTTTTCTTTTTCAATTATAAGCTGGCTAGTAACATAGTAAATGATGGCAGATAAAGACCTGAACAGTCCATCCAGTCTACCCAACAAAATAAACTCATTTTACATGGTATGTGATAATGGAAAGAATGCCAAGGAATCAAACAAGAGAACACGGCAAGCAGAGAAAAGGTGACTAGCTGTAATCAACTGCTACTCCCCTGGCCAACAAACCTTAAAATTTCTGTTTCTCTTGAAACCTCATTTTTAAGTTTCTTGAAAACCACTTTAGACAAAAATGGGAACGTAAAAGAGCAGAAATGTGCTAACTTACAAATGCAAGGGTCCATTTCCCTGTATTCATACAGTATCAGTCGAATAACTAAAAGTTCAAATAAGTCGGGGGTGGGAATAACCTGTAAGGACCAGGACCCAGTGAGACTGGTATGAGTACACTTGTAGTCTAGGCTGGGACTTGTTCAGCTTGTGGGATTTTTTGACAGTCGAATAACCCCATGTCAAGGTATCATAATATTTGAACCACAGTTCACAGCTTCTATCATTGGTCTAAAAAAAAAACCC